>NC_091268.1:25615750-25928125 GCF_042477335.2 Ovis canadensis
GAGTTCCACAAAATAAGATATTTTATACCTCCCCAAATAGAGGTTTAAAATGACTTATAACAAGATGTCCACTGCTTTTAGTTAAAAATAAAAAATACTGGTATTCCATTAATATTTCATTTGCTGAAAGGAATTCTGCTGCTCTGTCAATGAGCCACTCTTAAAAACTATGGAATTGACACCATGAATTCAGTATCTTTTTCAGTAACTTTCTCACAGTCCTATCTTCTTTTCGCCATCTATTTTAAATTTCTTTCTCAGTACCTGTTACTATACATGAACATGATATATGCTGCTTGTAAAGCATGTTGCAAAAGAAGGATGAAGGAAAATGATAGACAGCAGACGCAGATGAAATCCAAAGAAACTTAAGACAGAGGCACAAGGAGAATGGGTGGGTGGCAGGAGAAACCATCAGATTTTGATTCCCAGAGCGGGATGGTGGGAGGTGGAAAAAAATGTTAATTGTCTTCATGAACATTTCTATCTGGAAAACATGGAATATATTTGACTTTGGGAATATAAACTGCAAGGAGTAGAGCCATCTGGGTTACTAGAGAAAGGCAGAAGCCAGGGAGACTGGCCACAGGGGGCACCCCTCAGCAGTCCCTCCACAGGCAAGAGCCTTGTACGCTGAGCTGAGGGGAGCGTGGGTTTAAAGGCTGGGCACACTGGGTACGGGGGTTCGGGTTTTCACTCGACCTGTAAGTCACTGACGCTGTCAATGAAGTCGGAGAGAGAAAACACTGGAGAAAATAAGCTCAGTGCCGGGACTGAGGAAGGAGCCAATAAACAGAGCAGAAGCACAGGACTAAGCACAACACAGGCCAGAAGCTCAGAAACAGCTAAGCTGGGGCCAGTCCACCAACAAGCAAACAAAATCAGGGAACAAAGACAACGCTGGGAAACCGAGGCGCGCTGGGGCGGGAAGCCACCAGCCTCTCACTGTGACTTGACAAGAACTCCCAAATCCATCTCATCAGCTAAAGGAGAAAAGCGTGTCATGTTGTTCCTCTTGATAAATGGAACAAATGAACAATGTAACAAATGAACAAAGGATATCGCCCAATGGAACCTTAACCTTTGAGAACATGGTCCCAGAGGAACACTTCTCCAATACAGCAATTTCATCCAAGAAGGAAAGCTAACAAGGCTGCATCAAAATCTAAGAATATAAACAGAATTTCTAGCTGTTAAATCCGAGAGCTCTAGGGCACGGGTTCTAGAAGGGGCTGAGGGGACTCAGTCTGCATATAAAACCATGTGCACTCTCCTACAGACAGCGTCTACAGATTTCACCCAGTTCTCAAAGAAGTCTGTGATCTAAACAAGGTTAAGAACCACTGCGCTAATAGAAACGTGATTTTAAAATACTTACAAGTGATGTGTTGAAATGTCTATGTAAATACACACTTCCAGAGTGTACTAAGGATACCAGTTTCGCAAGATGCTTATTTGTGATAACCCCAAATCGTACTGTTCCTAGGTAATCTGAAACAGAAAATTTTCCTTTATTAAAAAGAAAAAGCCTATGCCTTAAAACAACCACAAAACCCAACGATCAAATCTTGACACACAAATTTCCCCGGAGCAAAGCTCTTTTCGGCCACCTAGCCTAGACCGCAAAGGAGGAGCCGAAGAAACCACCTCCTAAAACAGATCGTACGTCTCCTCCCAAGTACCTGCCTCTGACTAGGACCTGCGCTGTTTCAGTCCCTGTTCCCCTACTCACAAGCCTCACCTGAGAGCCTAGGCACATGCTACTCTCTCTGTCTGGACATTTCCATGCCAGTTCCTTCTCGTCATTCAGATCTCGGCTCCCACCCCACCTTCTCTGAGAAGGCTTCCCTGACCACCTGTTTCCAGGCAAAAACACTTGAAAGGATGGTCTGTAAGGGGACACCAAGGCTCCCTCCTGACTCAAGCCTTCTCCTTACCATTACTCTAAGCTTTTAACAGCACTAACTAACATTTACATAATCCTACTGATTTATTTAGATCTTCTTTGGTCCAACTTCCTCTTAAAACCTTGTTTATTGCTGTTTATCCCAGCATCTACAGCAGCATCTGGGCACATGTGTATTGATCTCTGGAGCAATAAATGTTGGTTACATGAATCAATCTAGTATATACAAGGAACTCATATGAATTAGTAAGAAAAATAAAACAGTTAAAAATGGGCAAACAACAGGAAAGGAAACGTAAGAGGCTAACTGTGCACTTAACCTCACTATTTTGGAGGAAAGCAAATGAAAACACAATTGCCACTTTTCACCTTCAAAATGCCCCAGATCTGAGACATAGGGAGTACCAGATATTGATGACCAGTAAAGAAATGAGTGCTCTGCTGCAAAGCTGGTGGAAAAGGCAGACTGGCAGCCACCTGGGAGAGCAATCTGCTGTGCTGTCCACGATGGAACCCAGACATGGCCCGCAGCCCCCATCTGCTTTTTGGTGCCCACACATGTGCCCTGAGAGTTATACCCAAGGACAGTCACCAAGGAATTGCCTGCAGATGTTGAAAACAGTGGGGCAGGGCAATCTATACAGCCTGAATAGATTTTCTAAGACACATGCGAGTAAAAAAGCAAAGACACAGTGTACCTTTTATGTGGAAAAATCCCTCACACTTATAAAGTATGTCTTCTCCTACAGGCACATATGGTTACAAATGTATACAGAATCTGAAAGGATAACAAAAACTGTTTTGTGTTGGGATTTGGAAATCAAAGGGGACTTGACCCTTATGTGTGAAGCGTTCTTTTTCCCCCTAAGGAGTATATTTAATGTAATATTTGTGTGATTAAAAGTTGACTAAAATATGTAGTATTAAAAGAGGGTGGATAAAACGATGCAGGAAAAGGCACGTTTTTTCCTACCCCCTTTCTGCTTTACTAGCAGATGTTAAGGAAAATATCAGTTACACACTGTGTGCTACACTCAGTCGTTCAGTCATGTCTGACTCTTTGTGACCCCGTGGACCGTGGTCTGCCAGGCTCTTCTGTCCATGGAATTTTCCAGGCAAGAATACTGGAGTGGGTTGCCATTTCCTTCTCCAGGGGATCTTCCTGACCCAGGGATTGACTCCATGTCTCTCGTGTCTCCTGCATTGGCAGGTGGATTCTTTACCACTGCGCCAACTGGGAAGCTCTGACTCTATCTTATGAAAATTAGTCAAAATCACTTTGAACTGTCCTGTGCACAGAGATGTTCACTGCATCATTATTTACAGAGCAAAAAAAAAAAAAAACCAAAACAACTTTAAACGTTACCAAGTGATATCTAAGTAAATACACGAAGCTTCTAGGTTACTCGCACCAGCCCACCTTCCAGCAGGGGCAGCCTCTTCCTCTCGGAGGAGGAGTGGCTACTGAGGATGAGGCAAGAGTGACCATGTCCCTCACACCAGGCTGGACAATCTAACACAAACCTGATGAGCTGAAAATGGCACAGAACCAAAGAAACACAAGAAGCATAAGCCCAAAATGACAGGAAAGGCTTATATATAGGGTGGATGGCAAAGGGCGGGGCTGGGTGGGCAATGGGAGCCAGAGAATGGGAGTGAGGCAGCCTAACCTTCCTCTCAGCACCAGACTTAGAACTACAGCAATGTTTCACAGCCTTCACGATCAAAACCTAGACTCATTACACCAGCCACTGCGTGGGGATCCAATGTGGAACACAAGCACCAACAGATAAACCTGCTGCCGCTGCTGCTGAGTCGCTTCAGTCGTGTCAGACTCTGTGAGACCCCAGAGACGGCAGCCCACCAGGCTCCCCCGTCCCTGGGATTCTCCAGGCAAGAACGCTGGAGTGGGTTGCCATTTCCTTCTCCAATGCATGAAAGTGAAAAGTGAAAGTGAAGTCGCTCAGTCGTGTCCGACTCTTTGCAACCCCATGGACTGCAGCCCACCAGGCTCCTCCACCCATGGGATTTTCCAGGCAAGAGGACTGGAGTGGGGTGCCATCACCTTCTCCGAGATAAGCCTGATGGCACTGCAAATACCGCACACCTCAGTGAGGGGGGGGGGTGGTGGGTGAGGACAAAGAACTGAACCAGAGAAGAGCTGCAAACAGCATCTTGACTGGATACTGTCAGGACAGCGAAAGCCAGGCTTCTCAGGGAAAGAGAAAGAAGTTACATATGAAAAGAGGCAAGTTAAAGTGAACTCTGCAGTGTTAGACTGGAATCAGAGGAAATTAAAATAAACTTACAACTTTTAGTATAAACTTATGACTTAAGACACAGATAATAGATATAGAACAGAGGCATGCATGTGCGCAGGAATAAACACATAAATGTCTGAGCTCTCTGCCTGCTGAAAGGGCCTAGAAGTAATGACACTGAATATCAAGAAGCCCCACATCTGGGTTTCTAAATGTCATTCTCCAATAAAAAGAATCCAGGGCTTCTTGGAAAAGAAGCTGATCCCAGCGCCGGGGCAAAGGCAGTACAAGATGAGCCTGAAACATTTTGTTGAGTCAGGAAAGACATGCTCATAAAAAGAGGAAACTTTGTTCAAGGGACACAGGCACCAACCCAAGACGCTAATGGCCAAAGCCGGAACAATCTGAGCAACAAAATAAACAATCAGTATTTTTCAAAGGTGTCCATGTCATGGAAAGTAAGAAAAGAGTGAGGAACTGTCATAGGAGGAGACTAAGGAGAAACAATAATTAGCTGCAATGCAGGATCCCAGACTGAATCCTGGAACAGAAAACAGACGTTACTGAAAACAACGGCAAAACTCAAATAAGGTCTGCGGTTTACAGACCTTCACACTGGACCAATGTTAATTTCTTAGTTTTGACAAAAGCACCACCACAAATGGTTAAATCATGTTAACACTGGGGGGAGCTAGGTGAAGGTAGAGCGTTAGGAAACTCCGGATCCATCCATCCGTGCAACATTTCTGCAGCTATAAAACTGGTTCAAATTTGAAATTAAAAAAAAAAAAAGTATAACATGTAAGTTCAGATTCCAAAGGTGCTGGGAGAAAAAGCAGGACCCAGGAGGGGAAATGCACTGGTAGGAGCAAACACACCACCCTCCATCCAGCAGCAGGCTCGTTTTGGCAGACCGCCACCGAGAGAGAGAGGGGTGAAGGCGAAGCAGCCAGTAGGAAACTCATTTGAGAGTCCGCCAAAGTCACCAACATGATTTACTGGAGCAGAGGAATCAGGAGTGACAGTTTAACTCAAAAGCTGAAAGGGGCCATTCAAAAACCAGCTTAGCTGCATTCATAAGAATGGACAGCCGCCTGCACGCGGCAGATTTTAACATGCCCAAACATATTACAATTTCAAAACTTTATTTTTCACACAGAAATTTACAAGAACCACATATTTTAAAAGTTCCTTCAGATAGTGGAAATCTTGCTGGAAGAAGCAGTTTATCTGTGCAGTCTCCTGTGTATAAGGAGCACTTGAATTAGCAGGAGAAGTTCACAGTGTAAGAACGACACATGAAAATAACACTTCTCATCTCCATATCCAGAACATTCTGTCAGGCAGGGCTCCAGGGCTTTCTACAATAGGGGTCTTTGTTGATTAAAAATGAATAATTTTGTCCCAAAATGAATGAAGCTTTAATATTTTAACTGAGGATTCTGAATGTACTGAATAATAAAAAACAAATTCAGAACCATGCTCTTCCCTCCCCCATCAGTGGGTCCAACAATGGCATGATCCTATTAAATTAATAATAATCATAATAAAGTCTTAATAAATGCTGTTAGCCAGGTAACCGGCCGACTACAGTCTATTAACCATCCAGGGAAAGGTGTCAGAAAGACTACTGCAACACGCAACAACACCCTGAGAGAACACCTGGGTGAAAGCAGGAGTGACTGAGCAGCTCCTGTAGCCGGTCACACAGACATCAAGATGATCACAGCGAGAAGACTGGCTTATCTACTGTCCGCTACAAACAGCCTGTCTGTGGCCTGAGTCCTTGGTCTGGTCTCCCTTAGCTACACGGCAACCTACTGGGCACACAGCCGCCGCTAGGCTCCCCGTGAGACTAGGGATGAGTGGAACAAATATATCATGGCGCTTCACTGTTTGCATGCTTTGAGGAACAAACAGCCTTGCTTTGATCCATGAAGCCTTGTTTATTTTCAGCACTTATTGCAGGTTTACCCCTTGCTACCTTTCATGAGCTTGGGGTTCTTTTCCGTCACTCACAGAATGCTCTACCCCTGCTTCCCTTAGTCCTCTGGGTGGAGCTTTCATTGACCTTCCACACACCTCTTCACCATTTACCTCCTGGCAACCACCGAGGACACATCGAGAATGGAAAGATCTCAAACTCCATCTGGTCTCCACTCAGACTCATCTGGCTCACTTGTGATCTTTCTGGTGTGCATCAGGGGTTTTGTTTTTGGTCACTGCATAATGTTTTAATATCAGACTACTTTTATTGCTTAAAACCACTGCTTTAAATTCAATTTTTAACATTAAAACTTCAGCTCCCTATTAAGGTAAACTGCATACATTCTGAGGCAAGACCTCAGTGAGGCAAAATATTAAAATTCTCAAACATTCCAGAAAAGAACAAAAATTAGTTCCTTTTGTTAGCAAAAGGTTTTTTGTTTCCCTTTTTATTGAAGTATGGTTGATTTATAATCCAGTATGAGTTTCAGGTGTACAGCAAAATGATTCAATTTTTTTTTTTCAGATTTTCCATTAATAGATGTTTAACTGCTTTCAAATTAGTAATAAAAATCTTACCAGAAGCAAAGCTACACAATTCACACTCACCAACTAACAGACTACCAGGAAGCATTAGCTCAAGGAGGTGCCTACAGGAGACTCAATATTTTAGGATATAACTGCTTTATCCCAGGACATCGGGATAATGAGCCCTAGGTCCTAAGTGCATGGTCCTAGGTGGTAGCCACTAACCACGAGCGGCTAGCGAGCACTTGAAATATGAGCAACTGAGGGACTAAACTTTTTGCTTTATTTGACTTTATTTAATCTAATTTGAAAGTGATACTCAACTCAGTTATAAGGAAACATTCAAAAGATGAGTTTGTAACCTTAAACTAATATCATATTATAAATAAACTATATTTCAATAAAAATAAATACACAAAATGAAATATAAAACTATTTGGTATGTAAAACACTTTTTCAGCTGTAAATTGTATGAAATCTAAACACAGATCAAGTATATCTAATGAACACTTAGCATCTGAATTGAAGTGTGCTGTTACATATAAAAGACATGGTTAAAAAAATGTAAAATATCTCAACAGTTTTTAAGTTGATTACATGTTGAAAATGCTAATAATTGGGGTACATTGGGTTAAATAAAATATAAATTATTCAATTTATTTCACCTATTTCTTCTTCAATTTTAAGGCAGCCACTAGAAAATTTTAAAATATCTCTGTGGTTCATGTTAAAGTTCTACTGAACCATGCTAAGGTGACCACAACGAAAAAGCAAGATTCATGTAACTCAGGAAGAAGGTTAGCCTCAGGTAAGTCCAGCAGCCAGTAAGCCTTAATAATGGACAGTTATCTGGGAAGGACACATAAGACAAAGATGTTTTTTCATGAAAACCTCTCTAAATAGCAGGGAATGGTTATTTTTAAGAATGTGTCCCACTCTCTCCTGCAGAAAGGAAAAGGTGGGGCTCTCGACCTTGTGACTCCGGGTATAAACGGCCGAGCTTCTGAAATTCTCTGAGAGGTCTACATTAAACAGCATTTGGTGTCCTACAAAGTAAGGTACCCAAGGATACACTGAAAGAATGAGCAGACAGGCTGGAACTGAATGGAAATTTTCACCTCGGGACCAGCCATCTGCTCTCCAGGAGGCTTCTGCGTGAGCTAATCTCTCAGGGATCTCAGGGCAAAATGGAACACCAGGTTGGGAAAAATACTGATACAGAATACTGCTAACCATGATATTCTTCAAAACAGACTGAGTACCGTAGATTTTAACCTACATGGCTAAGAAGTTATTTACTCCCTGGGAAAATTTCTCTCAATTCTTTACATTCCCAAAGGCAAAACCTGTATTGTGGTCCCTTCCATGCCGCCAACAATTCTCACTTTACTCTATACTCTGACATTTTTATTAATTTCTGCTTTCCCACTCTTCTTTCCAAGGTCTGGACAAGGAAGAAAAAGGAAGACGACAGGATTGTATTAACAGGGATAACAACAGCCCCTCCAAGGTTACTTAGGGTTTCCACTGTAGTGACTCGGCATCAGCCACCGGATGATGACTTCACGCACTTCCAATGCTACATGCATTCATCAAAATAAAAAAATCTGCAAAGAGGTGCAACTGTATAGAAATGTTTGTCTTCAGCGCATGAACTATAGCTATGGCTGGCATTTTTCCCCAGAAATGTGACTCAGAGATTTGTTACATTGTCAATTTCTTTTTTTTTTCAATGGCTGTGCTGCATGGCTTACTGGATCTCAGTTCCCCAACCAGGGACTGAACCCAGCCCATGGCAACGAAAGCACAGAATCCTGACCACCAGGCAACTCCCTCAAAATCCTAAGCACAAAGCAATTATGTAGAAAAAAGTCTGGCATTTGGGCACCATAGACACACTATGCATGTGCTGGTGCTTGCCAAAGTACTGCTAAACTCCAAGTAAACATATAGCTTCTTAGCAGGGATTTTCCTTTTACTTGTGAGTTAGGAAGGAGGGAAAGAAACACATCATTCCAAATTCATCATTTGAGGGGAACATAAACTATAGAGCTAAACAGGCACTGTCCTATATACTAACACGACCGTAAACACCCTCACACCATTGTTCTCATTTAGTCAGAGCACAATATTAAAATGATCAATTTGAATACATCTCTTGTATGTATTTCAATCAAGTTTCTCTTTAAAAAAAGCCTCAGGGAGGGAAAGACTTCACTAAAGAAACATTATCTCCTTAGAAATTCCTCCTCCATCTCCTCTTATGCTGCACTTAGGGTCTAGCATTGGTGTCATTCATATATATATATATATATATATATTTTTTTTTTTTTTTAACCATGCTTTACAAAAATAAAAACAATTCTTAGCCACCAGGTCTAAAAAAAAACCAGGCCACGGGCCAGAGCATTTTCAAGCTGAAGTCTCCTTTAGAGGCAACTAGGGCAAAGCTCCCTTACACTGCAGATAGGGAACCTAAAGAGTAAGCCGTGGTCACACGGGACACCTGCCACTAACACCACTAGTGAGGAGAGTCAGTCTCCGACCACAAGTTAAGAAGACGCCACTAACGTCTAGGAGAAAGTCAGGAAACAACATTGGTTGCTAAGTGGGAGACACAGCCAAGCAGTGCAACAGGAGTTCCAAGAAAGGAGCCGGTGGATGGGAATCTCCACTCTATGTCTGCAGAGCACCAGATGTCACGCTGACTGGGCAATATCTACAACTCTCACAGGACTTCGGCTAGGCCCCGAAAAATTAGGAAGGCAGATACTAACTAGGGGGAGGCACTGCATTTTAAGTAGGATCATGAGCAAAGCCTTGGAGGTGAGAATCACCACCTCCTCATCCCAGGAGAGCAGAGGCAGATGGAGCGATGTGGTTGCGGTTCCTATCGCACTCCTTACTTACTGGACATTACTATATTAAGTCGCTGTTACTGCTGTAACAAATTACCCACTAATTTAGTAGCTTTAAAAAATATCTTACAGTTTGGAGGCTGAAGTCTAAAACGGGCCTCATTGGGCTAAAATCAAGGTGTCAGCAGGGAGTGTTCCTTCCAGAGGTTGCAGGGGAGAATCCATCTCATTGCCTTTCCTACCTTTCAGAGGCTACTTGCATTCCTTGGTTTGTGGCCCCTTCCATCGTCAAAACCAGCAATGGCCAGACAAGTCCTTCTCTCACTGCATCACTCTGACACTGTTCTTTGCCTCTCAATTCCACTTTTAAGAACTGTTCTGATTATCTTGGGCCCAGATACTCCAAGATAACCTCCCTTTCTCAACGTCAGCTGATTAGCAACTTAAGTCCACATGCAACCCCCCTTTTCTCTTGTCATGCAATGTAATATATTCACAGGTCCTGGGGTTACAATATGGACATCTCTGAGGAGCCACTGTTCTGCCTCACAGTGACCTCGGGTCTGTTAACAACCTTTCCCCAAGCCTCAGTCTCCTCAGCTGAGATAGTAACACTGAGAAGGTAACATTCTACTTCAAAGAGTGGCAGTGAAGATTGGATCTTCCGGGTAAAGTGCTCTGTTCAGCATCAACTTATCATGCTCAATGTTATATAACAAGCAGTAAAGTGGAGGCCAGAGCTGGGTTTGTCTGAACTGAATGGCTTCACTATAAGTGTGTGACTTTATTATAGAAGAGGATCCCTGAGAGGTTTTCAAGATTTTAATGTTTTGGGCTGTTTGCCTAGGAGTCTTATTTCAGCTTAAAACAAAAACAAAAAACCCCACCAAAAAACCCCCAACAACCCTGAAAAAATAGGATCAAAAATCAAATCACACACAGACAAGGACTTCCCTGACGGTCCAGAGGTTAAGAATCCATGCTTTCACTGCAGGGAGCACAGGTTCCATCTCTGGTCTGGGAACTGGGATTCCACATACTGCACAGGGTGGCCAGAGAAAATCCCCAAAACACAACAACAAAAACACATATACATACACACTCATAAAAAAGGCAAACTTCAAAAAGGTAGAAAATACCACAAAACAATCAGAAAGTAAAGAGTGAAAATTTTCAAACACATGGGTCCAAGGAATCAGAGTATCTACAGGTGACCACTAAGCTTGGTTCTGAGCTCTCCGCAAACTTTTTGCTTCTCTCAGCGCCACCTGTCTTCCGCCCTCTTGTTCCTCATCCTCACTCTCGTTCCTGACTCCTCATCCTCCTGGGAAACCCGCTCTCCTCCAGTCTTCCCTGACCTGACCCGCACACCCCACACCTCTGTGCTCCGACAAAGCCTGTCACAGATGTGTTACTGCACTCGCTCTGTGGACAAGCCCACCTGAGGGCCACCCTATGGGGGCACTATGGATGGTAGGAAGTGCTACTCTTTTTCACAGCTGGAGTACAAAGTGGACCCTCCAAAGTTCGCTGAATTAATAAGTCATGCTTCTCAATCTAATTCAAGAACAGGAATGTCTGGTTTCCAGCTTAGTGCTTATCTAGCAGGGAGTTGACGATGGACAGGGAGGCCTGGCGTGCTGCAGTCCATGGGGTCACGAAGAGTCGGACATGACTGAGCGACTGAACTGAGCAGCACTTACAAGGCTGAGGAGATGTCATAATGGGAATAAAAGTATTTCCTATGAAATATGATCATATCCTTGCTAAAATATTTATTTACTTATTTATGTGTTTCTTAGTTACGGCATTCGAACTCTTAGTTGCAGCCACGTGGGACCTAGTTCTCTAACCATGGATCAAACCTGGGCCCCCTGTGTTAGAAGTGCAGTCTTAGCCACTGGACTGCCAGGGAAGTCCCAGCTACCTGTTTTTTCAATGACTTTAAGAATGTCACTTACAGGATAAGAAAATCTTACCTTTCAGATCTCTTGACGTTGTATAAAGTTTCATAATTTAACAGAAAAGTGCTCCAAAAAAGCTTTATTCATAAAGGGACCTTTCTGTGTCCTGACGGGATTGTCCCAGCAAACAGCAGCACCACAAAACGCCATCTGGTGGAGGAGAGGGACGCTACACTGGAATTATTTCCTCTAATCAATTTCTATTTTTAAAAGGGTTATTTTCCGAAAGTGTTCCTTAGAAGACTAATGTCACAAAGTTTGCTGTCCATTACACTCAGGAATTCCTAAAGGTGAAAGAAGAGAGTGGGTCTTTAGTTAACAGTTCAGTGTATTTTGAGGATGACATTTAAGTGTCGTGTGTGTGTGTGTGTGTGTGTGTGTGTGTGTGTGACTCAGTCGTGTCCAGCTCTTTATGACCCCATGGACTGTAGCCCGCCAGGCTCCTCTGTCCATGGGATTCTCCAGGCAAGCATACTGGAGTGGGCTGCCATTTACTTCTCCAAAATATTGTGTGTTTTTCAATTCAATCCATTAGGATTCTAGTGTTAGGAGACAGTGAGAAGCCAAGAATGAGCCAGGCTGGGCCTCCGTCCGGCCCAGGGTGAGTGACTCCTGCAACTCTGGTCTAGGGAACCTGAAAGGACAGATATGAGGGCACATGGAGGAGGTGGGCAGGAGATCCAAAGTGACAACATCCCACTGAGAAAATCACTCCCTCGGCAATCTCAAGGTATAGTGTTCTTTACAACTTATTCATTAAAACTTTTAGCTAAACTGTAAGAACTGTAAGAGCCCAATGACGAAATCTTGGCCTCAAGGCACTCAGTAAATACTGTCTGAACAAACTAGCTCACGTTCCGGTGGGACAGAGACACAGTCAGTTCCATGGGGAGAATACCATGCCTCACTGTCATCCCTTGGTGTCCACAGGGAACTGGTTCCAGCCCCGGCCCCAACTCCTCTTGAATACCAAAATCCAGGGATGCTCAAGTCCCCTGTGTAAAATGGCACAGCATTTGCATGTAACCTACACACATCTTCTGGTATGCTTTAGATCACCTCTATGATTGCCATTTCCTTCTCCAGAACTTATAACACCTAATACAGTGTAAATGCTCAATAAATAGTTGTAGATACAACGTAATGCTATGTCAGTTAGTTGGCAGATGTGTGACAAGTTCAATTTTTGCTTTGGGGAACTTCCTAGAATTTTCCTAATATTTTCAACCCAGGGTTGGCTGAATCCACAGGTGGACACAGAGGGCTCACTACACAAAAAGCAGCAAGGATGGAGAGCTCCAGGAAAAGGGAAGAGGAAGACCTGCTGGCTGGTCTAGGTGCAGAACACCTGGTGTAGTCGCGTTTAAGAAACCAGACCCAGAAATCGCTTCAGGCGCTTTCAGTCGGTGGCTTTCCCATTAAACTACTACAGACTTTCAGACTATCACTTTATTCACACACAACATAATTCACACATGATGCCGCCTTGTAAAACAAGCACTTACCCTCTCGCCTCCACTCTCTCCCATTTTATGGCAGAGAAACTCAAACACAGAAAAGGTGCATGTTTTGCTCAAGTGTATAGACCCTGCCGGGGCAGACAAAGGGTAAGGACCAGATACCAGCTCCTAGGCCCCTGCCTTCCCCTCAGGAAGCACTGCATCCCTTCTGAAGGTCAAATGGACGAAATTTCTTGCAAATTTTCTCTTTTAAAAAGGGCACTGAATCACAGCAGAATATAACAACATTTTACCAGAACCCATCTTTACAGTAAATAAATAAGCGTAAGACAGGAAAAAATCAAGTAGGCACCCTAAAAATATCAACCCCTCTATCAAGTTTTCTTTAGGCAAAAGAAGAAAGTCTGTCTGCCAAGATCAAGGTGAAAAGGCTTAAAGAGGAAAGGCTTGGCAGTCTAGGAAGAGAGGAAAAGTACAAGGGACTAGCGTCCCAAGGATCTGGAAACACACCCAGAATGCCAGCCACAGTTAATCATTCAGCACTTTGCAAGGATTAATCAGTAATGAGGGTGTGTAAGACCTTTGGGGCTTCATAGGTGGTGCAGTGGTAAAGAACCCGCCTGCCGATGCAGGAGACACAAGAGATATGGGTTCAGCTCCTGGATCGGGAAAATCCCCTGAAGGAGGGAATGGCAACCCACTCCAATATTCTTGCATGGAAAATCCCATAGACATAGGAGCCTGGTCAGACATGACTGAGTATGCACGCATGCCAAGACCATTTACAAAAAACTGAAAGGGAGGTTTGAATAAATGAATAATTATGCTGTGAGCCTAGAAAGGGAAGCTAAATTTTATGAAAATGTCAATTACCTCTAAGTCAATATAAACATTTAATAAAACTACCAGCCCAATGTATAGATGGATATAAAAGAATATTTCATAAAACATAAGAACTAAAAGAAGCAGAGTCCAGACTTCATCAGGTACTCACTTACAGAGCAAGAAACGAAATTATATTTAGTCATACAAAAAGGTTGCTAGACCAAGAGAAAACACAGAAAATAGACCCAATTACACATAAGAAAATATTTTTTGGTTAAGCAGGCATCATCAAGATGAAGGATAAAGGAAGAGTTACTCCATAAATAGTGCTGATTAGTCAGTAAGAAGTGAGGAAAATCAACTGTGCTCTGTATTTTAAGCCAAGGTAAACCCAGGCAGCATAAAGAGCTAAATAATTTTAAAATCCAAAGAGAAGAAAGTACACTAGTGATCAGTTTTTTTAAAAAATAGATCAAGAAAATGAACCACAGATTTAACTACATGAAAATACAGAACTGCTATGTAAAAAAAAAAAAGAGATAAAAGTAAAATGACTAGAGAATAATGGACAGAAATATAACAAAGGGCTGCTGCCCACAACCATCTAACAGCAGGGCCAACATAAACTGACGAACCGGCACCTGGATGGAGACCAACAGGCAGAAGACACAAGGGACTGAGATGGCCCCTCTCAGCACCCTACCCCCAACACCCAGGCAGAGTGCTTCATATATGGGACATTCTCAAAATATTTGTAGACCAATGGCAAGCTAAACAAACGTTAGAGAGTGTCCTGGCTATTTCTAAGGCAATTAAAAAAAAAAAAAACCATAAGGCAATGGAAAGACATGTGCATTTTATATACGCTCGTGGCCTGGTGAACCAGGACATCTGCTTTCTACCACAACAGTCTAAACACTTCATCAGTTAAGCTCTCTATAACCAAATGTTAAATGGGTCAAATGTTCCTCAGGCCTCAATTTGTGTACACGACAGAAACGCAACAATGACCTAGAATTTACATTTCAAACTGTCCCGTTAAATAAAAAAAAAAAAAGCCAGCATGGTTTTCTCTTACTGAGCATCGGCTATTAATATTAAGTAAAATACCATTTGACTTCAGCGTAGGAGAAAGCAAAGGTGAAAAACACCCAGATGCCCAAGGAAGATTTACTTTAGGTAATCCTTCACAGTACATATTTCATAGAAATTCATCCTTCCAAATTTGTGTTTTTCTTCTAAAAATGGTTCATTAAAGCTTAAGTGGGAGCTTAGCCACAAAAATGGAGTGAAAAATTATTAAATATGATGAACTCAGTTCTTGCAAAGTCCATAGGCAACAGGATTTTACAAGACCCAACTAGAGAGGGAAGAAATATAGTAAATTTACTGAGCTAGATTTATTCCGAGAAGAAATCTAATATAATAATGTCAAAATTAGTGATCTGACCATAAGATTTGTTTTGTACCTTTAGGTAGTCTTAACCCATTTGTCACCCTTCTTGCTTAAAAAAGGAACAACAACAACAAAAAACTTATTAAAAAAGCTATTAATAAGTCAACTATATTAGAAAAAAATGGGAATAAAGACTACTACCTTATATTTGGAAAGATTTTTTCCAAAAGAAGCAATGTTTTGGAAACTTCTGAATGAAAAGGTAATTTAAGATGAAACATTAACACGCATTATAAGTTAGCTGGATAACAACACACCCTGTTTCAAATCTTGAAACAGCTTCTCAAGAACTTGAATGCTGCCATTATTCTAGAGACTAACTCTAGGCTACCCTTTTATACATCATCTTCAAAGGACTTTATTTAGTTTTCTAAGAGGATTTTTGAACATCTATCTGCTTAAGCTTATTTAAGTTGGCAGTATTTTGTCTTCAAAATTCAAACTCTGACTCACTGAGCCTCTTTAGTCACCTGAAGCTGTGCAGCCCAGTCTTAAAGGGGACAGAAGAGACACCTAATGTGACAGGTTGAGTTCCTCGCCCGATGTCCCCTGTGTGAAAAGCATGCACACAGCAGATTCTCTATGCATAAAACTGTAAGACAATGTACACACTAAAACGGCCAATAATACAACTGCTTGATGTTGTACGATCATAATACCTCCCCCAAATACTGAAGCAATGTAATATCCAGTAGCAGGAGGATGGCTACATATTTTGGCTGGCCTACTGAAAGATCAGTGCGATCACTCATCTGGCAAATAGTGACTGATCCCCTGCTATGTGCCAGATGCTGGAGAAAGAACACTAAACTGAAGACACACGGTCCCCACCCTCAGAAACCTCCCAGTCCCAGGAAAACGACAGACAGTAAACAAATCATCTCACAAGTAGACACATCAATATAAACTAGGCTGAGTGCTATGAAAAAAAACAACAAATCTCTCCCCAACGTGGTAGACTGAGGAGGTGCTATTTGAGGGGAATCTGGAGGATAAACAGGGGTTTAAAAGATGGAGAGCTGGGCCCTGGGCACTGGGGATGAGAGGACACATTTCAGGCTGAAGGGCTGGCACAGCGGCCCCCGTGTGAGGAAGGAGGGTGGAGACTGGGTACCAGGTAAGTGCCCACTGGTCTCGTCAGTGGGATGGGAAGAGGCTTGGACCAGGAGGAGATGAACAGCAGATGAAAGTATCTAACAGAGAGCTGATTTCAGGTCACAGCTGATACAGAGAAAGAAAATGGAGCAACATGAAAAAACAGGCAGGATACAATGTTTGACTTACAAAGCAGGGCTTCAAATAAGATATGATTCAACTATGTAAAAAAAACACGTATATATGGATTTGAGAATAGTGAAGCTAGCCATAGGCTGATGCTGTAATGTGACATGACTTTCATATAACCAACAATACAACCACTAAAAACTGATCAAAACATCCAACTCCACACAAAACCAGAGAATATAATAAAATTTAAAGTGCAAAATACAACATTGTAGAACTGTGTGATCAAGCTACATTAAAAAAAAGGCTCTAAACATTTAAGAGACGGTCCTTGAAACAGCAAACAATTCTGTCAATAGAACATAAAACAATGTAATATAAATACAGAGAAAAACAATCAAGAGAACTAAAATGTATGATCACAAAGATAACCTATGCAAAAGTAGGTATCAGTATACATACATTCTGGTTAAAGCACTAATGTGTTAATATGAATCCTGTTTACCTTTCTTTAATGAATGCAGTGCTGAGGTGAAGAAGGTCAAATAACCCGGTGGCTGGGGTGAGCTACTGAACTCAAAGTACCCGAGAACTCCAGGCTGTAGAACAAGAGCAGAATTAGATGGCTGGGGTATCGCTGGTCACTGCATAAAGAGAAATATTTCAAAACAAGAAAGACATGCCATTACAACTTAACAACTGCAATCTGCTGCATTCCCTTTGTGAAAACCTAACAGAAGCCGTGAAAAATGTTGCCAGTTAGCACTGACCCTTTCCCTCCATTTAGACAACAGACAGGATAAGGGATCGAGTTGAGTTGCAGCAGCTTTTACAGGGGCAGTTAGTTCAGAGCTGAAACCCCCTAGGCAGGTCTTTCACCCTCTGTGGACAGTTCTCCTATGCCCCTGGTTTGAAACCTCACCATAAAGTTCAAGTACTCACTTGCCTTTGTTTAGCAACTCTAGGCAAACCAGTTCAATGATCTGTTACCTTTCTTACATTTCTTCCTCGACTTCTTCCTCCCCTCACTCCAAACACACCTTCACACTCACTGGAAATCAGGCTACCCCTGAGTGGCTCCACTGGTGCCCAAGGTCATCCTTCTGGGGCTCCTTCCTCTCCCCCGACTCAGAGGCCAGCATTCCTCACGGGCAATGCTCCTCTCTTGTCAGGTCAGTCTGCGGAGAGCTCTCTTGGTCCTCCATCCCAGCTTCCACCTGCTCATTCCATTTCTCTAAGCTTAGAACCGTGCACCCCTCCATTCTGCCAAACCAATTAACTGTGTTCCACCAAACACATTCTGTTTTCATGTTCAGAATAACTTCTTCCTCCTTAGAGGGCCCCGAGGGCACCATTCTGTCCAACTTTGTTCTGTAACTAAATGTTTCTGAAGCCCAACTGCCGAGATCCTTGAGCAGAGAGTGCTGGCTGGGAGTCAGGAGACCTAAGCTCAAGTCTGACAGCTCAGTGATCTTGGGTGAACCCTTCAATGTGAAGCTCAGCTTTCTTAACTGGCAAATGGAGACCATTCATCCTGGGGTTACTGAGAAGAATGAGCTTGATGAACATAAAGCACTAGCCAGAGGTAAGGAGTCCTTTCTAGCCCTAAAACACACAACACTGTTTTTAATAAATAATTTTGGAGCTGATGTGATCACTGGGACAAAGACCTAAATAGTAAAATAGAAATTTACCCTGTTGGTAAAGTTTAAAATCAGTATGTTGTACAAAAAAGGAAATTTCTGATCTATAATGGAACATACTATCTTTCAAATCTAAAGCACTTGTTTAGTCTAATAAGATTTCATTTTAAATAAACTATTGCTTTTCATTCTGGTAGAGACCGAGACAGTCAATGTTTAATCTCAATATAAAAAAAAAATCCAACAAATAACTAATTTCTCAAACAACTGAGGAAATAAGAAAGTAAAGTTATTGAAACAGGATTTTTTTTTTTTTGCTAAATTTCTTTAAATGTTTTCAACAAGCCAATCCAGAATTGGCTCAAAGTAGAATAACAAACTGTTTGGGTTCCTAATGTTTTAAACCAAGCTATGACGGTGTATCAGCCTTTACACCATGAACTAAGGAAAACAAGACCTTCAGGAATTTCAGTCAGTTAATACTGGGTAATACAAGATAAAATGAAAAGTGATGGAAAGAAAATACACCCATTTAAATTTCTTTCACTCTCCTAAATCAAAACCAATCGGAATAAATTCATTCTGAATATTAAGAATGGTTTCATGGCCAAAAATTATATGAAGTGAGCTTCAAATTCTCTTCTCCCATCATAGGAGAAGGCATACGGCCCATAAATACGTATCTATTTATATGCATATATGTAATTACATGTGTGTTTATGTAAACACACCTCAATGGAAATGAAAACTACCTGAATTCTACGTCTTCATGAGAAATGCAGATTAAACCTTTAAGAATGAATAAAGGCTAAACCATTTGCAGGGGTCCTCTGCAGGCGTTTTAACCGTGTAAGGGTTTATCCCTGTTGATGGCACCACTGCTGTGGTTTCCCAGGCGGCTACGCAGCTTGAATGAAGGACCCTCTATTCTCAGAAGACCTGGTACTGAAATTTCCAAAGAAATTCCACAAACAATACAAAAAAACCCATAGGTAAAATTACTTTTACTTTTTACTGCCAAAAATATGAAGGTCATAAAATTCAACAACCATATTAAAGGATTAAAGGTTGCATAAATCATAAAATACTAGCTATTTTAAAGAAACAGGCAATGTCTATCTATTTTAGGTACTATTTTCCAAATATTCATAGTAGTGTGACAGCCTGTATTAAATTTTGAAATGTGGCATGTTTCGGAATGTCACTTAAAACTAACATTTCAAAATAATAAAAAGGAAATAATGTGACAATTATCTGTTTATTTCTATTGCAAATTAGCATTTAGAAGTTATTAAACTGGCTCTGGTTATGCTTCAGGTAAAATAAATTTCACAACCATTTCCCCAAAGTTTCAATGCCTCTCCAACCAAAGCTGTTATCTGAGAAATGATTATATATTTCAGTTTCCTCCACAGTTCTTTCTTAAATCTGCAAAAAGGGAAGTTTGGGGAACAAAACACATGCCTATCCACATACACGATCGTGCCAGGTCTACACCCCTTGTTTGCTGGGCTGCATATCAACCCAGGAGCTGGTTCAAAGCAGACACCGGGGCCCCTGCCTCATATACTTTTGAGGCTCTCTTTCAGATGAGCCGGCCAAGCACGTGGGGCAGCCTGACCCTGGGCTGAGGTTGGGGCTGGGGCCGGCTGGCATGCACGCTGTCACTCCTCACTCTGACGCCCACCAGTATGTACAGATGGTCCCACCTCAGGGTCCAGCCACAGAGTTTCCATCGGTCCCTCCCCGAGGCCAGGACGGCTGCCAGGAGAGCCAAACAGCCCACAGGAACCTAACTGCCAGCGCGCCCCTTTCCTTCGCTTGCCCACCTCATCAAAGGTGTAATCAGGACACACCACAGTTGCAAGACACCTCTGTGCCCTCAACTCCCACCGCTCTCCCCACAGCTCTAGTCACTGCCCAGCCAAATCCAATTCCTTCCTCAGGACCTCTGCACTCACTGCTCCTGCCTCCTGCAGCACTTTCCCCAAATTTCCGCAGGGATGGATCACATCACACAGGCTTCACTCTAAGTCTCTGTCCAAGTGCCGCATCCTCAGAGACGTCTTCTCTGCCTTCTAAGACACTCACATCTCCCTCTCTGCTCTCATTTCTGTCCCGTCACTTGTCTTTGTCTGTAGCAATGGTTTGCTGATATTATGTCATGTGTTAAGCTTTCTAGGGCTGCCATGACAAATCACCACAAACTTGGTGGCTTAAACCAACAGAAATTTATTCTCATGGTGAAGAACTAAACACGAAGAGTACCAGATTATACCCTAACCATCTGTGGGTTTTCAACTCCATTCCATGATGTACAGTATATTCAGTACTGCTATAATAAGGCTGGAATAGGCTAAATGGGCTATTTATATGAGGCCAGCCCAACCTTACCAGCATAAAACATGTCTTTCCTACGTGAGCACCATTTGCAGTGTGCCATAAATTTCAGCAGATGGTGTGCACGCCCTCTAGTGGCCATGAGAACAGTTACCTCCATGTGTTGCTTTCCTCAATGGCAACAATATTTCTGAATTAATGTTAACTCACACTTATTGGAGAAGGAAATGGCAACATACTCCAGTGTTCTTGCCTGGAGAATCCTAGGGACAGGGGAGCCTGGTGGGCTGCCGTCTACGGAGTCGCACAGAGTCAGACACGACTGAAGCAACTTAGCAGCAGCAGCAGAAAATGTAAAGCTAAAGTTGTACAGAACTATGAATTAGCAGAAACAGTATCTACTTCTTTGTGCAACATCAGAGTACAATCAACACTTTTACTAACAAACAACAGGATAACAGCAGGTACCAGGCAGCATTCTAGGTTTGTCTCCAAAGTGCTCAGATTTCTGTCAATTGGCAATTTACCCAATGCCCTGCTTCTCCCTCCAAACACCTTCCAAATGTTCTCTTATCCCACTTAAATTTAAAACAACTTGATTTATCAAAACTTCTAAGAATAAATGAATGGATATATGCTAAATCACTGCTCTTAAAAAGATAAATTATAGAAATTCATGAAAAGATTTTGAAAATATTTTGGTTACAGATATGAGTTTTAAATAAGACTGTTGACATCTGGTGGTAGACTGAAAGGTACAAATCAGATGATTCTGTCACATGCTTTAAAATATGAAAAAGTAAGCACTATTGACATAGAAGCTACTGATACTTAAGGCAAATGATGTCTGAAAATTACCGACAGAGGAGTCATAAAATTAGTGACTGTGAAAGTGACATTACCACACTCAGTCCTATTCCCTTTCCAATCCACTTAATGTCTAAAAAAAATGACACTGGGGTGTGCTTGACTATGCTGTCCCCAAGTAACAAACTGTCTTGTCTGTATCTTAAATAGTTAGGAAGAACTTTCAAGGAAGAGGAATTTCACCACACAAGTAGGGTAAATGAAGAAAGCAGAATTTTTAACACGGTTTGCAACAAGATGACATAAAGCTCCTGGTCTCTGCCTGCAGTGTCCACCTGCAAGTCCACTTAGCTTTAGCTACATTCATGATTTGTAAGGCAGGTATGATTTTAGTGCGTATCTGGGAAGAACATTCTAGACTCTACCAAGCATCAATCCTGTGATTTTCATACACAGAACACTCCCAGTTCTGTAGAATAAATACTAACAACCCAATTAATAAAACTTGCTTCTTTAATAGTAAGTCAATAGCCATAGCCCATCCTTTATCACTAATTATTCTTAGACCCATTATTAAAGATGAAGGGAAAAAGGTTACAGTCAAGTTAAGATTTATTTTAAAATTTTTCTCCCATGAAGAAGAAAGGATCAAAAATGACATAAAAATAATTAAATATTCAAAGTTTTAACCTCTAGTTACATAGTGAAATTATAAATCAGAGACTTTAATCATTCCTTTGTATATAAGGAAGAATCTTGGGAGCCAGAAGACCTGGACTGCAGTCCAATCTCCACTTAGGGTAAATCAAACCCTCTCTGCCTCTCTGTACCTTTATCTTCTTAATCTGTTTAAAGGATCTACAGTTTCTACCTACCTCACATGGCTGCTGGGAAAATCAGAAGTAAAAGCACTTGAAAACTGCTGGTCACTTATCCAAGCATAGTTTACTCATTCTGTTTGCTGATAATGTCTAAGATATTCTGGAATTTACAGAGTCAAGCACTTACAATATTCACCCTTTAATGTCTTTCTGCAATGTTCAGTAAATTAAATGCAATCCTGTTTTCCTAAAAACAGCATCTGGGTTTAGCGTCATATTTTACAAACACAGAAGTATGGTGAATGATGAGCAATCTGATTTGGTTAGGTTTGATGTATTCCAAGTCAAATAAAATACTGGTTAGGGAATTCTCCAGCAGTCCAATGGTTAGGACGCTGCGCTTCCACTGCAGGGAGCATGGGTTCAATGCCTGGCTGGGGAACTAAGAACCAGCAAGCCATGCAGCACTGTCAAAACCATATACATATACGTATATATACATGCACACACACATATATATTTTCTCCATTTGTTAAAAACTTCTGCTCTTCTAAGTAATTATCAAATAATCTGAAATAGGCTTTTAAAAGGCTTCGTCTGTAGGATTTATAAAAATTCAAACCAACCTAGAATTAGAGCATTTCTGTTTATAACAGCATTAGGAGCATATGTGAATAGAGTTCAGTACACACAGAATAATGAAGTTTATGTCAATATATTAAGTTGTTAATTGCAGGGTAGCGTAACTTCCCAAGTAATAAACACTACACAATCTTACGATGATCCACACTGTTCATAAATACCTGGATTAGAGACAAACTTATAAGTAACCAATATGGTTTTTTTTTTTAATGAGGAGGAAATTATCAAATGCATTCCTGTAACACATCGCAGAAACATTTAGAGACAGAAGCAGTGCCATCCTAACAAACCTTAGAAGTGCCACAGAAACATTAAATAATTATTTCTGCCCAATTTTAGTATACCTAAATTTAAACACATTTGATATTGAAATCCGTATTTGTAATTTCAAGGAATATGAAATCTGTATTTTAATGGATTTTAATATCAATCCATATTAAACACACTTGATATTGAAATCCATGTTTGTAAAGACAACATTTGGATATTGTAATCCAAATACAGGTTTCATATTGAAATCCATATTCAATCAAAGCAAGTATCTGTCATATTAAGACTCCTTTAAATCAGCAATACCCTTAACATGCTTAGGATGCTTGCTTTTTTTGGGTGGGGGGAGTGTGTGGTACAAACTGAGTAAAGGCTGAGCCTCAGGGACACCTATAGATGAAAAATAACTCACGCCTGGCTCTGGCTCCCCACGGGTAACACTCCAGAATTTTCCAGTTAAGGCACTGCTTAATTTTCATCTCTCTACTGACACTGTGATAAGCAGAGACACTTGCAACAATTAGATTGCGGCTTTCTGCGTGCTATATGAAAAACTGTGTGTTTATACTAAGACCTGTGAGGCATCCTAAAGACCTTATTTGAGGAAACAATCATTCAGAGCACTGGTTCTCAACCAGGATGATTTTGTGCCCCTAAGGGACACATGGCTCAGATGGTAAAGCATCTGTCTACAATGCAGGAGACCTGGGTTCGATCCCTGGGTCGGGAAGATCTGCTGGAGAAGGAAATGGCAATCCACTCCAGTACTATTGCCTGGAAAATCCCATGGACAGAGAAGCCTGGTAGGCTACAGTCCATGGGGTTGCAAAGAGTCGGACACGACTGAGCGACTTCACTTACTTACTTACTTAAGGGACACACGACAATGCCTGGATATTTTTGGTTGTCACAAGTAAGGGGGAGGTGTGGCGCTATTGGTATCTAGTAGGTGGAGGCCAAGGATGCTGCTAAACATTCTGCAGAGCACGGGACAACCCGCCACAACACAGAATTATCTGATTCCAAATGTCAATAATGCCGAGGCTGAGAAACCTTCATTTAGAGGATGCCTATAAAGTTTATTATGGTCCAGAGTGGGGCCTCTAAAAATTCCTTTAAACTTTTTTATGTATTCAACTATCAAAACCATGACAGTGGTTTCATTTCTGGATCAGAAATTGTGTCTTTATGCTATCTTACAGAGAGTGAATGAAGCTGATATCACTCCTTTCTAAGGCAGTATCTGGTATGTTTCACAAGATAAAAGACTTCCCATTTGAAACCATGCTGGGCCTGACTCCCAAATTCTTTCACAATTAATCAAATACTGTCTCTTGCCAACCCAACAGTTTCATTTCAGTGAACAGAAGCCCAGCAAAGATGATTCTGACAAGATAAAAGCCATCTGCAGCTTTCAGGAGGCATTTGAAAGGCCAAGAGAAGCTCTACAGGGTTCCATCTTGGCAGCACTCTCTTGGGTCCCATCTTAAAGGCAGTCTAACCATTGTTGTCATCTTTCTAATTAAGTGGGCTGCCAAAAAAAACCAAAGAACTTGAGTAATGTCACTGGCACGACACCGAGTCTGATGTGAACTCAACATCAGACTTGGAGCATCATCACTGAAAGTTGCTGCTGAAAAGCGGGTTCTAAGAATGCAGAAGCTCAAGGTCAGGAATCATCCTTGCTGCTCAGTCATGGCTGTGCCCTTGTCTCTCTCCTGCAGATCCAACTACAGAGACACTACAAACATCTTAGAGACAGTAATAAAAAAGGGTTAGAAAGATCTCTGATACACATGCTCAAAGGCACTGTTTAAAAAATACTTTCCCAACCAAAAATGATAAATCTTTCGTCTGCCTCTTTTCAACCTCTAAACTCACCAAAACCAAAACAGGACGGATTATCTGAGCCATCTCCCTTTCTTCAGAGATGAGAAATCTGCATAAAACGCAGAAATAAAAGATTTCTGTCAGAGCTAGATGTCAGGGCTAAAACCCAGCCCTGTAGAGTCCTAGCTGAGTCCATCTCATCACGTGACCTCTGCTTAAGAACTTGCTCAAAACTCTCTGTACACAAACCTCTCACAGACCTGGATATAACCCTAAAGCCACCTCTCTCTGCTCTGTAAAGCCAAATCATCTCCGTTTTTTTCCCACACTCTTTTGGGGACGGGCAGGTACATGCTGTGTGCTACATGATGTTCCACAGCTCTTCTCCCATTTTTTTACTTTCCAGAGGACACTGAGTGAAAATGTAAAGGGAAAACAGAGGGCACCAATCCAGGCCCAGTGTTCCACAGAAGTCTCAACAGAGTTCACCTGAAGGAAGACCTCTTGGCCTCTACAGGTCATTTTTCATCATCTCAGTTACAAAACAAACAAAAGGTTTTTATATAAGTAGGGAATTCCGGCAGATGTTAGGCACATTTTAAGTTCTCTCAGGAGTGCTAACTATCCAGGATTTTTCCACAATGTAATTTTCACTGATACATTTTCACTTATTATGACTACATCCTAGCTGGCATTTTCTTTTTAAAATCTCATTTAATCCCTGTTTTACCAATGAGAAAATGGAGGCTTAAAGAGGTTAAGTACTAGCTGGAGGCCACATAGCTAAGAAGACAGAAGTGAGTTTGGATTCAAGTTTGTCTGAGTCCTGATTCTTCACCGTCTTGCTGGACTACCCCCAGTGACTGACGGTCATCTACTGAAAATCTACGTGAAAACCCTCATCACACAGTCACTGCACCAAACGGAGTCTCAGGAAAACCCTGTTCCCGGACCTTGACGCCTGGCAGATGAGTGACCTGCCCCCAGTCGCAGACCCAGTTGGTGCTGCCAGAGGGATGGGGCCCAGGTCCCACTGTAGGTCCTGCTCACCAGCCTCCCAGGAAAACGGGAGCAAGCCCAGGAGGGCACGGAAACCTACCCTTTACCCACGTAAGAGTTCGGAAGCCTTCACCCTAAAGCACATCTGGGAACTAGCAGCAGAATAACTGGAGAGGAACACTGCTGCCTGAAAATCTGCTAACAGTTAACACAAAGTGTTTCTGACACAACTGAAAAAAGCTGTAAACGATGCTCCGGGGAAAAAAATTCATATCCCACCTATATAAAACATACACAGTGCAAAAGGTAAATTTTAACCAAATGACAGTTACTAAATTCTCAAGTAGTGAGAGGTGGATTCATAAGCTTTTTATCTCTACTAGATACTTATAGTCTTGATTTTGTTGTAGCTAAGTATCATTTTTACTTGTGACCAAGAGGCTCAGATGGTAAAGAATCCGCCTGCAATGCAGGAGGCTCAGGGCTGAGAAGATCCCCTGGAAAAGGCAATGGCTACCCACTTCCATATTCTTGCCTGGAAAATTCCATGGATAGAACCTGGTGGGCAACAGTCCATGGGGTCCCAAAAGATTCAGACACAACTCAGCGACTAACACTGTAAGTACGATTTTATATTTGATCCAGTGAATTTTTCTGTGGAACTATTTTTATAATTTTTGAGATTATTTTAAGATTTATATTGGTCTCTCAACAAAAACCTGTCCTGAACACACACTGAGGATCCCAAAAAAATAATCCATCAGGGGTTGACTGGCAATAGGAAAACAGTTGAGATGCGATGTTAGGAAACTTTCTGTTAATAAACCTTGAAATTTTTACACATTTAATAAAACATAAAGAACATATTCCTAGCTTTTTTTTTTAACCTAAACTACAACTTACAAGAAAAACCAGATATCGCATAGTAAAAAGCTGTCAGCATCGTCCAAAATTTTAGAAATCTGTGTCCTATGTGCTTTAGTCCCTTCAGTCATGTCCAGCTCTTTGCAACCCTATGGACTGTATCCTGCCAGGCTCCTCTGTCCATGGGATTCTCCAGGCAAGAATACTGGAGTGGGCTGCTGTGCCCTTTTCCAGGGGATCTTCCTAACCCAGAGAATCTTCCTGACACAGGGATCGAACCCACATCTCATGTCTCCTGCACTGGCAGGTGGGTCCTTTACCACCTTTACCGCTGGGTGCCCAAAAGTGCTGTATGCATCATATATTTAGAGATCTACAATTGCATATAAATTGTAATTAATTCTTACATACTCTAAGCTAATCGTGAGATAAACTGAAAGTTTGTTTAAAATTCCCAAATAAAAAATAGTATTCACAAGTTTCCTGTTCTCTAAAAACTCACTTGGCCAAAACATCCCTGTAATTAAGTATCTCCAAAAGCATTTAATTGGGGCTTACCTATATGTGATCTTTTAATTGCTGCAAATCAGGAGGTATAAAGACTCTTCTAATAAAAACAATCCAATGCAACCCAGTGAAGGCTGAGGAAATGGGAGAAGACAGGAAAGACAGGTACCTCGTAGTTTGAGAGAAAATCTAGTAATTCTGATTGAGATGGGATGTAGAGAAGTGGTTTCATCACTCGGCGGACAAACTTCTCAATGTAAACAGCACTCATGGGGCCTTTGTATTCGATTGGTCCAAAACTAGTACCAAAAAAAATAAAAATAAAAAATAAAAATACACCATGCATTAAACCTGTAATATATAACTGAAATCATCAACACTACAAAATGAAAATGTCCTGCTTTAGGATCCCAACTGGTTCATATGTCAGTAGCCTTCCTTGTCTCAAGAGGGTAACTGGAGGCCTAATTAAGAGCAAGCATTTTATGTGAGGGGAGGTACAACTGGCCATTACTTTTTAATATGAAATTAATTCTGCAAACTGAATTTCAGAGCAAAGTTCATTCTAGTCTCTGAAAAAAATTAACTCTCACAGTAACATTTCTATAAAAAACAATAAACAGGCAACTCTGAAAACAGATCAAATGCCAAAGGATCTTTACATAATTCTGCTGGGGGTGGGGGAGGGGCGGAAGGAGGGGGGAGGGGTCGACTTTCCTTTTCAAGTCACTGTGAAATAAGGAACAAGTTGAGCAGTTGGTCTTTGGCCTACTACAAAGTAGTCATTAAATATTTTCAGAGGCACTTACACAAAAGGTCACTAAATAAACCTTAAAACTTTATTACAACAAAAAATTATATGAAGGTATGAAGTGAGGGAACTGTACAAATGATCTTCCCTGTTTTCCCAGGCAATTGTGCTTGGGGACACACAGGAATTTGATTTAGTACCAATAAGCAATACTGCCAACACCGAGTTATCCTCCTAAGCTAATCAGAATGGTCACAGGGCTTTCTTCACTCTTGCACAACACACATTGCTCAAATATAATTGGATGGTATGTGGCCAGGATGGGGGAGTACAGCGAAATTCAGCAGATCTATACCTATTCTTCTCTCTGAATGGAAACTGACACTAAGCATCCTGTTAACAGCAACAGCAGAGCACAGAAAAGAACTACATAAAATGGGGATCACAATATTAATACATAATAACAGAAACACACATACATATAATGTGATGACATAAACAATCTTCAGTGTGCCCTGCAGAATATGACAGCAGACAGGGAACATCAGCATGAAAGAGGTAAAAATAGCTTTCTCCACACACAGCAGAGACACTGGGTCAGCGACTCTATCGATTCAAGACTTACTACAATTCATTTGCTAACTAATTTGTTTTTAAATTACTACCACCACCAACCCCATCATCCACCACCAAATTTTAATTTAAAGGAAGAAATCAAAAAAATCATCTAATAACTTATTTTGCTTAGCAGAAAGTGGGCAAGGGACCTGGAAACCTCGTCCACTCAAGCAAATCAGGCTCTGCTGAGGTTCCCAGGTACCGTGTTACAAGGGTCCCAGGGATCAGGTTTAATGAGAAGATCCCCAGATGCAGGTCGTAGAGCACGTTTTGCCAGCACACCATGGCCACTGCTTTCGGACAAGCTGACTGAGGGGAGGTGAATTCTGCACAGAGTGTTTTGGGAAAACTACTTCCTGCTTCAGAGTCTTTCCTAAACTGCCTTTGTGACTGGCAACAAAACAAGCCAAAAAAAACTTGGAGTCTGCTCTCACAAAACAGGAAAGCCTGTTAATTTCTATAGGTAGCTACTACTAAGCTGTTAAGCTGTTATACAAACAGCACAGAATACAAAAAGGCTACCTTTTCGTGTCTCTGCCGTAGCACTTAATTTTTTGGTACAATGGGAATGGTAGATGTTGAAATGAGTATTAATGGTTCTGAACTAACTCAAACAAGTAAAGGTTTAACAGGCCAAGATGAGGAGCAAGCACTTTAAGGTATACCAGCCTCAGTTTCCTCATCTGTAAAATAAGAGGGCTGCACTAAGTATTTCTGATGTTCCTTTCGTGTCCTTTCAATCTTTCTATAAAACTAAGAAAACCAATAGTGTAAGACAATGCTGCACACCCACATATCCTGAAATGACATTTGTACTCAATTCAAGGGAACTCTTATGATTTTAATGTCACAGCGAGTTAAGTCTACCTCTGGGCAGCGGGCTTGGTTACACATAGTTGCAAGGCCTACACTCCCTGCTAGCCATCTGCGCCCTATTTCCAAAAAAAGAAACACAGGGATCTCTTCAGGGCAAGCTCATCGCCCATTACATACTACCGCGGTTTACAACTTTCAAATATTAATATAACACCATATACTTATCTTAAGAAAAAAAGAAGTGACCATCAGCAAGTTACTCAGAGAAACTGTGTTTATACCCAGAGGGAAATTTGAGGGTGGAGATGGGGAAGGAATGTGTGTTTTTGCTCAAATACTATTCAATAGCTCCTGAGAAACAACACTCTGAGCCACACAAGTTTTATGTTAGAGACATAGGAATGTGCGGGAAGGGGATAGATAATCCACACATGATAGTCTGGTGATATCTGTAATAAATCTGCATTGATTAAGGCCCAAGAATTTTAGAGGGAGGTAATAGAGCCTAAAAAGTAAAGTTCTTACTGGTCAACTCTTCTTAACCCTTCAGTAACAAACTTCAAACCAATTACACTGCACAGAGCCCAGAATTTCATCTTCTGTCTCCAAAATCCTTCAAGTCAGATTTTAGACCTAACATTCACAGCAGGATTTCCCAGGTGGCTCAGTGGTAAAGAATTCACCTGCCAGTGCAGGAGGCATAGGAGACACGGGTTCAATCCCTGGGTCGCGGAAGATCCCCTGGAGGAGGAAATGGCAACCCACTCCAGTACTCTTGCTGGGATAATCCCATAGACAGAGGAGCCTGGAGGGCTACAATCCGTAGAGTCACAAAGAGTCGGACACAACTGAGCAACTAAACAACCCAGAGCAAGGCCCGGGCAGTTCTCCAAAACCAAGCACCAGTATTTCTGCAGCAAAATGAGTACCGTGGCATCTGATGTGGTACAAAGACTATAGGTGGCCTCTTGGTACTTTAGGCCAGATGAATGCATTTGGGGACGATGTTCATGGAACTCTTTCAGGTCTTCAAAGCTCTCTGGATTTCAGAATGATAGATTATAGGATTGCACACTTGTAGTTTTTTCTTCCCAATTTGAAAAAATGTTAGATATCCTCCTGACTATGTTATGCTGCTAGACAACAGGATAAGGACTTTAGTACATTTTTATTCCATAAAATATTTCTATAATATTTGAAACATACAGCCACACAGCGGAGTAACCAGTACAATTGAAAACAATGCTACTGAATACGTAATAACATGGAAAAATGTTCACACACAAAAAAGCAGTTGAGGAGATATTACTACTATCAATACATGACTCCATTTTTTAAGTAAAAAAAAGGGGGGTATGGATATGTACAGTCACAGGAGGATATAAATCAAAACACATAGTGATTATGGATGACTGATAAATCACAGATCCTTCTATTTACTTATTTTTGCTTATTTATTATTTTCTCAATTTTCTACAGTAGATATTTTTAAACAGGATAAAACAAAAATTCACTTTGAAACTGATAAACTGAATTGGATTACAAACACTACTTGAAAGTTCTTACCTCCGATGATACAGATATATTACAGGAAAATAAAAAAAGTGTTTCTGTTTTCTGCATTTCCCCTGATTCCACCAACAGTTAATTGCGACAAACAACACCTGCAAGTCAAAGAAGGTTTCAAATGACTATAAATAACAACTGAAAAATCACCAAGATTTAAAAAATAAAACTACAGAAATGAAACAATCCCTCTCTGAAACAGAAAGCATTAAAAAAAATCATTTTGGGTGTTCAAAGAAGAGCATCATTCACCCTGACAAGGACAAAGACAGACCCTAGTAGACAGTGTCCAGCTGGGACTCTGAATATTTTGCAGTCTGGTCCAAGAGAAAAATGAATTGCTTCAAATCCTGACGTGAATGACACCAAATAACTTTTCCTAAGCATGATTATACTAAAACTTACCAGTAGGATATGTCTTTTGATAGTCAAACTGAGCATCTGAGAATAAAAACAATCTTACCTTCAGCTGACATACTAAAAATTTCAAAGGACCATTTTTAATAATGATATTAAAAACCAATAAAGATAATAGATGACTAGAACTATACTCTAAAATATACTATTAGATAACAAAAATATGGATTAAATATGTATTTATAGGCAGATGCTGAAGTATTTAAGGAGACGTATCCCAGTGCCCGAAATTTACTTTGACCTGTACCCAAAATGGGATGGATTAATAGTTAGACAGGAGCAGAGTTTCTCACCTTTGTTACTACCGACACTTTTAGCATGAACTGATACAGGGTTTTTGCTGCTGTTTTATTTGTTTTTGCTGGGGGCAGGGGTGGGGAGGGCACACAGTGGATGTCAGATTCAGTGGGATTCCTGGCCTCCCCTCTCTAGTAGTGACAACCCAAAACCTCTCCAGACAGTCCCAAAAGTCCCCTGAGGACAAAACTGCCTATAGTTGAGAACCACAGATTACATGGATGATAAGATGAACAGATACATGATAAAACAAGCCTAATAAAATGTTATTAGACGTTAAGTGGCAGACAGAGCTCGCTTTTGCTATTATGTTTTAAAATCTTTGTAATAAAGTACTGAAAAATATGAAGACTACAAATGAAAAGTCACTTTCAGATGCCTTATACTGACCAGAGAGCAGTACTGCTCAAAACTTAATGTAAACTCTCAAGAACTCCTGTTATACTCTACCTATACTTTGTAACAGTACCTTTACTAAGGCTGACACCTCAAAAATAGGGCACAATCTACAACATTTGCTAATTTTATTAAGTAATGTGGCTCCAGAAATTTTTGCCTATTTCCAAAAATAAACCCACTCCTTTTCCCTACTGAGAATATAGAATAAGCTCTCAATTTAGAAGGAGCTGAAATTTTTTTCTGAAAGAAAGCAGAGCCCATCAGTTGTGGATGGCACTGTAACCTCTACCACTTGTCCTGTGGCCTTAACAAACTATTCTGCCCTCTAAACCCAAGGTCGTGCTTCAGGGCAACCAGCATCAGCTTGCAGGGCTGTTCTAAGGAGCAGGGGCCTGCACAACAGCACGCCATCCCTACAGTCACACTGAAGGACATATTCCTTAGGCTGGCAGTAATATAACAAGTAGTTGACACTTACCCTAAAATACAACAGACTCTCACATTTCCCCCAAGTGCTCTAAATGAGGAACGACTGACAAAGGGGTGACTTCCTTTAAGTTGCCTCCCAGAGCTCCCTTAGGGTTGCTTTCTTCCCACAAGTGTCCCCAGCTTTATTACTATCAGCCATTCTTACGGGGAGTTGCAGCGGGGGTGGCGGGGAGACAAGGAATAGATTGATTCCATGCGTCCAAAGCTGGAACACAAAATCACAACCCCTTGAGAATCAACGCTATCAATACAAAAATCAATGTATTTATACAGTACTTATCACCACTTTCAGGGGTATAACTTAATTAAAAAGGTTTTGCTACGCTGGGCAGGAAGTCTAGCCAACATTTATAACATTGTTTCTAAGAAAATCCAACTGAGAGTTCCAAATGAACTTCTGAAACTCAACTGTGCCACAAGTCACCCCAGATCAGTGGGTCTCGACAGCAGCCTCTTAGAAACCTGCGGGATGCTTTGTGGCTGACTGCATCGGTCGGGGGATGCTAGAGGGCATGTGGTGGGCAGGGGCCGTGGCACCGAAGTCCTGCAGTGCTTCAAGCTGCTCTGCACATGGAACGATCCTCCATATCACCCAGAGCAGTTTTAAATAGCCTGCCAAACACTGATGTGGAGGGAAACCTGTTTATTATTATTAAACTCAGATCTTGACTCCACTTTATATATGTCAATCCAAAGCATGGCTTCTGTGTTCACTGAATTTCTCAAGAAGGCAACATCTGTTTAATTGAGGGCAGAAAGGACTTTCGTTGGCTCAGAACTTTACCAAGAGCTGTTCACCGTTTCGAAAAATCAAGTCACTGAGAGCAATGCCCTCGTGGCCCCTGTGTGGCCAACATATCCTACTTTATGAGGCTGCATTTGTAATTGTTCCTGCTATTATAACTCATAGTGGTTCTCCATTGCCTTCTCCTACATAAAGGTACATGGACCTAACTTACCCCAGCACTTACATACTAAAACACGTGTTTAATTATATACCATTTTTCTTTTCCCCCTTATTTTTATGTTACAATTAGTGCATTAAATTGGCTACATTGAAACTACATGTATAGGGAAGTTTTACCATCTATGAATACCTTTTGAGGACAGAAAAAGGGATATCAAAAAATACTTGTTTTATAAAGGTCAACTGGGATCCACTGGATTGAAAACCACTGCCAGACAGAAGGCCTAGATATCAACTGTCTATATATCCCTCTTACCAAGCATGAAGGTGGCGTTCATTAAATATTTGTTGAATGTAGTTATGGTCTAGGTATTTGAAAGGTCTACCTAGTTACACTGTAATCATGACCCATAAATTCTCTTACGTAAAATAACCAGCAAATATTAACAGTATATTCAATGAGGATTTTCAGTCTCCCCACTGAAACCAGACAACCTGGCACCCTGAGATGAGCACTGGCCTCATCACGAGAAAACGTGGCATCTCCTCCCACTCCTGCCTCTGCTCACAGGGGCTTTACGATTTAGGCTAGAAATAAGGCTCCGGGCCTTACCCTGGCAAAATCAGCCATCTGGGAAAGGTGTCTCTGTGGGGAGAACCTGCCCTGCACCTGGACTGCCAGCCATCTGATGGTCAGGCTGAATGTCCACCTTACCTGGTCTGAAAGCCGACTTGCTGCTTGTTCAATCTCAGCCCTGGCAGTGATGGACTGGCCACACCACGGAGCATAGAAGAACAGCAGCACCACCTCCGAATCCCGGCGAATGTGCTCTGCGTAGTCCAGCTGCCCCTGGAAGAGGTCAAGAACCGGAGACCTCGAGGAGAAAAAGCTGACAGGTGGCTTTGCTGGAATTATCACATCTTTTGCTCGACTAAAAAAAGAGCAAACACAAGATTGTTTAGTTTATCTTCTAACAACAGCTCTGTGTAGAAAGAGAACAAAGCTTAAAAGAAGAGCCTTCTCTTAAATAAGAAAAGGGACTTCCCCAGACACTGGCCTAGAGGATAAAAGTAGTACTTTACGCTAAGCGAAGGCAAGATTTGACTGCGAGAATGCAAGACATGTTCAAAACATGTTAAATGACACGTTAAAAACATTCTCTAACACTGTCTGCCCCGGGTGTGGGGTGGGAGGGCAGTGGAGAGCAGACAAGAATGTCTTTGAATAATCCAGACTCTTGCCTCCCCCACCCAAAAGACTCCATCCTTATCAGACTCTTGCCTCCCTCACCCAAAAGACTCCATCCTTATCTCTCTGCAGCCTTGCTCTCCACAAGCCGCTGATGCCCAGGGTTTCAGAGCCACCAGTGAGCTTGCTCAGAATCAAGAGGGGGGAGCACGCATGGCATCACTAGGAGGCATGGGAAATGCTTACAGTCCACTCACATTAAGTCCATTAGCTGCGGCTGGCCTGTACTTAGGACACTCAGGTAAAAGTAATAATAATGTAGATGTCTCCATTTGTATGTATGCATCATGATCCAAAAGTTAATAAAGATGAATAGCAAAGCAACTGCCCATTTAACTGGAAAACAGGTTTCCCAAGTATGTACTTAAGATTCACAGAAGGTCAGGGGAAGAAAGAGAATAAAACTAAACAAGTGGCCAGAGCCAAGACAAGGTCTGTGCTGAAGCTGCATCCCACCAGGTTAAAGGGCCCCAGTGAACACTCTTGAGCTGTCCACACATCTGGATTAAAAGAGTATAAAACCATTAGAGCAGCTTAGCTAAGAAACAAGAGAGAAAATAAAAATGGAACCCTACGAAAATTCAATTAACCCAAAAGAGGGAATTTCTTAGATGTTCGGTGGTTGACACTCCCTGCTTTCAAACTGCTGAGGACCTGAGTTTGGTCCCTGGTTGGGAAACTGAGATTCCCGCAGACCATGTGGTACCAGGTTGGGGGGCGGGGAGGGGGGTGGTGGTGTGGAAGGTGAACAGAAAAAAGACCAAGAGAGGAAGAAAAACCAGAAAGTATAAATGGAAAACAAACAGCCAGATGGTAAACACAAACTCAGCCATGTCAACAATTACATTAAATATAAAAGGACTAAACCATCCAATTAAGAGGAAGAGATTGACAGGCTGGATAATGAAGCAAAACCCAACCATATGCTCTCTGAAAGCATTTTAAACATAAAGACACAGACAGCATGAAACCACAGGGATGGGAAAAGATAAACTACATACATAGTAAGCACAAAAAAAAGCTGTAATACATCATTAGGTGAAAGGATAAACTAATTTGTGTGTTCTTACAATTAAATGTCACTCAGTAATTTAAAAGAAAACAAACCGATACATACTATAACTGGATGAGTTTCAAAATACACTGAAAGAAGTCAGACACTAAAGAATACATATAATATGAATGCATTGACATGAAATCCCATAACAGGCAAAACTAGTCTATAATGAAATCCATCACATCAGCAGTGGTCTGGAGTTGGGAGTAGAGCAAGGAAGACCGGCTGCAGAGGGCGCTGAGGAAAGTTTCTGGGGACAAGGAATTAAAACGGTAGTGGTGGCTACACTGGCCAAAAGCCATGGGCCTACATATTAAAATGTGGGAATTTTACCAAGTGTAAATTATATTACAACAGCACTGATGAGAAATAAGTTTGGCTGATGGGTCACCTCCTTGGTGAGGACTGCTCTGACGATTCTTCCAATTTTTTTTTTTCTCTCAGATTCCTATTAGTTGCTTTCAACAGCCCTCACCACAATCTGTGACTTACTTATCTGCCTGTTGATTAACTCCATAAGGGTAACAACCCTCGCTCTTTTCTTCACTGATAAATCCTCACTGTTTAGCAGTTCCCAGTACCGCAAAGGTCAGTAATGAGCGAAATGAACAAACCTACCCTACTCACCTCATCTGAATATATGTGAAAGCAAATTAAATCCATACAGACATATATTATTAATCTGAATAAAAAATGTCAGAAGGTGCATTTGCATTACAAGGAATGATTCTAAGGACCACTTTATTCTAACTTTATATGTGTTCAAATGAACTTGATCATCTGGTCTCTCAGTACACAGCAAAGTAGCAGGACGGAGGAACAGGTAGGAACATGCTACCAGCTCTGAGATATGCAGCAGACAAACAGATAATTAGAACCACAAAAGAAATCAGGCATCTAGGTTGCTTCCATGTCCTGGTGGTGGTTTAGTCGCTAAGTGAGTCTGACTCTTGCAACTCCACAGACTATAGCCTGCCAGGCTCCTCCATCCATGGGATTCTCCAGGCAAGAATACTGGAGTGGGTTGCCATTTCTTTCTCCAGGGGATCTTCCCCACCCAGGCATCAAACCCGGGTCTCCTGCACTGCAGGCAGATTCTTTACCAATTGAGCTATGAGAAAGCCCTCCATGTCCTAGATATTGTAAATAGTGCTGCAATGAAAACTGGGATACATGTGTCTTTTTCAGCTATGGTCTCTCAAGGGTATATGCCCAGTAATGGGACACAGAAGCAACCTAGCTGTCCACTGACAGATGAATCGGTAAAGAAGTTGTAGTGTAATACAATGGAATATTATTCAAAGCCATAAAAAGGAATGCATTTGAGTCAGTTCTAACAAGGTGGATGAACCTAGAGCCTATAATACAGAGTGAAGTTAAGTCAGAAAGAGAAAAACAAATATTATATATTAATACACATATACGGAATCTAGAAAGATGGTGCTGATGAACCTGTTTGCAAGACAGCAATGGAGACACAGACATAGAGAACACACTTGTGAACACATTGGGGGAAGGAGAGGGTGGGATGAACTGAGAAAGTAACACTGAAACCTGTATCATCGTATGTAAAATAGTCAGCCAGTGTGCAAACGCTGTGTGACGCAGGGAGCTCAAGCCAGTGCTCTGTGACAGCCCCGAGGGAGGGGATGTATGTGTACCTGTGGCTGACTCATGCTGACATATGGCAGAAAGCAACACAATACTGTGCAGCAATCATCCTTCAATTATAAATACATAAATTAAAAAAAAAAAAGAAATCATACAAATACCCAAGACCAAAGCTACTCTTAAGAGTCTTGGGTCATTCAGTTTTGAGGAAGAGTACACACCCTTCTCTACATCTAGAAGGTTTTAGCTTCCTGAATTAAGACAGTTTTAAATATATTGCTTCCCCATTTTAACCAAAAATTATTAACATCATAAAGTAATGCTGTTAAAAGTCAGAGCAAATCTCCTATTTATGCACTCATGCTAATATTTTAACTCTGCAGTCAGGGAGCTTTGTCTAAGTATAACATCTTCATAACCCTAAAAACTCAGTCACTTACACCATAATTCAAAAAAAAAAAAGTTCACTGAGCAAATGTCACTGTGCTTCAGGCACTGCTGTATAGGAACTAAGGGACCTGTTCTCAAGGGGCTTCCTTTCTCAGGAAAGAAGACATGCAAACAAGCAAACCTGTAAACAGACACAAAACTATACAAAATGATCACACTCGCTGGAGAAGTCAACACGGAAATGTGGCAGGGCACCTGGAAGCTCCTCCATGGGGTGGAGACATGAGTGACAGGAAGGCAGTCACCCAGAGGGAAGGCCCTGAGGCAAGCCAACACATTCTGACAAGTCCAAAAGTCTTTGGAGGCATTATTTTTCTACTCTTCAAATTTGGTGGTAAGAGTTAAATACGTAAAGGAGGGAAAATGCAGGTCTGTGGCAAATCAAAGGACAATCATCAACCTAGTACTGTTGATGAGCCAGCTCCTCAAGTAAACGAGCCAGACAAGCCCGCGGCCCGTTAAAAAGCAAACACAACCTGGGCAGAGAAACTCATATGCGTCTGCCCCAACAGAAGCATTCATGAGTTGCCATTGAACTCCTAAAATTAGCTACTGTTTTTGAGAAACCATACAGAGATTAAAGATTTCCTGCAGCTTTGAAGCCAAAGTCTCAGGTACCAAAAGACTCAAAAGAGCTGGTTGCAAACAAGGAAGTCCTGTCGCAACTCCCAATTTCTATACCAGAATCACGCTCTACACCTCCTTCCAAAGAGGGTCTGAGGCAGGTTTGAGCTTACAAAACAAAATAAATATACACACATAGAGAGATAATGGGGGACAGGGAAGCCGGGCGTGCTGCAGTCCACGGGGTCCCAAAAAGTCAGAGATGACGGAGCAACTGAACAACAGGGATAACAAAGACACCCAAAGACATACTTTTAACTTTTTCCCCACAAAAACACACCCACAAAGCAGGGTAAAAGGAAAGGATGAAGTCATGGACATTCAATGCATAGAAAGGCAGCTAGGACAGAGATTAAGTGCTCAGAAATGCACAACTAATCATTAATAGTGTTTCAACCCCAAATCAACCTTTTTTCTTTTTTAAAAAATAAGCAATAAGACACTAAAGGAGGTTGTCTTATTTCAGGTCTGGAGCTATTAATAAAAAATAACTTAAAAAAAATTCTGCTCTTTAAGCCTCTGTCTTCATTAACACACAAGATCTTAAAAGCAAAATAGGAAAAGAGCAGCAGAAATGTCAGAGTCAGTTGTAGAACAATAAAGTAGTATCATGACACCATTCAATCAAAGGAGATTATTAAAAAATCAGTTTGAGTCTATTAAAAGACCGTCAAATTTGTGGCACAGAAAGAAGCTGGACAGGCAAACAGGCTGTTCACTGACTCATTCTCCCTGCCTCAAGCAGGTGGGATCTTGCTCAGCCTGCTCCATTAACTGGATTTACACTTCTTCCTGAAATCTCAAAGGACTTTCATATCTACTAAGTCTTGTTCTCTCAGAGAAAACACTACATTTTATTGCTATAAATGGACAAACTGATGCAAGTAAGCTCTCCACCCTTGGAGGAGAGCCTCTCTTCCTCACCTGAACTCGAATACCACGCTTCCGTATTCTACCTTGTAAAATACTTTGTGTAATTCCCTTGTGTAGGACGTGACAAAGAACACAGTTAAGAGCCTGGTTTCTGACAATAAAGGATTCAAACTCCAGCTCAGCCACTTATCAGGTGGAAGTGAATTGGGGCAAGTTTTGCAACATGGCCAAAGCTCCACTCCTTCGTGTATAAACTGGAAGAGTAAGAATATGTATGTGTGTGTGTGTGTGTATGTGTGTGTATCTCTCTCCAGACTTTGCTTGGTGACTTAAGTGATCCATAACAGGCTCTCAGGTCACGTGTTAAATAGATAAATGCATTCATGGAATCTGTAGTTCTCAAACAGGTGACTCCGTCCCCCAAAGGACATCAGGTATGACCTGGAGACATTTCTTACTGTCACACTGTGGGGGGTGGGGGGTAAGAGCAGGTAGTAAGTAGAGGCTAGGGATGCAGCTGAACACCTCAGAATGTACAGGGCAGCCCGCTACCACAAGAATTATCTGAGTCAAAATATCAACAGTACCAAGGCTGAGAAACCCAGCTGGCAGGCTGCACCTGGCACAATGGCAAATGCTCAATAAGGTTTTTTGTTTAGTTTTGTTTTTTTACTATATGACTTTTTTTCAATTAGGGGTAGAGTTGTTTTACAATGTTGTTTCTGCTATACAGCGAAGTGGATCAGCCATACATATACTTCCATGTGTGCGTACATATGCTCAGTCATGTCCAACTCTCTGCGACCCCATGGACTGCAGCCCTCCAGGCTCCTCTGTCCATAGATTTTCCAGGCAAGAATACTGAAGTGGGTTGCCATTTCCTTCTCCAGGGGATCTTCCCGATCCAGGGATCAAACCCGTATCTCCTGCATCTCTTGCACTGGCAGGTGGATTCTTTACCACTGAGCCACCTGGGAAGCTCATATGTATCCAAGATCCCCTCCTTTTTGGATTTCCCTTCCATTTAGGTCACCAGAGAGCATTATGTTGAGTTTTCCGTGCTATACAACAGGTTCTCATTATTATCTATCTTATACATATTGGCGCATATATTGGAGAAGGCAATGAATGGCACCCCACTCCAGTACTCTTGCCTGGAAAATCCCATGGATGGAGGAGCCTGGTAGGCTGCAGTCCATGGGGTCGCTAAAAGTCAGACACGACTGAGCGACTTCACTTTCACTTTTCACTTTCCTGCACTGGAGAAGGACATAGCAACCCACTCCAGTGTTCTTGCCTGGAGAATCCCAGGGACTGCGGAGCCTGGTGGGCACAGAGTCGGACACAACTGAAGCGACTTAGCAGCAGCAACAGTGTATATATGTCAATCCCCATCTCCTAATTCATCAGCGATAATTATTATAATTTCTTCTTTCCACTAAAATCTCCAATCTTTTGCCATCTCTTTGACAACAGGGGTCATATATTGTCCTAAACAGACTCCACAAAAATGTTCCAAGTTGAAATCTTCCCGGTGGCCGCTATGCCAGTCAGTGGCACCACAAACTTATAAATAAACTGGAGTCCCAGGAGACACACTGTAGACACACCAAAATACGAAAACACACTAGACACACTAAAACATAAAGCAAAATTTGTACTTGTGTCCTTTTCCAAAGCAAGACACATTAACTGTCTTTCCTTCCCCCACCCCACCCACTAGCTCCAGCCTACTCAGGCCTTCCAGTTTCAGGAAAACACCAATCCACCAGTCTTGTCCAGTCCCAGGACCTTTGCACCTGCCGTTTCCTTAACCCTGGACATTTCCCCCCAGATCTCCCCAGTGCTGGCCCCTTCCCCTTCTTGGGTGATTCTCCTATGTAGTTCCTCGGGAAGGTCTTTAGGGCCCCACCCTCATTGCTTCTATTCCCTGCGCAGCACTTACTGAAATCCTTTAAGATCATGTTAAGGTTACTCGTTTACTGAGAACAGGGACTTCTGATATTCATCACACACCCTCGAAGAGCCGTCCGCATACAGTAGGTGCGGATAAATAATCGTTAGATCCATGAGTGCATGAATTCTCAACGTCCGGGACGCTAATGGTCTTCTACGCCTACCCAAGGCATAGGGAAATAAAATGGGTGATAAGGGTCCTACAGGACGGGCAAAAGTGACGGGTGCACCCCCAAGAGATCCCAACAGGTGACAAGCACATCAGAACCTGGCCCACCTTTCCTGGTATGAAAATGGAACGAAGGGCGCCGGGCAGCACATCAGAGCCGCGCCTGAGGGCTCGCTGGCCGGCGAAAAGGGAAAGCGGCGGGCAGGGCCGCATGCCGCAGGGTCAAGTCCACCGGCCAGGGCAAAGTCAGGCCCGACTTCCGGAGACCGCTTCGACCCTCGACTCTGAGGCTCCCAAGCCGGCCACGCGCCGCCGGCCCGGCCCAGGGGCGCCGGCCCGGGGTGGGATGCGGGCCGCCTCACCTGCAGGTAAACTTGAGGGCGAGGAGCAGCGCGCAGCCGAGCGCCACAGCCCCGCAGAGCAGCTCGGGCCGCCGGCGCGCCATGAGAGAGGCGCCGCGCAAGCCGCGGCGGAGCCGGCCCTCCGAGGACGCAGCCGGGGCCGGGCTGAGGGAGCCGGAGCCCGCGGGGCCGCCGCCGCCGCCGCCCTCGTCCTCGGCGTCGTCGCTGCTGCTGCTGCCGCCGCCGCGGCCTCCGCATTCCGACATTACATGCTCCCCGTCGCCGGCTTTATACCGCCGCCGCCGCCGCCAAGGGCCCGAAGGCCCGGCCCGGGCCAGCCCGTCGCTCCCCAATCCCGCAGCTCCCCGCGCCCGCTAACCCCGAGCCTCCACGTCAGCCCCGCCGCCGCCGCCGCGGCTCCCGCCCCCTCCGGGCAGAGGGCGGAGCCGGACACGGAAGCCCCGCCCCCGGAGGGCCACACCCCTCGCTCCTGGCGTCTGCGCGGCCCCACCCTCTACCAGCGCCGCCGCGGAGGCGTGTTCGTCCCACAGGCCCCGCCCCGTCCCTGGAGTCTGCGCGCACGCCGCTGTTGCGCCCCGCTTACGTCCGTCCGTCCACTGAGTCTGCGCAGGCGCCGCGGCTAGGTGTCCGGCTGCTCTTACTGCGGGTTCAACCCAGCGCTGCCCTAAAGCAGCCCCGGGCGGCGGAGAGTCACCGCCTGGCTCCGGGAGCTTAAAAGAGCTGTAATGGTGACAGCAGTCGTGTCTGGGACACACCTGTGGAATTGCATTGGCATCAGTACTGACCTCACAGAGATGCTTTGAAGGTTAACTGAGGTCCTTGATGGAAACTGCTGAGCCAATAGTGAGTGCTAAAATCTTAGGGGCTGTTTTCTCCCAGTGTCCATTTCCTGCACAGTGAAGTGCTGTGCGCCACGGTACCACGTCCCTACACCACGGCCCTGGGAAAACGGTCTGTGCATCCTGTACTCACTTTAGAGATGGGAAAACCGAGGCTTGGAAAAGCCTCTTGACCGCGTCCACTAGGCGTTAGGGGAGTAGACTCGAAAGCAATTTGGTTAACAAGCCGCTCGAGCGATCCTCTGCCAACTCTTAAATCCTTTCTGACTCTAAATGTTAATGAAAGTGAAAGTCGCTCAGTCGTGTCCGACTCTTTACGACCCCATGGACTATGCAGCCCTTTGAATTCTCCAGGCCAGGATACTGGAGTGGGTAACCTTTCCCTTCTCCAGGGGATCTTCCCAACCGAGGGATCGAACCCAGGTTTCCCCGCATTGTAGGCGGATTCTTTACCAGCTGAGCCACAGGGGGAGCTCCAAATGTTCTAAATGTTAGGTCACTTCTAAATAAGTTTTTGTGATTAAAAAGGACAAGTCAGAGAAGGATGAAATATGATTTGAGAGTGACTGGGATTGTTTACCTGGGACACGTGTGCCTGGAGCTAAGAGAATGTCCCTAATTACCCAACAGCTGGGGCCAAAGATCTAGACTAGCCTTCCGCTGTCAGTAACTACAAACCAGGTAAATAAAACGCAGAGAGAACTAAGGCAGTATGATACCACACAAAAACAAAACAAGAAAAAAAAACAGAAGATAAGTCACCTATGCCACAAGCCAGCGTGCTAACCCCAGTGCAAGGTTTCCAGGGAGGTAAAGGGCCTTTACTGACTATGCCAAAGCCTTTGACTGTGTGGATCACAATAAACTGTGGAAAATTCTGAGAGAGATGGGCATACCAGACCACCTGATCTGCCTCTTGAGAAATCTGTATGCAGGTCAGGAAGCAACAGTTAGAACTGGACATGGAACAACAGACTGGTTCCAAATAGGAAAAGGAGTACGTCAAGGCTATATATTGCCACCCTGCTTACTTAACTTCTATGCAGAGTACATCATGAGAAATGCTGGGCTGGAAGAAACACAAGCTGAAATCAAGATTGCCAGGAGAAATATCAATAACCTCAGATATGCAGATGACACCACCCTTATGGCAGAAAGTGAAGAAGAACTAAAGAGCCTCTTGATGAAAATGAAAGAGGAGAGTGAAAAAGTTGGCCTAAAGCTCAACATTCAGAAAACAAAGGTCGTGGCATCCAGTCCCATCACTTCATGGGAAATAGATGGGGAAACAGTGGAAACAGTATCAGACTTTATTTTGGGGGGCTCCAAAACCACTGCAGATGGTGATTGCAGCCATGAAATTAAAAGACATTTACTCCTTGGAAGGAAAGTGTATGACCAACCTAGACAGCATATGCAAAAGCAGAGACATTACTTTGCCAACAAAGGTCCGTCTAGTCAAGGCTATGGTTTTTCCAGTGGTCATGTATGGATGTGAGAGTTGGACTGTGAAGAAAGCTGAGCGCCGAAGAATTGATGCTTTTGAACTGTGGTGTTGGAGAAGACTCTTGAGAGTCTCTTGGACTGCAAGGAGATGCAACCAGTCCATTCTGAAGGAGATCAGTCCTGGGTGTTCATTGGAAGGAATGATGCTAAAGCTGAAACTCCAATACTTTGGCCACCTCATGTGAAGAGTTGACTCATTGGAAAAGACTGTGATGCTGGGAGGGATTGGGGGCAGGAGGAGAAGGGGACGAGAGAGGATGAGATGGCTGGATGGCATCACTGACTCGATGGACATGAGTTTGGGTAAACTCCGTGAGTTGGTGATGGACAGGAAGGCCTGGCATGCTGCGGTTTATGGGGTCGCAGACACGACTGAGCGACTGAACTGAACTGAAAGGGCTCTGGGAATGCCACCTTCCTAAGTGGCCCAGAGCATTCGGTTTGTTAACATGGAGGCTCAACATGCTGGTAGCTCATGTTTGTATGCCATTGTGCACTTTGGTTTGTATATCTCATCTTTTTTTTAATACTGTTTTTTTTTTTTTGGCTGCACCAGATCTTAGTTGCAGCATGTGGGATATAGTTCCCTGACCAGGGATGGAACCTGGCCCTCCTGGATTGAAAGTGCAGAGTCTTAGCCACTGGACCACCAGGGAAGTATCTCCTGTCACAGTCCCCCCCTTTTTTTTTTTTTTTTGCTCTTTGCTTCCTTCCTTTATGTTAAGTGGCTCTTTTCTAAAACACTGTTAATTCCTTTACTGATTTAAAACTTATTTTTTTCAGTTTATATTCTTAGCGGTGGCCTTTAGGGATTGTGTGTTAGTTGCTCAGTCATGTCCAACTCTCTGTGACCCCACTGACTGTAGCCCACAATGCTCTTCTGTCTGTGGAATTCTCTAGGCGAGGATACTGTAGTAGGTAGCCATTCTCTTTTCCAGGGGATCTTCCTGACCTAGAAATCAAACCTGAGTCTCCCCCATTGCAGGCAGATTCTTTACCATCTGAGCCATCAGGGAAGCCCTTCAGAGATTACAGTATACATTTTTTTCTGAATCTACTTCAGATTTACACTAACTTAATTCCAGTAAAATACAGAAACTGCTCCAATATAGCTCCATTTCTTCCTTCCATTTTAATGCTATTATTGCTCTTTTTTTAATCTACTACAAAGCCAGTGTTATATTATTGTTTTATGTAATATTGTTGGAAGAAGCTGAGAAAAAATTTTTAATGCATCTCTAGTTTTTTAAAAGATGTTAACTTTATTTACCATTTCTAGTTCTCTTGATTTGTTTAGATCTGAGTTAACAGAGTATATTGCTAACAAAAACAAATACGGTCCAAAGTCATGGGTACTCATTCACTGTAGGCCAATAGGGCAGAATCCACCCTACTCTTTCATAAGACACCTGTCTTTTGCACAGGCCTTTATAAAGTTCAAAGTGCTTTTGTTGCCTCTGGGCTATTTCATGAGACCCACTATATCTTATGGCAGTGCAGCGGTATCTTACAAGCCAGGAGACCAACGTATGTTTCCTTTATGCCTCTGTTTCCAGACATTGCTGCTCCGGCAATGATGGACAATGGGAAGTTCATTTCAGATGACACCAGGCCGTCTGGGTCAGGCTGCACTGCACTTCTCAGTTTGTCCTTGTTCAGTCATTAAATCATGGCAGCCCTAACTAGTCCACATCAGCCAGTATCTGTGCTTTCACGGTCACTGTTCATACCGTGATCAGGGTGGTGGCGTTTGCATAGGGCCAGGGAGAAGATTCCGTGTGTTTCTTTCTTTGTGTGCGTGCTCAGTCATGTCTGACTCTTTGTGACCCCATGGACTGTAGTCTGCCAGGCTCCTCTGCCCATGGAATTTTCCAGTCAAGAATACTGGAGTGAGTTGCCATTTCCTCCTCCAAGGGATCTTCCCAACCCAGAGATCAAACCCACATCTCTTTTGTCTCCATGTTGGCAGGCTGATTCTTAACCACCATGCCACCTGGGACATATGTTTTTCCCAGGTATTAATCCTATCTTAGAATTGGGGAGAAATAATGACTTGTTAATTTTTTTTTAAATTAGAGCTCTTTCTTTTTGTGTGTGTGCAAATAATCATAACTTTCCCCCTGCTCAAAATTGTATAATTCTGTCTTTTAAACTGTCTCGTTACTATTGTTTCTAAGCCAAATTTGGTTATTTTTAAAAGTGTGTTACTATGGTAACTCAGAAAGCAATGCTATCACTTGCTTCAAATATTTTATTCTACTTTGTCCCTTCATCAGCTTCCTTAAATCTGAGTCTCTGGTTTGGTATTCTGTCAGTGTTTCTTGCACAAGAAAGCCCATTATTTTACATCCTGTAGTTTCAACAAAATTTTTCAAAAATTGAAGTATAGTTGATTTACAATATTGTGTTAGTTTCAGATGTACAGCACAGTATGTTTTGTGGATTATGTTCCATTATAAGTTATTACATGATATTAGGTAATTCCCTGTGCTATATACAAGGTATAGTAATTACAAGATACTCAGTAATTCCCTGTACTATGTAGAAGGTATAGTAAATCCTTGTTGCCGATCTATGTATAGTAGTTTGTATCTGTTGATCCCATACTCCTAATTTGTCCCTCCATCTCTCCTTCAGTAACCATAAATTTATTTTCTGTTTGTGAATGTTTGTGTTTTGTATACAGGTTCATTTATATTATCTTTTTAGATTCTACCTATAATGGATATCATATAGTCTTTTTCTGACTTATTTCACTAAGTATAATATTCTGTGGTCCATCCAAGTTGCTACAAATTTCACTTTTGTATGGCTGAGTTAATATTCCATTGTATGTATATGTATGTATGTGTGAGTGTATATATATATACACACATGTACTTATAGACATGTATATAACATGTATACGTTTGTTGTTGTTGTTTGGTGTCTCTAAGTCATGTCTGACTCTGTGACCTCATGGATAGCCTTCCAGGCTCCCCTGTCCTTGGGATGTCCCAGGCAAGAATACTGGAGTGGGTTGCCATTTCCTTTTTGGGGGGAATCTTCCTGACCCAGGGACTGAACCCGTGTCTGCTGTACTGCAGGCAGATTCTTTACCGCTGAGGTACCAGAGACATGTATTTATGTGTGTGTGTGTGTATGAAACATCTAATGCTTGATGATTTTTTTTTTTGCTTGTTAATTTTTAAAGCATCGAAGTATTTACTTACTAAACAGGATGTGCCTGACAAGGTACAGGTTGGCAGGTAATGCAGGAGGGAGCCCACACCCTGAGCCTACTAGGTAAAGCTGGACAATGGTACGGTTTCTTGGAGTCTTTATATCAAGATCAAAGAGTTGGCTTTCCATAAATTGGCACTCCTTGTTCCCTTGCAGTAAGTACTGACAGAAAATCCATATGTTCATCTCTGCAGGTCAACTAAGGAGTGTCTAAACCCACACTAACTGCCCAGGGAACATGCAGTCCTTCAGTTTCCCAGTGGGGATCACTGGAACTCAGTCAAAGGCAAACAGCCCTCAAAGAGCAGACCCAGGAAGGTTGAGGATGATGGAGAGGGGTGAGCACTTCCAGCCCTGGCCTACTGTCCAGGCACATCCAACACAGGTGGGAGAACTGGGCAGAGGAAAATCTACCTGCCACCTCCCAACACCTCTTCAGGACTGATGGGACCAGCTCATTGTGGCCAACACAACTTACACATGAATGTTCCTATTCACAGGAGCCTGAAGGAGGAAACAAGCTGAATGCCCATCACCAGAAGAATGGGTAAACAAAACCTAACAGATCTGCACAGTGAAGGATTATTCAGCAGTTAAAAGGAATGAAATACTGATAACATGCTACAGTGTAGATGAACCTTGAAACACTTACTGTTCAGTCACTAAGTCGTGCCCTCCACAGACTGCAGCACGCCAGGCTTCCCTGTCCTTCACTATTTCCCGGAGTTTGCTCAAATTCATGTCCATTGCGTCAGTGATACCGTCCAATCATCTTATCCTCTGCTGCCCTCTTAAACATTACACTCAGTAAAAGAAGCCAGTCAGAAAAGGCCACATATTCTATAATTCCACTTGCAATGTCCAGCACAGGCAGGAAGCAGATTAGGGACTGCCCTTGTGCTTGTCTAGGACAACCCTAGACAAGACTCTGAGCTCAAGATGCAGGGGGCCTGGGTTCAATCCCTGATCAGGGAACCTAGATCCCACATGGCACAACCTGGCACAGCCAAATAAATAAATGTTTTTTTTAAATAAGGAAAGCAGATTAGTGGTCACCTACAGCTTGAAAAGCAGGGGGAGCAGGTACACTAGGGTGTGGGTTTTATTTTCAGGGAGTAAAACACTTTTTCATTGTGGCGATTGTAGCACATTTGGATTCTACTAAAACCATGGATTTCTACTTTAAAATGGTAACATTTGGGGGTTTTTTAATTGTATCTCCATTTGTTAAACATTGAAACAAACAAAAAATCCACTCTGGAGGAGATAGGCAGATCAACCTGTCCAAAGAGACACATCGATTTCTTAGTTTCCAATGTGGTTAATACTGCAGTTTTGCTCTTTTATACCTTATTTTCCTTCCCTCTCCTCACCCCACTATTACTCTCTTCTCTTCATTTCTGGGTTGGGGATGTGACTTCATCACGGAGTAATTAGACTGATTTCCTGATGCTGAATATTCACTGATGCTGGAAGGACCGACGCTGAAGCTTCAGTATTTTGGCCTCCTGATGCAAAAAGCTGACTCACTGGCAAAAACCTTGATGCTGTAAAAGAAAGTCAAAAGAGAAGGGGCCAGCAGAGGGTGAGATGATTAGAGAGCATCACCAACTCAGTAGACATGATTCTGGGCAAACTCCTTCAGACAGTGAAGGACAGGGGAGCCTGGTGCGCTGCAGTCCGTGGGGTCGCAGAGTCAGATACAACTTAGTGACTGAATGACTAAATCCTGGTGCTGAGACCAAGGCTGTGGCCTGCAGGGTTCTTAGGTGGAAACCAGAGCAACAAACTGGATGACTTAGGCAGAAGTGGGATTTACTGCACAGATGGTTCAGAGCACAGAGAACTGCGAGAGAGCCAAGGCACAGAAAATGTTGACGTGGGGTGTGAAAATCAAAAAAATTCTCCTCTTGACCAGTCAGAGGATTCCAAACTAGGTTTCAAGCCTAGGTTTCCAAGGTTAAAACAACCAGCTTTTTAAACTCCAGGTTGAAACAGAACAGCAGAGATATCTTTTTTTAACATCTATTCTCCCTGGAAAGAGCACAAAAGAAGTCTGGAAGGATGGAGAAGAAAAACATCATGAAGGCCGTCAGACTAGGGAGACTTAGCAGAACAACAGTGCCTTTGTCTCTGTGCTGACCATGCCTTCAGCGGTCTTTCAACAACCACAACGACCCTATCGAGCGCATCTCGCTAGACGGCTATCTCTGCGGAGTCCCACAGCCCACGTCCTAGCTGACCATGCGTCCCCTTGCTGAGTGTTCATCTGAATGAAACACAGAAGAGCTCCTAGAGGGGTTAGCATGTCGGTCAATAAGAGAAGCCTTTTAGCAACCCAAATCGCAGGAGAGTGGGACAGAGTGGCAGTTGCTGCCATGTCCCTCTAATTTACTTTGTCATTAATTGCTTAAAGAAAAGTGTTTTTTAAAAATCTAAGGAATTCCCTGGTGATCCAATGGTTAGGATTTCATGTTTCCACTGCCAAGGGCCCAGGTTCGATCACTGGTTGGGGAACTGGGATCCCACAAGCTGCACGGAGTGGCCAGAAAAAAAAAGATCTAACCTTGTGATTTTAGGACCCAGTTTTAACAATTCTTTGTGAGGCAAGGACCATACCACAAAATGAAAGACATCTATATATAAAATCTTTATTACAGGCAATATTGGTCCATACACTACACAATACCAACAGTACAAGTTTAATCTTTCAAAATCATCATTTAAACAGCAAAAGACCAAGAAATAAAATTTGAGTCAACTGATTATTTTTCAAAATAGTCTCAATGCACATTATCCTCAGTTCCCTTATTATAGTGAAACATACAAATACAGAAAAATACCCCATTTAACATATACTAGTGTTAAATGGTTATTTGGCTTAAAATCTGAGTTAAGAAAATCCTTTTTAGCAACCTACGTACAGATAAGTAGCGAACTTCATTAGACAAATTCGTTCCTCTTAAAAACGTGTGAAGAATTTCATCCATCATGTGTTCTGATCCTAGTACAGTGTTTCTCTCTCAGCATCGTGGTTCTTATCTGAAGGACCAACTCAAGGAGTCGTCCTAGACATCACCTCTTCCCGAACACAATTCATCCAAATGTCCGTTCAACAGATGGCAACCAGTAGCGGTCACTTCACCATGTGACACCCTAAGAGCCTGGCCAGACCTGTCCAACAGCCCGTTTTCCTACCTACTGTGGGTTGCTGCTCAGGAGGGACGAGAGACGCCAATACAAGCAGAAAACCTGCAGCTCCTCTGCTACGTGCCTTAGAACACTTTCAATTTTTCTGGTCAATGCCCTGATTACGTAACATACATAAAAGCCAGCATATTAGTTTAAATCTTTAAACAAAAAACTATATTTTCCAAAGTCATTATCATTGGGGGCAATTAAGTGATCTTTCCGTGCTTTGTTGAGCTTCATCTTTAGGGCGTCTCTTCTCTCTTCCCATTCATGAAGTTCAGCATTGCCGTGTGCAAATTTACAGCTGCTTCCTTCCGTGCAGGTACCATTCATATACCTGTTAGGACAAGTCAGCTTGGTAAGTGTCCACCCGTTGTTTATAACAATCTTTAAAATGTGCTCTTCACTAACTTTATGGTTTGTGTTAAACTTTTAGCTCAAACTCATAATCCTAGAAAAATGAGTATTTTTAATACTTTTATATTGGAGTATAATAAAAATGAGTATTTTATTGTCTTGGCATCTAGAATAGAGAAATGAGTACTTTAAACTATTTAAATGTACTACTTAATGAAAAACATTGATTCCTGGGAAAAGAAACACTCTACTCCTTCCTGATGCAGTAGAAAGAAAATCAGAGGGGACCGGAAGTAGAAAATAATCTTCAATAATTCTACATATCACATGGATCTAAATTGGGAAATCAAACAGAAATGGCCAACAACAAAATAAGGAGCAATTCAAAATTGCCCAGCTTTTCACTGAAAAATTTTCTAACTATACTGAAAAGAGTGATACTATTAATACTATTTCCATCTGACCTGAGAAAGTTCCAGATTGACACTTGGAATATAATTCAAAGGCAGTTTCAAAAGTGATGAACATCTACTACGAAAAGATGGTTGTGAAGAGTCAGAGAATCCTCACTGCCAGCTCAGAGATCATCTGGGCGAGCCTAAATGAACTTACTTCCCTGTTTGGTTATCTTAAGATGTTTCACTCCAGTGCGGGCAAACCAGTGAGTCTTTTCAGGTAACGCCAGGTGAGTGAAGGAAATGTTCAAGGAGCAACTAAAACTCTGAGCTCAGATGCCAACATCCAGGATTAGAAGACTTTGCCACCCAGGTACCCTGTCCACTGCATCCCAGGTAGCTCTCAGTGGCAAAGAACCTGCCTGCCAGTGCAGGAGAGGTGAGTGATGTGGGTTCAATCCCCGGGTCAGGAAGATCCCCTGGAGAAGGAAATGGCAACCCACTCCAGTATTCTTGCCTAGAGAATCCCATGGACACAGGAGCCTGGAGGGCTACAGTCCATGGGGTCACACAGAGTCTGTCAACCTAAGTGATTTAGCCTGAACCATGTCTACTGATACAATGACTGTGGAATTCAAGCCAGACCAGCAGCGTTCATGTGGGAAGCTGCAGAGACCCACGTACCTATCACAAATACTAAAATACCCCGTTGGAAAGCGGTGTTGCCAGCAGTACTGGTCGTCCTCAGTGTGGAAGACCTTCTCCTTGTGCTTCTCGGAGGAGATGTGGCCCTGCCACTGCTTCTCACTGTTGCAGTTCTTCCCACACATCCAGCAGTGAAAGTCCACCTGCAGCGCACGGAAGACATGGGTCGTGTCAGCAGCTGCTGTCCGGGGGGGCCCAGGTTGACTAAAAACCCCACCTAAGGCCCACATACGATTCTTGGGGAGCCCGTCCAGCGGGGGTAGCTGGGAGAGATGGGCCGAGGGTCCCCCCAGCACATAGGAAGCAGAGAGCCGGGACAATGAGCTGGGCCAGGGGTCATGGCACTCTCTGGCAAGAAGCTGGTGTGCCAACAAGGGAGTCTGTCAGGAGGATGGGGGGCCAGGTTCAAACCAGGGTCCTGGGGAAGATAAACACCATGAGGAAAATCAGAGAGGATGCGAAAGCCCAGGGGTCGCCTGCTATGCAAGAACAAGGAGCAGCAACTCCACTCTTGCACATGAACTGAGCCCCTACTGCGGACAGGATGTGTGCCAGGGGCCAGGGAAGTACCCATGCTGGGAAGACGCCGCCCCGGGGGCACAGACCCATGAACTGTATTAGGAACCCTGTGCTGCCACAGATGCAAGCGTGCGGTGTTTGAACAGTACTTCCCAAGCGCCCTGGGTCAACCCTGTGTGACGCTGGGTAAGAACAGGTTTACAGAGGGACTTCCCTGGCAGTGCAGTGGCTATGACTCCGTGCTTCCAATGCAGGGGATGCGGGTCTGATCCCTGGCAGGGGAACCAGGATCTCACACGCTAGGCGGTGCCGCAGGGCGGGGGCAAGGGGGCAGAGAGAAGAGGCTCACAGAGACAGGTGACTCTCAAGACCCAGAAAGTTGGGGTGACCCTGCTCTGGAAACCCCAGCAGTACTTAAGGTGGCGAGGCAATCGGCGCTGAGCCCGGGCAGAGAGGGCAGAGTCCACAGGGCTTATCGTGAGTAGAGACACGTCCCTGACCCGGGTCTGACTGATTCAATTCAGAAAGAGGCCAAAAAACCAAAACTGGAAACAAGGAGCAGAGTTAACGTGTACATCTGTGTCAGTTTAAAAAACCACGCTGGGCAGAACTACAGATTAGGATTAGACAATCCAAGATATGGAGATACGGCCTGGAAAAAGACACATTGGATCTGGTCCCTCTGGGAAGGGTGACAACTGGGGTTCCAACCTCATCTGTGATATTTTATTTACCTAACAGAAGCAAACACGGCAGACTGTTAACATCAGTTGACTTGGGATGGTCAGCTCAAGATACTCTCTATATTAACCCCTTTACTTTTCTGAAAAATGTTAAGGCTAGCTCAGTGAAACACCGCAGGTGACTTATGTCTGGGGTGGAACCCAGAGACAGGCCAGACTGCAGCAGGATGGTAAGGGAACATGAGGACTTGCGGCAGGGTGGGCACTAGTCTAGTGGTTAAGACTCCAGTGCAAGGGGCATGGGTTCAATCCTTGGCTGGGGAACCAAGATCCCACGTGCTGCACAGCATCCCATCCAGAAACAAGGAGGGCCTGGGGGTGGGGAACCCTCCATTCCTGAGCACCTGCATGGCCCAGCACTGGGATACACCCGCAGGCTCATCATGCTTTGCGTCTCCCTCACAGAGGCATTCCGTAAGCTACCCAGGATCTCAGGCCAGTGACTCACCAGCTCCTGCTTCCAAAGTCAGAAAAAGGAGGCAGGAAAGGAGTTTTTAGGACAGAGAGGCTTAGACTTACAGCAGGGAGCCAGCGCAAAGAGAAAATGAAGACACCGGGAGGCGGGCAGGCCAGCTGGGAGTGAGGGAGCCAGGTTTGGGAGAAGGTGGGAAAGAAAAGGCCTGGAAGCACAGGCAAGGGCACCAACCTGCGGTACTTACAGTAACTTCCGCGTAATCCGTGGGCATGTGGATTTGCTTTCCATTCTCTTTGCTGGACTGACTGGCTGCATCATCGCTTTTTTCATTTTTTTGGCTCTTTAGCCAGAGTTCATAAAACTGCTCCATATCTTGTACTAAAGAAAAATGAACTCCTTTCAGCGGCAAATATTCAAAGACACCATTTAAATACACACAAGAGCGTGCACTCTTTTTGCATCAGTCAGCACAATTTTCAAAAGAAAATCAAGAGGCAAACAGAGATGATTATGTATTAGACACGAGAGATGGGCCAGTTCCAGACGCTCAGGGTAAGAACCAAATTTAGGTCCATTAGGGCACAGACAAACATTAGTTTTCAAGACGGATGAACTCCTCCCTGCATTTGCAAGACACCTTGTGGGTGTTTAAAATTCAGAGACCCAAGACTTCCCTGGTGGTCCAGTGGTTAAGATTCTGAGCTTCCACTGCAGGGGACACAAGCTTGATCCCTGGTCAGGGAACTAAGATCCCACATGCCGCATGGTGCAGCCAAAAAATAAAATTCAGAAGCCATTTCAAGGGCATTGCTGAAAAGGAAAGCCACAGCTTCACAACGGCCCACGTCAAACACTCGTTATCAGTGCCGTAAACACACAGGCAACTTACACAGCTCCTCACTGCTTACTGAGAAAGGTGAGGAACCTGCTACAGGGACCAAGATTCCGGCCCCGATGGGGCCCCGTCAGTCCAGCTACTGTCCCAGAGGACTGACACGCAGGGGTGCAATTTACACCAGCACAGTGATGGCCAGGTCCGGGGCTGTGGCTGCAAGCTGCTTCTCACAGAAGGAACAAGTGTACCCAGCATTAGCATCCACTGATAAAACTAAGGTTTCTCGGCCTCGGCACCACCTGTGTGCTGAGCCAGATAATTCTTTGCTGCTGGATAAGCCTTGTGCACTGTACGATGTTTAAAGATCTCCCTGGCCTCTGCCCACCAGCTGCCAGTAGCACTGCCCCGCAAGTCATAACAATAAAAAAGGTCCAGACGCTACCAACTGTCCCCAAGGGGAGAGGGGTGTGGGTGGCAAAATTCATCCCCAGCTGAGAGGCACTGAGTTAAAAAATAATAATAGTAAAGCTGGAAATGAGGATCTGGTCAAAACCCGGCTCTGCTGGAAATGAGGATCTGACAAAACCCGGCTCTACTGTCTGCTCAAGTTTTTCTAACAATATACCTCCAGCTAAGATTAGAGATACAATAGGAAATCCTTCTTCCTTCAGGCCAGTGGTAGCAGGAATTGCTGCAAGAGCCCTGATTTGCAAGGATACCTTCTGGATATCCTCAAGTCCTCACTCCAAGCAAGGAGTCCCACTCACACAAGTCACTGAATGTTTACATGGCTGAAATACAATAGGTGATGTGCTTAAATCCAATTGATTCTTGTAATCCCCAGATTGCAGATCTTAAACCATCTGTAAATTTTGATCAGTTTACTTAAGACTGAAGAACAACGATCCTGGTAGCAAAACCTTTTCTGGTCAGAAGTGAAAGGTTGCCTGAGGCTTCTTTCCAAGGCTCTCACTGTAAAACTGACACTTGACCAAGACAATCATTCTCTCCTTGGGCCTTTGCATCTGGGCCTGTTCTACCCATAAGAGTTCTCGGAAGAAACCTCCAGTTCCAACCTGATAAATTCAGGAGTGACTCTTCACACCAGGAGCAGGTGATCTGACCCGAGCACTCGTGGAAGGACTTAACTTCCCCAGACAGTGACTCAGGGACACGCCTATGTCATCAGAGGATGCTGACCTATGTTTTTGTATCCAAATTTGACCTAAGCAAACATGATTGGTGGTCAGACTCTGCTTCACTGATAAAATGAGATAACGGCTTAGAGCACAGACTGCCTTCTGTGTTCCCTGTAAGCCGGCAATTTACAGGGAGGAAAGAGACTTCCAGGCGAGCTGGATTCCGTGGGTGTCAAGGCCATGTTTAATCATCAACTTACTCCCGTTCTCCTTCATGTAGGTCCACACTTCTCGTTCCTCAGGACTGTGAGCAAAGGAACAGTTTCCAATGTACTGACATTTTTTCCCAGAAGCAATATGATTGCACAGCTGTATTAAAAAAAAAAAATACATGAATATGCTTTAAGACAGAGTACAATGAGTAAAACTGCCTAATTTTTACATGTAAGCGAAATAAATATTATCCATGCTAATGCTGAGTAATATAATTTTTAAATGAGATTAATTTGCTCCTATTCAAATTGACTATAAGCCCCAAAGACATGAGATGATATCAAGCTTTCTGTCTCAAAACTTTTCAAAAGAGCCTAAGTATGGAACTGGAATATGGAACATTTTCTTATGAGAAAATGTCAACAGATTCACTTATTCAGAGTATCTGCTTTTAACACAACAGAGCACTTTATCTCTGTAGTGCAAGTCTCTGGCCCCCTCAATATGACATATCCTACTCTCCTCTGCCTGACACCCAGGATACCTCCTTGTCAGCACTTGGGAAGCAGGAAAGAAACTGCAGACGCCTCCAATAAACAAGGTCAGAGAAAACCTCCGACGTTTACTTCTCACCGACACTGGCAGCTAATCTCAGCCATCATTCACTAGCTCTGCAGTGTCAGAAGACAATTATTCCACTAACCAGGCCATCCAGTTATACAGCATTCTAGTAATACCTCTTGTGGTTATTTGCATTTTTACTTTACAGAGTAAAAACAGTGATACTGGTAGGAAAAATAAAATGATAGCAGTCAGCAGAACAGATTTCCCTAAGACCTGTGACTATTAAGAACTAGGAATACCACTGTCACCAAGAGCACATTCGTAAATATCATCAAGGTACTTGTCTTCATGGAGCATAAATCCTAGCACAATTCATTGTTAGCTTGTCTTAGTTTATCCGTGTTTCAACAGAGCTGGCTCTATGTATTAGTTTACATAACAGTAAATGCTTAGCATTGACTTTCACCAAAAATCAAGAAGTGGTTAACACTAAACACTGCTCCTTTCCTCTCCTGAATGAAAGTCAGGGACCCCCCCCCACCCCCTTTACAATTTTTTTTGCAGGAAGTCAAGTCACCAAAACATTCTTGTGATGGATTTTCTTATATTCTTTTCCCATTCAAGCCCCAGGAAGTTACTTATGTATTACTGGGTAGACACTGATTATTGTCTTTCAAAGCTCAGTGATAAGGAGCAGGGAGAAGAGAAGACAAAGGAGAAGGCCGCTCTGTGCTGGGTTTTTACACACCACCATCTCACATATCTTCCATGCAATGATTCCCATTTACAGATGAGCAAACTGAGGCTAACTTACTGGCCCTTCGGGCAGACCCTGAAGCCCATCCTCTCTCCGCCTCACCACACTGCCTACACACATACACGCACGCAGAGTGTTATTTCTTCTTTTAGAAAAAGGACCCCTTAGCAATATCTAGTGGGGTAGGGAAACAGAGGAAATGTGTTCCTGTAAACGCGGTGTAGAACCCGCATCTGCAATGAGAGAATAATCAGTGGTTCTAGGCAGCGGCCTCATGAGTTAGAACTGTTCCCGGTCGTCTTTGTCTTGGCAAAATTTTGAGACGTATGTCTATAATCTCCACTATCTACTGAAGCACAAGATAATCACTGGTTCTAATAAGCCTTCCTCCTCTCTTATTATAGCCCACTAATAAATCACCCGTTAGCTATGAGGCTGAAACCACAGTGGATAAACACAAACACATTACCTCCCTCAAAGACTGGCCTTGTAACCTGTGTTGAGTTTCACAAACTGCAAGGTGCCCTGGGTGATGGGAAATGAACCCACCTCTTCCTCAACTCCTTGGCAATTTGGAGAAGGAGCCCCGTTAGTGGAGACTCTGCAGTCCATCTGCACTGCTGCTCTGGGCAAAAGACTCTCCCCATGTTTCCTCCACTGGGGCAGAAAGCGCCCCTCACCTGAGCTCAGGTATAACCCCGCCAGACCCTCTCTCGTGAACAAGAAAGTGAGGCCAGTTCCAAGCTTTGCCCAGACGACCATGTACGGGACCAAGACGAAACGTGCCACCTTGTAAGACAGTTTGATGTTCCCAATCTAAGGGCTTTGGGGGAACATGTTGCTCCAACAGGAAGCATTTTTCCCTTGGGTTGCTGCTGCTACTGCTAAGTCGCTTTAGTCATGTCTGACTCTGCGCGACCCCAGAGATGGCAGCCCACAGGCTCCTCTGTCCCTGGGATTCTCCAGGCAAGAACACTGGAGTGGGTTGCCATTTCCTTCTCCACCCTTGGGTTACTTCAGGAAAATCCTGTAACATTAGGTATCCTTTAGCGAGCATCCATTGCTTCAGTGAAAGAAATAGGCGTGATAAAAAAAAACAAAACACCAAAAACTCATCAACAGAGTTAATAATACAGAAAGTCTTGGGTTTGATAGCAAAGCTGAGGAATCAATGAAATTCTCTCCCATTTGCTCACAGTCATTCATCTGGAAAATAAGCTGAGTCTAGACCATTACTTTTCTCTAGTTCATTTCTACGTCTCCTAAGTAACTCACCTAAAAACTGCGCCAGAGCCACACACACAAAAGGGGAAGGAAAACGAAAGGACCACTTAGATTTTAGTAACATGACGAGCATTATTTAAAGGGTACCAGTTTCCATCCGAATTACTACTACTTTCTAATGATTTGAAATGCCTAATAAAAAAAAAAGTGGCTTAAAAATTACGTATGTACATCAAACTGTAAAGGCATTTGTTTCTTTGTGGGAAGAGGACGGATGTTCATCCACTTCTTACGTTCAATAGACATCACTCTCATCGCACGACGATCTTTGGTCCACCTAAGAAAAATGGAGTTCAGAAAAAACAAAAACACACTGGCAAAGGCATAATATAAAGGGGCAGGTACAAAGTCTGTACCCAAGGGACCAGAGATTTTTTTTTTCAACCCTTCTAAAAGAAATGCCTTATGATTCTGTCATTTCACTTCCTGTTGATATTTATAAACAGACAGTCCCTATGAATCCTAAACAAGGAAATGGTAAAATACAGGAAAAATACTATTGAATTTTGTTGAATTCTTAGCTACTAAATCCTAAAAATCTCTTTCCTTTTGGTTTGCAATTACTCCTAAATTGTCTACTTTCCTTTGCTCTCCTCACAGCCTTAATCTTTTTTCTTATATGTACGGTTTTACGCCCATGAAAAGAAACAGGCACTATTTGCACACACACACTACTTACGAATGCCTTGCTTTTGCACTGCAATATTTTCTGTTTTTGTCTGGTTCAATGACTTGGCCATTTCTCAGACACTGAGCACATACAAATTTTATCTTCATATTAAGGGATCCAGGCATTATTTGATTGCCAAGTACCTTAAGTAATTAAGAGATCAGTTTTAATTAACAGAAAACCATTTTCTGAGAACACATTCATTCGCCATGCACAACTGTGTGCTATTATTATTTTTTTAATAGCACACAACTTCTGTTCTTGTCTGGTCTAATGATCTGACCACTATATATACGATCTGATAACTAAATCTCCAGTTCTCTATCCAAATATAAGAGAATATGATGAAAGTAGATTACAGATGCCAAACCTCAATTTATCAAAGCCAGCTCTGGTGTTAATGTTTAGGATTTGTGGGGAGAAAGGAAGGAAGATGGTTGGATAAAGCAGTCTGGCTGAGTGGTAAGCAAAACTACACAGTCTACCTCCCCTCCTCCAAGGATCCCCACAGCCCAAGACCCCAACTGTTTTGCCAAATAAACTAAATAAGAAAACTGTATTGTAGAACTTCCCTGAGAGTCCAGTAGTCAGGACTCTGTGCTTTCTACTGCAAGGGATGTGGATTCAATCCCTGGTTGGGGCACTAAGATCTTACATGCTATGTGGTGTGGCCAAAAGATAAAATAATTAGAGAAAATTGTACCCTATATTCTTTTCTTCTTTGGCTATGCAGGATCTTAGTTTCCTGACCAGGGATCAAACCCATGGCCCCTGCAGTGGAATCACAGGGTCCTAACCACTGGACCACAAGGGAATTCCCTAACCTGTATTCCTGGCAGGTACTATGAGATACCTAGTTTTTTGGTTTTTTATTTTAATGATAATCAACTAAAATTCAGAATTTACACAATTTTTTTTCCCACTTAACTCAATAAACTCAAGAAAACTCAAGCAGGTTACTGGATTATATGGAAGTATAAACTGCATCTGCCAACTACTAACATCCATCAGGCCATTCCAGAAAAGATCCCAAATGCAGAAAGGATAAAGGAAAAACATACCTGAGCTCCAGGTACATTTGCTTCCAAATTTTGCCAATATCGTTTAGATTCCTGGGCAATATCATCATGTGAGATGCCTGAAAAATGCCGAAGACTTTTGTTTAAAGTTCTTTACGCAGTACCAGGCCACCTGTCTAGGCACAGTCAGACTCAATTCTTTACCCCCATTTGGCATGATCTGTCACCAAGGATGAATATCACACTACTCTTTTGAAATGGAATCTTTATAAATACAGCTCTTGGTGCCTTCCGAAGAATCTTTCTTCCTCACGGATCCGTACTGCATACATGAACTTGTATCAGGAATTACTTATATGAGACCACATTCAAAATAGGCCACTCCAAAGGTGAAGCAACTCAGGTTTAAGACTCAAGATAAAATCTACAGTGCTGCCACACCAGATTATGGGGAAAGGTCCTCAATACCATTCCGTAAACCCTGCCTGCTCTTGAGGGGACTTGTCTCAATCTTGCACAAACCTACCTGTTTCATTTTGCAATATCCAGACTTTCAATTCTACAAGACTATGTGCATAAAAGCATTCATCTTCCCGTAAACAGCCATATCGAACCTCATGTCGGCATAAATCAAGCTGACACTGGCCATGAAAAGAACGTATTTTGGAATACTTTACTGTTGTCTCTCGCAAAATGTGGACAAGGCACCTAAGAGGAAAATGGAGCGACATTTTACTACTGTTCTACCATAGCTTTTTAAAAAAATGTATATACTCATGTGTGTGTGTGCTTAACTGCTCAGTCACGTCTGACTCTTTGCAAGCCCATGAACTGTAGCCCCCCAGGCTCCTATCCATGGGATTCTCAGGCAAGAATACTACAGTGGGTTGTCATTCCCTTCTCCAGCAGACCTTTCCAATCCAGGGATCAAACCCACGTCTCCTGCATTACAGGTGGAATTTTTTTTACCATCTGAGCAACAAGTAAGCCCATATACATATACAAAATGTAAAATTCTAGACTGAAAATACATTTTAAATCTCTTTCAGAAAAAAACAAATCACTGTATGCAACTGTAGGATTAATTGGGGAGAGGAGAGGATAATTATCGTAGGCTACATTAAAATACCTAAATCCATGTCATGAGAAGCTATAAACCCGTATTACTTTTCTGTATTAAATCTTAATAATTCATTTTAAAGTTCTCAGCAAAACCTATTAGTCTTATAAAAATAGTCACCATCTTTCAAAACAACAACAAAAAGAGAAGGGAACACCTGGGAAGATACTACTCTGGTTTTATTTGGATCTAAAAAGAGGATTAATTTTGTCACTAAAAATATTAGAAAATACCAACATACTTATTGTCTTCAAATTCATGCTTTGTAACCGGATGAGAACAAGAAGTAGAATTATCTTTGTTTCTTTTACTTATCATTCTAGGCTTATGATCAAAACATTTCTGAAACAGACAGAGAAGAATTATCATAAAAATGTAATACAAGATGATAACTTTTGTGTGATGCTGATGACATTCATACTTACATATTACAAGCATATGTCAATTAACACTCAGCAAATAGGACGTCTGAATGTTATTCTTTTGGGTAGTAATAGTAGCTACCATTGCTAAGCAAATGCTTTAGCATACAGCAGGACCAGAGCTAAGCACTTGATACTTCTGTGTCAGAAACCACTACCTGTTTCACAGTCGAAAGAAGACTTGGAGACAGTACCTCACAAAGGAATATAAATTCTCCAAGATGCTCCTGGAACAGTTTGAACACGGTAAAGCTGATCTTTCCATTGCCACCGAAGAAAGCCTCTCTGCTGAACGCCCCCTTCCGCTCCAGCGTCCAGACATCTATCTCCTCCTGGCAATAAGCAAATGTGCAGTGGCCTGAATATCTACATTCCTCCTCAGCGGCAACATCTAGAAAGACAGGAAATTAACAGAGGTGGGATGGATTGGGAGATTGGGATTGGCATGCATATACTAATACGAATAAAACATAATTAATGACAACCGACTGTATAGCACAGGGAATTCTACTCAATGTTCTGTGGTGACCTAAATGGGAGGAAAATCCAACGAAGAGGGGATGTATGTATACGTGTGGCTGATTCACTTTGCTGTAAAGCAGAAACTAACACAACAGTAACTATCCTCTGAAAAAGGGAAAAAAAAAATACATTTTCAAACAAAATCTTAAAAAAAAGTAGGGGGGACACAGGGAATTAAAAGACATTTAAAACATGGGCCACTGTGTTTTCAAAGCCAATGAATATTAAACACACTAAGGGCATTGTTTAAATTTTTCTAACAATTCATGGATAGCTTCAAACCACGGTACACATATTACTATGGAGGAATGGTGTATTGAAAGCATGGAAGTGTTAGTTGCTCAGTTGTGTCTGACTCTTTGCAACCCTGTGGACTGTAGCCTGTCAGGCTCGTGGAATTCTCCAGGCAAGAATACCGGAGTGGGTAGACATCCCCTTCTCCAGGGGATCTTCTCGGCCCAGGATTGAACCTGGGTTTCCTGCATTGCAGGGAGATTCTTTACCATCTGAGCCACCAGAGAAGTCCCATTAACTCTTAAAACAAACAAACGAACAAAAAAAAAACAACAGCAGCACAATTCTAAATTACTTTTATTTCAGACAGGGCAAAAAAAGCCCTGATGTTTGCATGTTCACCACCTAAGTTTAAAAAATCATTTCAGTTCAGTTCAGTCACTCAGTCGTGTCCAACTCCTTGCGACCCCATGGACTGCAGCACGCCAGGCCTCCCTGTCCATCACCAACTCCCGGAGTTTACTCAAACTCATGTCCATTGAGTCAGTGATGCCATCCAACCACCTCATCCTGTGTCATCCCTTTCCCCCACCTTCAATCTTTCCCAGCATCAGGGTCTTTTCGAATGAATCAGCTCTTTGTTATCAGGTGGTCAAAGGACTGGAGTTTCAGATTCAACATCAGTCCTTCCAATGAACACCCAGGACTGATCTCCTTTAGAATGGACTGGTTGTATCTCCTTGCAGTCCAAGGGACTTTCAAGAGTCTTCTCCAACACCACAGTTCAAGAGCATCAATTCTTCGGCGCTCAGTCTTCTTCACAGTCCAACTCTCGAATCCATACATGACCACTGGAAAAACCACAGCCTTGACTAGATGGACCTTTGTTGGCAAAGTAATGTCTCTGCTCTTGCATATGCTGTCTAGGTTGGTTATAACTTTTCTCCCAAGGAGTAAGTGTCTTTTAATTTCATGGCTGCAATCACCATCTGCAGTGATTTTTGAGCCCCCCAAAATAAAGTCAGCCACTGCTTCCAATGTTTCTCCATCTATTTGCCATGAAGTGATGGGGCCAGATGCCATAATCTTTGTTTTCTGAATGTTGAGCTTTAAGCCAACTTTTTCACTCTCCTCTTTCACTTTCATCAAGAGGCTCTTTAGTTCTTCTTCACTTTCTGCCATAAGGGTGGTGCCATCTACATATCTGAGGTTATTGATATTTCTCCCGGCAATCTTGATTCCAGCTTGTGCTTCTTCCAGCCCAGCGTTTCTCATGATGTACTCTGCATGTAAGTTAAATAAGCAGGGTGACAATATACAGCCTTGATGTACTCCTTTTCCTATTTGGAATCAGTCTGTTGTTCCATGTCCAGTTCTAACTGTTGCTTCCTGACCTGCATACAGATTTCTCAAGAGGCAGATCAGGTGGTCTGGTATGCCCACCTCTTTCAGAATTTTCCACAGTTTATTGGGATCCACACAGTCAAAGGCTTTGGCATATTCGAAAAAGCAGAAATAGATGTTTTTCTAGAACTCTCTTGCTTTTTCGATGATCCAGCGGATGTTGGCAATTTGATCTCTGGTTCCTCTGCCTTTTCTAAAACCAGCTTGAACATCTGGAAGTTCACGGTTCACCTACTGCTGAAACCTGGCTTGGAGAATTTTGAGTATGACTTTACTAGCGTGTGAGTTGAGTGCAACTGTGCGGTAGCTTGAGCATTCTTTTGCATTGCCTTTCTTTGGGAATGGAATGAAAACTGACCTTTTCCAGTCCTGTGGCCACCGATGAGTTTTCCAAATTTGCTGGCAAATTGAGTGCAGCACTTTCACAGCATCAACTTTCAGGATTTGAAAGAGCTCCACTGGAATTCCATCACCTCCACTAGCTTTGTTCATAGTGATGCTTCCTAAGGTCCATTTGACTTCACATTCCAGGATGTCTGGCTCCAGGTGAGCGATCACACCATCGTGATTATCTGGGTTGTGAAGATCTTTTTTGTACAGTTCTTCTGTGTATTCTTGCCACCTCTTCTTAATATCTTCTGCTTCTGTTAGGTCCCTACCATTTCTGTCCTTTATTGAGCCCATCTTTGCATGAAATGTTCCCTTGGTATCTCTAATTTTCTTAAAGAGATCTCTAGTCTTTCCCATTCTATCATTTACGGACATTCAAAGCTCATTTCCTGAATATTTATTGGAAGGAATGATGCTGTAGCTGAAGTTCCAAAACTTTGGCCACCTGATGTGAAGAACTGACTCACTGGAAAAGACCCTGATGCTGGAAAGGATTGAAGGCAGAAGGAAAAGTGGACAACAGAGGTTGGGATGGTTGGATGGCATTACCAACTCAATGGACATGAGTTTGAGCAAACTCCAGGAGTTGGTGATGGGCAGGGAAGCCTAGCATGCTGCAGTCCATGGGGTAGCACAGTCAGACACGACTGAGCAACTTAACTGCCTGAAAGCTCATTCAGGTGGAGCTGTCTGACAAAATGAAAACACTACGTTTCTCTCAAAAATACATTAAAAGAGTGACATTATCAAAGCCTTAGTTCAGTGTTCTGATTCTGCTTAGACTATGTCAGAACCCAACGTTTGAGACAGTTTTCTGTTTAAAACCTGGTGAAACCCCTATTTCAATAAATAACTATTAAACACCCACTTGACAGCAAATTAAAAGCAAATGTAAAAGTAATACAAACAAATACTAATCTTTCAAACCAAGGAATTTGCTGTTAACTCTAAACATTTTTAGTAACAGTAATACTGGGGCTATTGCAATGAAAGTAGCAAATTGTTTCTCACTTAGGCCATGGTACACCAATTAAGTAATTATAGCACATACCTTTACATATATAATAAGGGCCTTCATAATTTGTTTTTGTCGGTCTTGGACGTATTTTTTTCCATGACTTATCTTCTACATTCTTTATCCTACCAATTAAAGTATCTTTCTTACATTTATGGTCTAGATTAGCATGATAAGTGAAATCCATTAGCTTAGGCCCTGAAAAAGATATAAAAAGGATTGTTCATATGCACAAGAAGTATCATTTCATTTTACAGGCACAGTTATAAGCATTTGTGAGCAACTGAATAATGATTATTAAATTCCCATGAAAAAGTCCCTTCATAACCCCCACGTAAAACAAGCTAGGGAAAGTAATTTTTGCCTTTTGTGCTGTCAGACAAAACACAAAGATCAGAGCAAAACCACCAGTGCTCCCAAGATATAACCCTTATTTATTAGAATAAGAATTCTAATGGCTTCTAAAGGGAAAGTGAAAGTGAAAGTCGCTCAGTCATGTCCAACTCTTTGTGACCCCATGGACTCTATAGTACATGAATTCTCCAGGCCAGAATACTGGAGTGGGTAGCCTTTCCCTTCTCCAGGGGATCTTCCCAACCCAGGGATCGAACCCAGGTCTCCCACATTGCAGGCGGATTCTTTACCTGCTGAGACATGAGGGAAGCCCAAGAATACTGGAGTGGGTAGTCTATCCCTTCTCTAGCAGTTCTTGCCAACCCAGGAATCGAACCAAGATCTCCTGCACTGCAGGCAGATTCTTTACCAACTGAGTAAAGGAAAAGCATGTGCTTAAATAAACCAAGTAAGAAAATGAATTTGGGCCCCGTTTAGAATAAACTGTGTTTGTATCACTTGACTTAGGGGTAAAGATATGAAAAAACCCAACAGAAAGTACTCTAATTTTCACAAACACTGTATCACATACTGGTCTTAAAAATGCTTTTTTCTAGTTCTCACTCTATTTGAAAATGATCACATTCTTAAACATATACTTAAAATACAAAGAATTTTCAAAATCAGGTTAAATATTCTATTCTAAATGATTCTATACATAAAATTATATCAAAGAAGAACTGAGACTTATCCTATTAGACTCTAAAGGCTCCTAATCAATAATTGCTGCTTCTTTAGAAAGAATTCAAATAAAGATACAAGAGTCACAATAGTTGGTGTTTCCACATAGATTTACAAATTCCTAAAAACTCTCAGGTTATTGACGGGCTCCTTGGTTTGGTCCTGACCTGATTTTACGAAACAGATCTGGCAAGCTTGTCTCAGTTCATGGGTTCCTTCAAGGGGATGTCTTGGGGTCACTGAAGAAGCGGGTTTAGTTACTGCACTTCCAAAAAAGTTTCCAAAGTCATTCCGAGGGTGACTTGAAATTCCCAGGAAACTCTCAGAAGCAAACAGACTGCCTGGTCCATTCATCTGCAAGAAGCATAAGAAAACAAAAAAACAAACAAAAAAAAACAGCCAAAAAATATTGCACTATCACTAAAGAAGAAAACAAACGCATCTCAAAAGTGAGCCATTCTGCACAGACTAGAGGTGGGACTATTCTGTCCTTACTACGTTTCTATTTAAAAACCATTTCCTTCTACATGTTCCCGTCCGTGGGGTCTCTAGGCCCCTCCCCCACTTTTTGGGATGCTCCATGAGTTGTTACAAGCAATGGGCAACTGTTCTGCTTCATCAGCCAACAGGGTTTTCATGCCCTGATCTTGCATTTCTTCATCATTCACACTGTGCTAAAGCCTCTTACACTGTTGATTAATTTGCCATGACAGATCCAGCCTTAAACACAGAGCACTTATTACTGGATGTTCCAGAAGAGTCTTATTTTAGCACTCTTTCCCACAGCACACACAAAATTCCAGGGAGCTGGTACCGTTCATTCAAATAACTCAGTTACTTAAGTAAAAGACCTATTTGCAATTTAAGCGACGAAGTTACAAAAGAGGAAGTGGCACTTACAAGTAAAAGGGAAGAATTACTGTTGTTAAGCGCTGTTCCCTCTCTAGAAGTTGAGGTGGACAGATCTAAAATAATAAAAAAACTTCAACAGACCTTTTCATTCTAATCATGTAATAAGAACATCAGGGCTTAGTAGCTCACTATGGCTTCCCACCTTATTTCCCCTCCCAGTTCCGAGAAGCTTTCTTGCTCATTATTGACACTCAAAAAGGGCTATGGAGTCTCTCTTCTCCTCCAGAAACCAAGGACATAAATAATCCTTAGACAAACAAATTTCAATAAAAAGCAATTTTTCAGAGACATGAGCTAAGGCAGGGCCTATCAAATGGGAATGTTAAAAAAAAGACTAAGAAGATAATTCATATTAAAAATGGAAAAGGATTCTTTCCTTTTGAAAGTGTGAAGCAGAAACTTCTTTTTCTCCGTCTGCCACTCAATTCCTTTCTCTCTGCCCTCTGTTTTCCACAAATTTTCATTTGTTCAGTTGCCAATCTTTAAATCAATTATTTTGATGTTGATTCGTTTAACTGTAATGATGCCTGACAAAAATATGAAGATTTTTCTTGTGGCTACTTAAAGGATACATTAAGCCTAGAATTACAAAAACAGGAGTCAGGCCCAAACCTCAGCAATCCTTTGCAAAAGTAAAGTACCATAGTTTGCTGAGCTCAATGGATGAAGCCAAAAATACGTGGTTCTATTATCATTCTAAACACTGATTTTAAATTAGTCTTAACTAAAGTATTGCCTAGTTCAGAATTTAAAAGGGTCTTTAAGACCCTTTAAGAGGGGGTTATCCCTTTTCTAGAGAAAACATTAAAACATTAAAAGTCATCTCACCCCCCCAAACAACAGACACCCACCTTAACAAGTTATCTTATTAAAACAAACAAACAAACAGTGCCACATACATTCCTACTCTTAGGCCTTTGCTTCTTGATCTCCACAATGGCACAGTTAAGTCCAGGAGAATTTAAAACAGGAAGCTTCAGGTTTTAGAGCTACAGTGTATTTTCAGCTACAATGAAAATAACTCAAGTACCAACTACCTAGTGTTAGTTAAACAGACTGTCTTTTTTAGAGAACGAACTGTAACTGTTTACATAAGCAGCTCGAGTCTTACCTCGTTTAGATTCACTCATTGAAAATGAATTTAAAGAAGAACAGAAATCTTCTAAGGATGAAGTCAAAGGCGGGTACAGATCCGAGAAGGAGGGCGCAGGTGCGTACCTCGCCCCGATGGGCAAGGCGCCCAAAAGAGACGCCGCCGAGAAGGGGACGCTTGGGCCAACGCTGGCAGTTGGGAGGGGGCCTCTGACTAAGGCTGACGGCTGGGGAGGAAACAAGACCAGAACGAAGTCCGTGAAACTCTGTCCCAAGCTTGCCAAACTGCTTTTAATATCAGCACATAAGAACAAATTAGTCCACCGGGTGATTTTGTTAGGTAACAAAGTTGAAGTCATAATCAAGATGGCAGAATCCAAGTGACAGAGCTGACTTCTTCTCCAGCCCACTTTTTAAAAAGTCTGGAGATGCGACTTCTAATATCACTGTGACCCAAATGAGAAGTCCCTGCTTCATTTTCCAAGCTTTCTAGGATTCCTAACAGTCCCTGCTCTGAGCCAACGGGGGCCAGGGCGGAAGGAAGGGTGGTCGAGAGAAGGGAGCTGGAGCAGCCTGGAGAACTGGGGACCATCTTTTGGGAGATGTCAATGTACAACCTCATGAGAACAAATGGAACGATGCCTTGCCCCTCCCCCACACAGCGACAATTTTTCGAGCGCCCCCTGTATCAATTAAAATACCTTCCACTATTTTAATATACTTCACAGCAGGAGTCAGCGAACTTTTCTATAAATGGCAGGATATACCGTCCCTTTAATCCTCCTAACCCGCTGAGGTGCACCCTACGAGGACTGTCACTGTACAGATGAGGAAACCGAGGGACCGAGAGGTGAAATAACCTGCCTCAGGTCAAAGTGGAAGGGACCAACTCCCCCACCCGCACCCGCCACTGTCTGTCTGCCTTTTACATCTTCTCTTTGTCAGCCCCACAAGGACATCACTGGTCTTACTCTCCCCGGAAACCAGCTCTGAGTTTCCCTCTCTGCGTCATCATTCTAGGATCCCTGCTGCCACTACCTTTCTTAATATACTTCACAGCAGGAGTCAGTGAACTTTTCTATAAGGGCTGGATATTAATACAGCCCTATTAACACTGTAGGCTTTGTGGGTTACACAGCCTCTGGCGCAACTACTCAACTCTGTTACTGCAGTGTCATGAGATAGCTTCATGTATCTTAAATATTATTCTTCTTTTCCCTTTCTTCTAGCCACGTAAAAATCTCAAAACCAGTCTTAGTGTTCGGGCTGTACTAAAGAGGCAGCAGGCCAGATCTGGCCTGTGGACCCAAGTTTGCTTTATGGTTATGTAGCTACAGGAGAATCATCCTTAAGGAATGAGAAATCCTTAATCCATCAGTTCATTTTGCCTTACATGCCAAATGTCTATTGTTTGCCAGGGAGTTAAATTTCCCTTTCCCACAACATGTGATTCCTAGCATGTTCTGGTTTTTTTTTTTTAATGTATAAAATAAAGTGCCAGTTACCACTGGAAAAGGACAAAAGTAATTTTCAAGAAAAGCCTAAGTTTAGCGTACAGTCAATACTGAAAATATCTAGCAGGTTATATCACAATTTTTTTAAAAAAGAGGGGGGAAAAAGTCAGGTTTTAAGGGAGTCAGACTGAAATTTACCATGACGGTTTCATTAGTTTCAGGTGCAGAATCCAGGAGATCGTCTATTTCATCTCCGAGAACTATATCCCCATCGTCTAAAAACGCTTCCGGCGTGCTGAAGGGGATCTTTCCTCCATTTGCCAACACTGTCGATGGTAGAGAACTCTCTTCCACTTGCAGTGGCAAAACAGAAGTTAAGGGCATAATAGAAACTGAAGCCAGCTCATTTCCAACTTGGTGAGAAAAACTGGATGCAGGTATAGAAACAACAGAAGGTGCTTCTTGCCTCGGAGCTAATAAATCTGTAACATGAATGGACATGTGCTCACTTATTTTCAGTATATTTACGTAATACTACTGTTAATGGCCAATAACAGAGAAAATAAAGAGCAAGGTGAAAACATGAAAGCAATATATAAACAGATAGATACAACAGCGAAACCAATTCAAATAAAAGAGTAAAAGCAATTCTAAAAAAAAGAGTTTGTTTTGCCCAGGAACAGATATATTCACTTGTGAAAATGCTTCCTCCTTTCTCAAAATACCTGGGCTCCTTTCGGGTGGAGCTACTAGAGGGTGGTGATGCCACGGTGGATACCAAACAACTGCTCGCTGACAGTCAGTACCATCAGTCACTACTGACACAGCCAGAGGCACAGAGGTGGTTTCTGAAATTACTCTTGTTTTAATACTACTAACGACCCAGCAATCTTAACTGACAACACTACAACGTACATGACATCTAAGGCTGGCACTTTTCTTTTTTGTTTGGTGCGCAGTGAGGCATGTAGGATCTTAGTTCCCTGACCAGGGTCGAACCCACACTCTCTGCCTGGAAGCGTGCAGTTTTAACCACTGGACCATCCGGGAAGTCCCCAAGGGTGGCACTTCAGATTAACAGGACGTGTGTGTGCAAACATACCTGGCTCGATATCCTCCACAGAACAGTTCAAAGCCTAGAAATTGAACCAAATAATAGATCATAGTATTTTCAGGATTCTAGACTATAAAGCAAGCTATAAAACTCGCTCTAAGAGAGCAATGCCAATTCTCACATCTGACCTCCTTCCAATTAAGACAGAGACAAACAGAATGCGTAAGCCTTTGTGATGGCCAGTCCAGTGCACACTCAGTCGTGTGGGCCAGTCCAGTGTATGCCCAGTCGTGTCTGCCTCTTTGTGACCCATGGACTGTAGCCAACCAGGCTCCTCTGTCCATGGAATTTCCCAGGCAAGAATACCACAGTAGGATTCCATTTCCTTTTCAGGATCTTCCTGACTCAGGGATTGAACCTGCATCTTTTGCATCTCCTGCACTGGCAGGCCACCTGGCTGGGAAGCCCAACCTTTGTAATAACGTAGGATTAAACAGTGCGGGCCTCTTGCCACTCATTTCGTGTGGCCTAGTATTTCTCCAAGCATATTCAGGAGCCTTCCAGTTCCAGAGGGACCCGTGTAGCCACTCCATCCTCCCCAACTCACAGCGACCTCCTAACAGCTCTAAGAAGACTTATCCTTAAAAAAGATATGTGTTTAACCCAGTGACTTCTAAAATTAGTATGTGGCCCCAACCCACATTTTCTAATAACACCTAACTTCTATGAACATCCTGTAAAATGCTCCATGGGCCTTCAGGAAATGCTGATTGAGAGTAAAAGATATGACTGGAGCTGTTTGTTTTCTTTTCATAGGGCAGGAAGCTCTGGCCACTTAGGTGTATGAGGAATCAAAAGGCCTCAAAAATAAACAAAACCCCAAAATATTAAAAGCAGAACTGCTACTACTTCTTCTTTTCTTTTTTAAAAATTATGATTCTTACAAGAGTAATGACCTTACCTTTGTAGCCCCATCCCCAGGAACTGATTTTAGTGAGAGCTGAAAGAAAATTAAGATGCTAATTTAAAACCAGAACTGACTCCAAGTTACAAAACAAAATGAAAATAACTTATGGCGAGAACTCCAGCTTACCTCGGCTCTAACATATGCTTTTCTTATTTTAAATCCCAGTTTCTGAGCTAGTTCTTGAGTTAGTTTTATTACATGTTCATCCTGAAAAATGTCAGAATATACAATTAATGGAGGGTTATATTTACTAACCGTAGAGGTGAAGGGACAAAGCAGTTCTAATTTATCCTTGTCAAGACACTTGCTTTATGGGCATTTATTCCCAGCTGCAGCAGGTGGACGGCTGGCTGGAAAACATAACTTTTTGATGCCATTCGTCTACATAGAAGCAATAAAATGGCTAGGATGTAAACAAATGAATTAGAACATAAATACCATACCTGAGGCACTGCCAAGGAGCACTTTGCTACAGCATCATAAGCCTCTCTGAATCTTCCTAAATCACTTAGAGCCTTAGATTTCCGATACAGAGCTTTGTAGTTACTGGCATTTAAACTGAGGACTGTATCACAGTCTTCTAAAACTTTATCATGGAAACCCTGGTGAGTGAGACCAAATAAAGTTAGCAATCAATTCATGTCTTGCAATGATGCAAACACAAACAAATTCAGATTCTCCTCTCAAAATGGATTGGTAATGGTTTTTGTTTTGTTTTTGTTTTTTTAATTATTTTCATTATGAAATTTCAAATACAGAAAAGTAGAAAGAATATCATGGCTACCTATGTACCCACCACCCAGACCTTTGGCCATAAAAGACCCCAGATCTTCAAGAAAGAAAGCTGTCCAGGTATAGCTGAGGCCCTAAGTGTAAATGTCTATATGAAAACTGTAAGAACATCAAAATACTACTTTTTAAGTTTAGATAAGTGAACAGGTTGTATTAATTCTTTTGAAGGCTCACTATTCCTTTTTTTAAATTACAAAATAAAAATAACTCCTAAGAGAAACATAAGGAGCAAGCTGTCAGCAGAGACAACTGATACACCCACCTGTGAATACCTGTATCTTTTTAGGCTGACTTTTTTTTTTTTAAGAGCAGATACCCCCTCCCCCAAAGCCACACTCAAAAGGGTATCTCCAAGGACCAGTATCTAAAAATTTATTTTTAAAAATTCATAAGTATTTGGCCAAAATTGATTTTTCAAAGCTTGAGGCCTCTCTAAAGCACCTAATACATCTTTCCTATAAACTGAAATTAGAAAGCTGACTTTTGCTAATGTACTATGTTACTGAAAATCTTTTTTCTCTCCAGAAACACTGCTTTACAAGTTACAACTCACCATATTGGAATAGCAAGCAATACGATTTATATATAGTTTTTCAATGATTTCTTTAGGGATTAAAATTTCTTCAGACTTTGCATAATCAGCTATACTCAAAGCTTCTGAATACTGACTTATGGAGTGGTTCCAATCACGTTCGCGATAAACATCATTTCCTTCATTAAAAAGATTTCTCACAAGAGCGTGTAAATACACCTTAAAAAAAATAAAAAGAATGTTACCCCTTGAAACTCTTTAAGGAACAAGTCAGAGTGCAAGCAAATTTTAATTTCTGTATCTAAAACTTCAGAGGAAATAATTTGACAGAGCAACAAGCACTATTGTAAGAAATTATGAAATCTAGGCCAGGTCACTACTATCTCAGCTAGAGTTTCCTCGTGCTTGCTTTTTCCAAGAAAAAAATCAATTAAGAAAAGTGCTGCAAAAGCAGCCTGTCAATTTTTGTTGACATCGCCAGCTCTGGGCCAAGGATAAATTCATACAAGTGGAATGAGCATTTTAAGGCTTCTAACTGGTATTTATAATTGTTTTCGAAAAAAGGCAGTAACGACGAATGCATATAGTGGCTTGCTTGAATGCACCCCTGCCAACGTGTGTACACACGTGCGTGAGCACGCACACATAAAATCTACCAATTTCTAGAGGAAAAATGGTATCCTTTACTTATTTGCATATCTGATTACCAGCAAGGCTGAACTTCTCCACATTTTTTTTTTTTTAACTTCTCCACATTTTAATGGACCATTTGTATTTCTTCTTTTGTAAATGTTCAGGTGGCTTACTGATTTAGGGGGTTCAGTTCAGTTCAGTCTCTCAGTCGTGTCCGACTCTTTGTAACCCCATGGACTGCAGCACGCCAGGCCTCCCTGTCCATCACCAACTCCCAGAGCTTGCTCAAACTCATGTCCATAGAATCGGTGATGCCATCCAACCATCTCATCCTCTGTCATCCCCTTCTCCTGCCTTCAATTTTTCCCAGCATCAGGGTCTTTTCCAATGAGTCAGCTCTTCGCATCAAGTGGCCAAAGTATTGGAGTTTCAGCTTCAGCATCAGTCCTTCCAATGAATATTCAGGACTGATTTCCTTTAGGACTGACTGGTTTGATCTCCTTACAGTCCAGGGGACTCTCAAGAGTCTTCTCCAACACCACAGTTCAAAAGCATCAATTCTTCGGTGCTCAGCTTTCTTTACGGTCCAACTCTCACAACCATACAAGACTACTGGAAAAACCATAGCTTCGACTAGACGGACCTGTGTCAGCAAAGTAATGTTGCTGCTTTTTAATATGTTGTCTAGGTTGGTCATAGATTTTCTTCCAGGGGATGTCAAATCTTTTTTTTATTGCTTTTAGTACACATGTTCTTTTGGTAGGGGCAAAAGTTCTTTAAGTTTCCTTCAGGATTGCTATCATTGCTTTAAGATTTTAGAAGTCTCTTTCTGGGACTTCCCTGTTGGCCCAGTGGTTAAGAAACTGCCTTCCAATGAAGGGGACAGCAGTTCGATCCCTGGTCATGGAACTAGATCCCACATGCCTCGGAGCAACTGAGCTTGTGCACCTCAACTAGAGAGTCTGTGCACCGCAATGAAGACCCAGTACAGCTCCCAAAATAAATTAAATAAGTAATCCTTTCCTATCAAGGGGCACATAAACATACGGCTCTTCATCTCGTTTCGTGAATTCACGTCTAAGCTGACGAAAGTGACAAAGGAAACTGTCCAGATCAATCTTTAATGACTGAGGTGACTTGAGAGACAGGCTGATTCCCCTCTCTGGGCCCTGAGTACCTGTCTGTAAAATCAAAGGACTGCTCCACATGACTGCTAGCTCTCATACTTTACAGTTCTACGTCTATTTGGAGAAAAGGAAGGAAGAGGCTGAAATGAACAGAGAGGGAGGGAGGCAGAGAGAAAGGAATGACGTTCAGAAACACCAAAACCCGCAGAGACACAAAGCCACGGGGAACTAACGGTATGCAGAGATGAGGCAATCTTTAGTTCCAGGCCTAGTCAACTGGGCTTTCTCTCAAACTAGATTCATCTCCAGCTCTTTCATTTGATTACCAAGTCACCCTTTTACTGTGACAATTTCTCTGCTAAAGAGAAACCAGAAGATACTCTGTCCCTCTCAATCATAATCTGTCCCTCTCATTCTTCCTGAAATGAAAGGCTAAAAGTAACTGTCAAGGGACTCAAAGAAATTACTTCAAAAAGACATTAACAGAGGAAAGAAAATACAACTGTCCAAGGATGCCAGAAGAAACTAACCTTGTCTTATTTACATGAGTTGACAAACTTTTCCTGTAAATACCCAGACAGTAAGGATTTGAGGCTTTGTGATCCATTCGGTCTCTCTCAACCATGCCATGAAAGCAGCCAGATAACACACCAGCAAGTGAGCATGGCTGTGTTCCAATAAAACTTTATTCACAAAAACAGAGGGCCGCACTGGGGTTTGCCAAGCCAGTCTACATGTGACAGTTCATAGGCTACTTTCAAACAGATCTTTTCCTTACCGCATATTGTTCCTGTGATCCTGGATACGACAGCGGTGACCTAAGAGAAGAAACCAGTTAATTTTGCTGATCAGGTCCCTGTCAGGATTGGTTCATCCAGGAGTGACCCTAAAACTGGGCTTCTCATTAGCTCATCACTGGTTCAAAGCACATTTGAAAGACCTACTTGTCCTCTATGAGCATGATTCACATATAACTGCAGTCACAAAAAAAAAAAAATCTAAAACTATTCTTTTGTATTTTCTTTAGGGTAACATTTACCTTCCAAACCTACTTCTACTAACAGAGGGCCTAATTCTTCAAATGCCGAAAAAGTTTTAAAATAGTACAGAACCACTAGTTCTACTTGTTCCAATTCACTGCAGAACAGAGGGAAAGAATATCCCCTTCCCAGGAGGGACAAAGAAGCCTTTCTGCCTGGACACGGCCACCCGGGCTGTGGTCCTGTCGCTGACGTGCGTCCCGAAGGCCAGTTGAGGCCGGGCTTCTCAACAGAAGGAGTGTGGCCACAAAAGGCCTGGGTGCTGACCGATGTTGACTTTCCCTCATCAGAGTGAAACTAGGTTCAAATTCCTCCGTCGAACATTTTGGGAGATATGTCAGGATTTTAACCCTGAAATATCAGTGACGGCAAGATCCACCTCGGAACACAAAGGGACTGATGTTCCGGGAGCAGAAAGCATTGCTGGGACAAAAATATCTGATTTCTAACCCAGGTGAATAGGACTAAAAGTGTCCGACCCCCCCCTACATCCAGAGCCACAGCAAAAAGGGAGTGCTCCTACCCCCCCCCCACATCCAGAGCCACAGCAAAAAGGGAGTGCTACGTGGCGAAGACAGAGGCGTGCAGGGAGCCCTTACTGTATAAACTGTAGTCCTTCTTTAATGTTCTGCTGCCTTTTTCTTCTCTCCTCGGACACACTGGACATGTTATCCCACACATCCACTTTCTAAACGAGAAATCTGGAAAGAAACAGGCAACAAGTTACACAAGGCACGGGGCTCCTGGACCCCAATTAAAACACTCAGGATCAAGGTCATGTCGCACAATTAACTGCGGACGCATCCATATCCTCCGGCTTGACTAGGGTCTTTGAGGCCGAGGACACCACCTGAGCTGGGTCAGTGGTCCCCGCTGTCTCGTGCGCCTTGAGCAGAGGGTGTCCACATTCTGCCTGCTCCACATTGAACCACCGGGCAGATTCGGCAGGCGCCTCCTAAACAATCCCCACGCACAAGTTACCTCTCTCTCCCCCTCTCATCTACCCTCCTCCTTCAACTGCAGGTTTTGTTTCTGGCCTGTCTCTACGCACGCGGAAGCAGCCGTGAGAACAGTCCTGGCCTTGTTTTGCTTCTGGAAACCTTCCAGGAGCAAAAAGGTTTCATATCCGCTTGCCTCCAAGGGATTTTGACTTCCTTGTGAGCAGTCTAAGCCTGATCCGTACTTTGTTACACAGACTTTTGAAACAATCCTTGTTGATACAACTGATAGAATGAGGATCTAAGTGAAGTTACTTTAATTGAAATTTTCTAGATGGTAAGGGTTTACCTTAACTGTAACTCAGGTTGATGTCAACACCGGGGGTATTTACCCTGACTGGCCATTGTTCATGCAGTATTTTCCAGAAAGCTACAGGAGAACCACAGAGAAAAGAAACGGGATAAAACGTCACCTCTCAGTGTCCTAAACTAGGGTCACTCAGTCTCAGCCATTCGGGGAGGCAAGCTGTGACAGAGCCAGAGAGCATATTAAAAAGCAGAGACATCACTTTGCCTACAAAGTTCCATATAGTCAAAGCGATGATTTTCTAGTAGTCATGCATAGATGTGAGAGTTGGACCATAAAGAAGGCTGAGCACCGAAGAACTGACGCCTTTGAACTGTGGTGTTGGAGAAGACTCTTGCGAGTCCTCTGGACTACAAGGAGATCAAACCAATCAATCCTAAAGGAAATCAACCCTGAATATTCACGGGTGGGACTGATGCTGACGCTGAAGCTCCACTACTCTGGTCGGATGTGAAGAGCTGACTCGTTGGGAAAGACCCTGATGCTGGGAAAGATTGAAGGCAAAAGGAGAAGAGGATGAAAGAGGATGAGATGGTTAGATGGCATCACCAACTCAACAGACATGAATTTGAGCAAACTCTGGGAGATAGTGAAGGACAGGGTCGCAAAGAGTCTGACGAGACTTAGAGACTAAATAACAACAACAAACTCTAGCGTGAAGAGCTGTCCTGTGTGCCGTGGGATGCTAGCAGCTTCCTGCCCTCTGTCCACTAAGTCCCAGCAGCACTCCTCCCCTCAGATGCGGCACACCAGTATCTCCAGATATTGTTAGATGCTCCCCAGTGGGGTGGGAAGGGGTTGGGGGGTCCACACAGTCACCCTTGGACGAGGACTCCTGAGAGTCAATTCTAAGAGGACATCATGTCACAAAAACTGTGGATCTGCACCCATGTTTCAAGTATACACAGTGGAACTGCTTTAGTTTCATTACTGCTCACCATGTGTTGCGCAAGGGTTTCCAAGTGTAGCGTGGGATGGAGGCTGGAGTGCCCTGAAACCTGGGAACTGGTGCTGAGGCTTTTTTCTTTTCTTCCCCCTTTCAGTTTTATTGAATACAGCACTGTGTAAGGGTAAGGTGTAAAACACAATGATCGACATAAAAACCTCACGAAATGATCACCGTAACAGGCTTAGCGAACATCCATCACTTCATATAAACACAAAATTGAAAGAATATAAACACTTTTTTTTTCCCTTGGGATGAGAACTTTTACTCTACATCCTCAACAACCTTCATGCTTCCCTGGTAGCTTAGCTGTAAAGAATCCACCTGCAATGCCAGAAACATGGGTGTAATCCCTGGGTCGGGAAGATCCCCTGGAGAAGGAATAGCAACCCACTTCAGTATCCTTGCCTGGGAAACGCCATGGACAGAGGAGCCTGGCGGGCTACAGTCCATGGGGTCACGAAGAGTCGGACACGACTGAGGCCACTGAGCACGAGCCATACACAAGATAGCTCCAGATGGATTCACAGAAGCAACAGCAGTGAGAGAAACCTGGGGGCTGGGAGAGGGTAAGACAGAGTCTCTTCACAGCAAGCCTTTAAAAAAAAATTTTTTTTTAATCTTGTGAATAAATGACCACTGGAAAAAGAAAGTATTCAAAGAAGCCTATGTGGCTTCTGAGCCCTTCCGGGGCCACTCGAGTTTTCTCTCCTTTAACTTAAGGCCGAGTCAGAACCTTGGAGCTCAAGGCACCCAGGGCTGCACTTGGAGGCCCAGGGTGGTCAGGCCAGAGTGACTGGGATGGAAGAAAAGAAGCTGCAGGCAAGAAGCCTCTCCTCTCCTTCAGTGAACCATGGGCCTCTCCCCACCCTTGCCTGGTGAGCTGTGGAATTAGTTTGAGGTTCACTTGAAAAGTAAATCTGACTCTTGGGCTCGGACCTAGGTGGCGGCCACCTGGCGAAATGCACCAAGGAGGTCAGAATCATGGGCAAACACGGGACCTGTTATGATGCCTCCCCCAGGAAAATGGTGAGGAAAACTGAAACCAGCCAGCATGCCAAGCACATCTGCTCCTTCTGCAGCAAAACCAAGAAGAAGAGACGAGCCATGGGCACTTGGCACTGAGGTTCCTGTGTGAGAACAGCAGCTGGTGGCGCCTGGACCTTCACCCCCACCTCTGCCATCACAGTCAAGGCTGCATCAGAAAGAAGCCCAAAGGAACTGAAGGACCAGGAGAAGCACCACCATTTGACAATGTTGCCTAGCCTATAATAAACGGGCTCATTTATGTAACAACAACAAAAAAAGCAAATCTGTGGACTCAGAAGGGACTCTGGGGTTAGGATAATCCGCCAAGATAAGAGCCTTAGAGCTGCTTCCCCAGGAAGTGCTCAAAAACCTTGAACCCTGGCCTCTTAAGGACAAAGGGCAGCAGAGAAAGAGCTGACGACTCAAGCAAGTGATTAAGAGAAAGTAAGATGTAGATTCTTAACAGCAGGAAACGCCATGCCACTTTCACGTGTTTAAAAATCGGCGAACAGAGCATGAGGTGACATTTAAATATCATATGACACAGCGTTCCGTGTTCTGTAGAATTCTCGCCTAAATTTTGTTATGAAAAATTTTATACACACACACACACAAATTTTTTTTTTTACCATGAATTCATATACCTCTATACTACCTATATCTTACAATGAATATTTTGGTATATGTATTACATCTGCCCATCCTTAATGACGGCTGCCCACCCTCCGTCCATCCACCAACACAATTTTGTAAACTGCAAAGTGAGCGGCAGACATCAATTATAACTCAACGTGAAACACCTCAGCATAATGTGGAGTTCAACAGCTGTTTGCAGTTTTTAAGGTAAAATGCAAATACGTTAAGGCAGGTTTTGACAAATGATACATTTGTGTAACCCAGACCCTGGTCTTGAGACACGCCACTGCCTTTACTCCAGGAAGTTCCCTCGGGCCCCTTCTCCAGCCGGTCTTCCCCTACCCTGCACCCAGGGCAATCACTGTTCGGCCTTTTTCCCACCATAGTTTTACCTGTGAAATGAAGCCTCCCCCAACATCTCACTTTAAAATAAAACAATAAAGGCTTTCCACACCATCTTATTTCGGGATCCAGTCAACAGAACCCTGCCTCAGTTTTAAAGTGAAGGAGAACTTGATAAAGTTAATCCAACAACCATTTCTCTTCAAATTCAGCAGCACATGACAGGAGTCTCTTCCCTCCTCCAAGTGCGGGGGCGGGGGGCTTCACCTCCAGCTGACCTCTAAACGTGAGGGCCCTGGGGGCACCAGAACCCCTCTCCCTGTGTCCCCCCCACCCTCTCCCCTCGGGAACCCCCTGCCCCACCCAGATGTGAAACATTCTCGAGGGCCCGACAATGCCCCGTGTCCATCCCCTAGCAGAGCTCGCAGATAACCTTCTACCTGGTAGTTCTACTTGGATGTCCAGATGCCACCCACTGTTCAGAAAGCAGGGCTTTAAAATACCATGAGAGTGAAAAGGAACGTCGCCTTCACAGCCCGATCATTCAGCCGCTTGGGTGCCCTCTGAGGGCAATCAATCAATGGAACATCATTGACACAGATCTGTTAGGCATCCTGACAAAGACACTCTGTGAACAAAGCTGTGCCTGGACTACAGAGGTGGTTACCTGAATCTACACGTGGGATAAAACTGCCCAGAAACACACACACACGTGAGTGAAGAGCTGAGTAAGGTCTGTAGTCTGGTTAACAGCGTTATACAGGTGTCAGTTTCCGGGCTTGGCTACGGCACTTCAGGTAGGCAAGACGGCACAACTGGGGGAAGCAGACGAAGGGTTTGTGGGAGTCAATATATGACTTTCGCAGTGTCCTCTGAGTATGTAATTATTTCAAAATAAAAAGTTAAAAATATCCTGTGGCTACGCTATTTTTTATACAAACCAGGGCTCCTAACATGTGTCTGCACCTTACTTTTCTTGACTTGGCACCGCGTCTTGAAGGTCAGTCCACGTCAGCACACATCAAGCTGCGTGAACAGCCCTGCAGCGGGCTCCGTGATACGGCTGCACCGGAACGTGACCAGGCCCCTAGGACACTGTGGTTGTTTCCAGTCTTTAAAAGTTCACCAGGTACACAGGACATTTCATATGCACATATCTTCAAAGAATTTCCAAAGAATGAAGGGTAGGTGTATTTCTTTATTTTGCCAACTACTGCCGAGTTTTACCAAATGACCCTACCCATCACCAGTGCACAAGAAATTACTGGACGTTTCCACTGCCATCAGGGAGATGACAGTGTGACAACTGTGGCTGGGGCTTTGTTTGTTTTAGTCTTCCTATCGTCAGTGAGGCTGAACATCTTTTAAGATTTAAGAGCCGTCTGTACTTCCTTTTCTGTGAACTGCTGTTTCATTTCCTTCGTGCATTTTTCTTCCAGGCTGAGCTGTTTTGATTCATGGAAGTTCTTTATGTGTTGAGGAAAGCAGTTCTTTGTGATGTTATTATTATTTTCCCCAACGTGATGTCAAACTTTTGATGTTGGTTATAGTACTTTTTGACAGCAAAAGTCTTATTTTTCAGTAGCTCAATACTTTCTTTTATGGCTTCTGGATTTTGACATACTCAGAAATGCCTGGGCTTCCCCTGACAGCTCAGTAGTTAAGAATGCCTGTCAGGCAGGCGACAAGGGTTTGGTCCCTGATCTGGGAAGATCCCACAGGCCACGGAACAACTAAGCCCGTGTGCCACAACTACTGAGCCCACATGCCACAGTTATTGAAGCCCGCACACCTTCGAGCCCGGGCTCTGCAACAAAAGCCACCGCAACGAGAAGGCCATGCCCCGCAACCAGCGTCGCCCCTGCTCGCTGCAACTAGAGAAGAGCCCTAGCAGCAGCGAAAACCCAGCACTGACAAAATAAATAAAGAAGTAAAATGATTTAAAGAAAGAAAGGAATGCCTGCACCACTCTGAGATTACGAAATAACTCTCCATGTTTTCGTCTAGTAGTCTCACGGATTCATTAAAAAAATATATTTTCTTTTCCTTAAACCGGATCCACCAGTTTACTCTAAGGAGTGATATATATATATATATATATATATATACACACATACATACATATTCCCTCTCAAATAGCTACTAGTTGTCCAAATGCCATTTACAAAAAGGCCATCTATCCTACACTGACATAAGACCCATAGAAAATTCTGGGCCAGTGTGTGACCTTTACTCAGCATGTCTAACTGGAAGGCCCCTAATGTTATACCCTCCTCCTCTCAAGCCTAACTCTGCCCTTCTCAGTACTGAAATCACCTCCTGGCCAACTGCTCAAACCAGAAACCTTTCTCTCACCACATCCAACTAATCTACCCACAAAGCATCTGTCGGTGACACTGTCAAAAATACATGCCGGGCACCCCAAATCTGAGCGTGTCAGGCCTCCTGTGCCACCCCGGTCCCAGTCACAGGGGGGTGTCGCAATTCCCTCCCCACCAACCTCTGCTCTGGGCCCCCGAGCTCACCACTGTCCCTCCCCCACCCCGTCCCTACACTACACTGAAAGGAATGCTCTTTAAAAACACAAGTTGGGTATTACAGTCCTGCTTAAACTCCTCTGCTGGCGTCCCCCCAGCACCCAGAACCAAATCTAGACTCCTGACGGAGACGCCGCCCTCACCCGGCCCGGGTCACGCTGTTCCTCTTCCTGTGGGTCCCTGGGGTGAGTCAAGGGCTCCACGCTTCCGGGAGCTCATGCATGCAGTTCCCTCTGCCCACGACACCCTTCTCAGATCTGCCCTGAGCTGGCTCCTCTCAGCCCTGAGTCTGGGCTTCAGGGTCAGCTTTAGAGGCTGTCGCCCTCATCACTCCCTGCCAGGACACCCCCTGTCTTTCTTGGATGCGATCACCTCACACTCCCTGGGTCCAGGTCAATGACAACCCAAGCGAAGAATGAATGAAGTGGCCAAGTGTAAAGAGGACACTCCATTCAAAGTCCCTGGGACAGCGGTTCAGTCAAGGCAGGCGTGAGAAACCAAAGGACGGGGCCAAAGAGGAAGTGACCGGACGCCAGTGGGGCTGGCTGACGGGGACCCCACGTCCTCAGGGAGCAAACAAGGGAGTGAATCAACAGGGTGGGAATCAACCGGACCAACAGAGGAAAAACCTGAACCCCTAAGTCACTCCTGAAGGAGTTCACACATCACCAACAGGGGAAAAGCCAGTCAGCCACACCCTCTTCTCCTTAAACGGAAAGGAAGTGGTGGGAGGGTGAGGGGGGGGCGGAGCTTTGAACTGTAAAAATAAATAAACAAAATCAGCGAGAAACTCAATTACAGAGTCTGAGCAAACCCTGGGAGATGGTGGAGGACGGGGAGCCTGGAGTGCTGCAGTCCAGGGGGCCAGAAGAGTCGGACACAAGGGAGCCACTGACCAACGACAATTCATGAATTAGCTGAACTGTAAACGGGAACATACATCACCTCTCTGGAAGCAGCTGACTTTAAGTTCCTTACTCACCCTGAAGCTTCACAGAAGGCAAGGCACCCTGGCTCTCCGGTATAATTCCTTATATATTTATTCTGTGCCTGTGAGGTGACACCCACTAGTCGAAGCCTAGCACAAAGCTATAACTAAACCATGAAATGCAAAACTGTGAAATTCTGGCCTTTCATAGTAACTTTGGGAACCAGTGTCCATTATCAGAAGACACCAAGGAAGCGAAATGTGACTACAATATATGGCAGAGGCAAAAATCACAGCCATCACTGACGGCTCTGGCTGGATGCCAGACATTGTTCCAAGTGCTTTATGAGGGTGAAATCATCAATCCTAAGAATTCTGAGAGGCAGGTACTGAGAAGAAGCTGAAGCACAGAGAGGTGATGCGGCCGGGCCACTATCGCACAGCCAGAAAGCGGCCCAGCCAGAAAGCGGCCCAGCCAGAAAGCGGCCCAGCCGCCCGGGCTGGCCCCGGGCCTGAATTCCCATCCGAGGAGCTCTGCCAGGAGGGCCAGCGTGGCTCTGAGGGCTCCGGGGCTGGGCTCTGAAAGACACACGCAGCTGCCGCAGACAGGTGGGCACTTCAGTGCCACTCAAGAGGAACCGAATAAATACAGCCCTCTGCACACTCAGGCATACAGGGTGACGTCGGCAAGGGATGAAATTTAAAGCAACTCAGAGAAGCAGAGGGGGTCGATGGTATGGACACAGGGAATTTTAGGACAGCACTCCAGGGCCAAGTGGCGAGTGGAAATACGCTCCGCCCACGACATCATGTGTTTAGAAAGAGGAGTAAATGTTATTAAACAGCCGTACTTCCAAGACATCCTCACACAGGACCAGAGAAGGTACCCCAGGGAATGTGCAGCACAGTGCCTGAATTTTTGCCTTAAAAGGCATTCCTAAGCTGCAAGTGAAAAATTATAATCATCAGCTTGTAATCAATGCAGTCCTCAGACTCAAGCCTCTCTGGGTCAGGGCCCAAACAACACACAAAGTAGCTAAAGTAACTGTTCCCTGTCATTCCGGCTTGCAACACTTACAGAAGCGGGTGGACACATTACATCCCACAGAGACCACAAACCCAGGGAGGGAACCTCATTATAGATGTTCTGGCACCTTCTTGGAACAGGGAAATCTCCTCCTGGATACACTTATGAGGCAGTTTGCCCCTTCTACTGAAAATGAAAGCCCCAAGATGAAGGCTGCACTAAGCAACATCAGGGAGGCAATTTCACACTTTTACTCCTCCCCTAACCCCTCTCCCACCCCACCCCCCCAGCTGTTCACTTTGAACTTGCTCTCAGATCTCTCAGATATAACATGTGCCAGGTGGCCCTTCCGGAGCCCAGGCCTCCTAAGGCCCTGGGAACATCTTGCCTGACACAGGAATCCTGTATGGGAGGAATGGACAAGAAAGACAAAAAATCTTGCAGACAGCTTGCCCAGGGGCACCCAGGCCCTGGGTCAGTGGCATGCCCAGGACTACAGAGGTGTGCTGAACTGCCAGATTACTACCCTGCTCCAGACTCACATATTCTAATAAAATACAAAGGTTCCACTTTCTCATTTGTGCAACAGAAAAATTTCTGCCTTTTACTGTATTAATTATCTGGTTCCCAAGGCGTCACAGTATGTGAAATTAATAGTAATTAGTTAACTAAAAACAACACATCGCTAAACTCATAACAAAATTAAAAAGCAAACTTATTTGGGCAAGACCTGGTAAGGATAAATGACCCTGTTTCTTTGCATCAAAGGAAATTTTCACCTCACTTAATATGCTTCTATTGTGTGTGTGCGTGTATGTGAATTAAATTTTTTAAACTGACATTTGGAACAAGTATACATTTTAAACTTCTGGATGAACATTTTCTTATTTCTCCACCCGAAAAATACTATCTAAAGTTTTTCTGATGATTTGTAAACATTTCACACTTTAGAAAACACAAATTTCACTTTCAATCCTGATTCTGGAGAAAAAGTATTTTCACTAACACACACACACTTCAAGATATTATCTGGAAATCAAATCTCCCCACATTATACTTTCTCTTGAAAGTCATTCTAGAGTAACCAAGGCAAAGAATACAGACACCTTCTGTTCCACCTTGTCCTTTACTGGCATGCTCACAACTCTCCAAGAGTCACTGTCACCATTACTGGACTTAAGATTCTATACTAATTGATTCTCTCCTACTTAACATTGATTTAACCCTCCCAAACTGACAAGCTTTACAGTTGGTCAAAATGAAGAATTAGGGGACAGTATCATTGACAACCACCACTTGTACTGGTAAAAACTAACAGTATCTAACAAGTGGGAAGGGAAAAGAGTGTAGCTCGGTGTGTGATGAGCACCCAAGAAAGAACTTGAAGGAAGGCATTTAGGTGTCAGAGGACCTGAAAATCAACATGTGCTTTGCATTACACACACACACACACAAACATACACCCCACCCCCCCAAAAAATATTCAGCTTCGATAGCTCAAGGTCTGATTCTGAGTGAAACTATCTGCAGACTCCTGTAGACAGCAGACGGAAACCGTTTTTTCAGCAAAGAAAATTCCCTCCACTAATTTGAATTATTCTGCAAATTAGGACAAGATCCTCATTAAGCAATCAGCTGGGCAGTCCAGCTGAGGGTGAGAGGGAAGAGGCAGGGGATTCCTTGAGAGCCTAGTAGAGAAGGAGGCCACATGCCATCACAGAATCAGAAAAAAATAAGCAGATGGCACAGGCTCCTAATCACCCCTGCCCCCTTCCGAAGCTCTGGCTGAACGCTGTCCAATAGAAATATAATGCCAGTCACATATCTAATTTTAAATTTTCAAGTAGCCATGTTAAGAGAGAGCAAAATGAAACCAGTGACATTAAGAATGTATTTAAGTTAACCCAGTATGTTCGAAACATCATCTCAACCTGTATGATTTAAGCAGGAAAAAAATGACGAATGGGGGTGCTTTACTGTTTTCTCCTAAGTGATTTAGAATCAGGTGTGTTTCTTTCACCGAAGAGGGAATCTCTAGTAGGTCAAGCCACATTGCAACCGCTCCGGCGGTCAGCGGCCACCTTCCGGAGGCAGCTCACACGAACTTCAGGCGGACGTTGGCCTTTAAAATACCTAACTACGTATCGGAGGACGGGGTTGGGGGGAAAGACCCAAGTCCCGAAAATTTCACCCAATCAGGGTGCAGGCGCGACCTCTCGGGACCAGCCAGAGCTTTCCAGCTGGACCACACCCCTGCAGTGACCGTCCCCGACAGGAAATTCACGCTAATGGGAACTGACAGGTCTTCATTCTTTAAGGGTGGGGACGAGAAACCTCCAGCCCGGGCCGTCTCGGTGTCCACAATAAAGACAGGAAACCATTCGTGCACGTCCTAGACGTGAGCTCCGTGCAAAACAAAAAAATTAACAGGGGGGTGGGAGGGGCGAAGAGAGTGACCCGAAATTAACGAGCCAGGCGCCCCGCGAACATCTTTCCCGCCCCCAAAACCAAGGTACTGGATTGGTGGGGGGTGGGGGTCCTCGATCACCAAACAGACAAAAATAGTACGGGAAAATATATACATATATATATTTTTTAGTTAACCAGAGACGGGGTGTTTTGTCAGCCGAAACGCATGCGGGAATGGGGCGCGCGGCGGCGCCCCTGCGCCCCACTTGGCGGAGACGCGCCCCCGCCCGCCGCCCCCCAGGGAGGGAGGCACCGGGACCCGCCCGCCCCCGTCGGCGCGCCCGCAGGGGCCCAGGCGGCGGCGCGCGCTTGGGCCGCCCCTGCGCCGGGGCCGCGCGCCCTTTGTGGCCGAGCCCCGCGCCCCCGGGGCCGCCGTTCCGCCGCGGGGCGGCCGAGAGCGCGCCCCTCCCCCGCCCGTGTCCGTTACCGGCCGCGCGCGAGCACGAGGCGGCGGCGGGCGGGGGCCGGGCGGCGCGCGGGCCGGCGGGCGGGCGGCGCGCACCTACCTGCGGGGACGGCCGCGCCGGCGGGCGGGCAGCGGCGCGCGGTGAGCAGGCGACGGCGGCGGCGGCGGCGGCGGCGGCGGCCTGGGCGCTCGCTCGTAGCTTCCCTCCGCGGCGACCCGGCGGCGGCAGCGGCGGCGCTGGTGGCGGCGGCTCCTCGGCCTCCGCGCGGCGCCCTCTGGCGGCCGGAGGCCGCGCCCGCCGCCCGGGAGACGCCGCCATTGGCTGCGCCCGCGAGCGTCGGCGCCGGGGGCGGTGGCGGCGCCACGTCGGGCCGGGCGGCGGCGGCGGCACCGGGAGGCGGCGACCCTCGGCCCCGGCCTCCGGGGCCGCCCCCGAAGCTGGCGCGCGGTCCTTGCCTGGCTGCGGCCGCGGGGCGGAGCCAGTGGAGGGGCCGCGCGGCTCCCGGAAGCAGCGGTCTTGGGAACCGATTGGGGGTGGGCGTGCGGTTCAAATGGATGCTCGCCGGGCGTGTATTTTTCTGGGTCGCGCGGCCCCGGAGTAGAAGAGCTAGGAGTTAGAACAGCGTCTCACAGGGAACTGACCTCGTTTCGGGTGTCGGAAGGTGCCTTCCTCGAGACACTGTTTATTTAGCAAGTCCTTAGCTGATGCTCCTTACTCTCTGGCTTGTGAACTGTTTGGAGCCTGTGGACATCGTTGTTGTCCTCTTTCCTGCAGAGGAGGAAGAGCACGGAACTCAGTGGCGGCTCTGATATGGACGGGTAGAGGGCCTGGCTCCCCTCCTTCCAGTGCCGCCTCATCTACTTGTATTTTCTTGTTGCTTTTTTTAAGATTTTTTTTTATGTGCACCTTTTTTTTTCCTCCACCAGAGCATCACTTTATTATTAATCTGCCGTCAGCAATCGAAAACTCTTTAATGGCTAACCCCCCTATCCTGGTGAAGTGGACCTTTTTAAAAAGTCTTGGATTTGTTACAATGTTTATGTTTTGCTTTTTCAGCTTCAAGGCATGTTGGGATCTTTGTACCCCACCCCCACCCCGCCCCGACCAGGGTTGGAACCTGAAGCCCCTGCGTTGGAAGGCCTAAGTCTTTGGACCTTTGGACCACCAGGGAAGTCCCCCATCCACCTGTATTTTCAACAGCCAGCGGTGCTCGGGGCTATGGCGGTGGACAAGGCAGGGTCCCTACCCCATAATGGGATGATAATGAGTGGCAGTGGGAACCCACCAAGACGCAGAAAAGATCTTTCTGGGCGGTGAAAAGCCAGGAGACTCAGGTCTGGATTGAGAGACTGCGATGAGCTTCATTTAAAATAGAGGGGAGGGACGCCTCTGCGAAGGTGATAGTCTGCAGAGCTGAGGAAGGTACTCTCGGGCAGAAGGAGGGTCAAGTGCAAAAACCGGGAGACTGGAGCTTGGTGTCTGGGGAGCAGGAGGTTTGTTTGAGGGCAGACACGTCTGAGTAACCGAAGCGGGCCACTGTTTGGAATTTGGAGCTTGTTCTGCATGGCACTACTGAGTCTGAATTAGGAGTGACACGATATGATCTGCATTTCAAGAAGTTCTCTAGGACTAGTGTGCTGAGACTGGGCGTCGGAGGAGGAGCAAGATGGGGAACCGGGAGACTGCTGGGTGGCTCTGGCAGTGGTCTGGGTGATGTCAGTTGATAAACCTGGTGTACTAGCTCAGGCTGCTGTAACAAGATACCAGCCAACCTGGAGGCTTAAACAAGAATGCATTTTCCCAGAGTTCTGGAGGCTGGAAGTCCAAGATCAGGGTGTTGGCAGGGTTAGTTTCTCACTGGAACTGTCTGCTTGGCCGGCAGAGGGCCGCCTTCTCTCTGTGTCTTCACGTGGTCTTTCCTCTGTGTACAAGCCTTTCTCTTCCTAGGAAGACACCTATCATATTGGCTTAGGGCCCCACCCTTATGACTTCATTTAAGCTTAATTACCTCCTCGAAGGCCCTGTCTCCAGATACAGTCATGTCAGGAGTTAAAGCTTCAACATATGAATTTGGAGGGGACACAATTCAGTCTGTAACATCAGGTAAGCACTGTGACAGAAACGTTCAAGGAGAGCTGACCGTCTGAAGAAGGGATTCTGTTCATCAGTCAGGTCTCAGCTCAGACGTCTTCTCTTGGAGAGTCCTTCCCTGACAGTCACCTGAAATTGCCCATTGTCTCAGCACTCTCTGGAATGGCTTTGCTTAATCACTTGGGTTCTTGTTTGTGGTCTTCCTCCTCCCCTGTAGGACAGCAGAAACTCTTCCTGCTCTGTTCTCTATTCCCAGCCCCTAGAACAGTGCTAGCGATCTATAAATTTTTCTCAAATGAATGTCCCCAGGTAACTAGGAGCTAAAGTCTGCAGGATGAGCAAGAGGTAACTGGCTGCAGGGGTGCATGGAGAGAGAGGAGACTTAAGTCGGAAGATGCTGAAAGGGGGCTTCCCTGGTGGTCCAGTGGTTAAGACTCTGCACTTCCAGTGCAGGGAGTACAGGTTCCATCCCTGGTCAGGGAACTAAGATCCCACATGTTGATCAAGCAAAAAAAAAAAAGAGAAGAAGATGCTTAAAGGTCAGAGTGGCTAGACCACAGACACCTGAGTGGGGTTCCAGGAAGTTTAGACAGGATATGAGCAAAGGCCAGGCTCTGAAAGGTGTTGTAAAGCTACATGAAGATGGACATCATTTTGCCAGTACAAGAGAAAACTCGATGGGATTGTATGAGTTGCCTCTGGTTGCTGTAGCAGATCACCACAAACTTAGTGCCTTAAGATAATGCATATTTACTATCTTACAGTTCCGGTGGTCTGATAGTGGGTCTCTGGGCTAAAATCAAGGTATGGACAGGGCTGATTCCTTCTGGAGGCTCCAGAAAAGACTGTTCTCTTGCCTTTCTCATCTTTTGGGGGCTGCAGCCTCCCTTCGCTCGTGGTACCTCCCGTCATCTTCAAAACCAGCAAAGATTAGGGAAGCCTTCCTCAGGACTCATCTCCCCAGCTCTGCCTCTGATGCCAGGTCTTCTCTGACTCTCCTGCTTTCTGCTTTCCCTTGTAAGTGCCTTGTGGTGACAGAGAGCCCGTCCAGATCATGCACGATGATCTCCACATTTTTCTCATCTGTCTATGGGAGAGTTCTTATGACCAGAACTGTGTATTCTACTAAGCAAGAGAAGGCAAACCAGGCCTGTTCTTTTTTTAATTAATCTATTTTATTTATTTGATCATTCCGGGTCTTAGTTTCTGCATGCAGGATCTTTCACTTTGGTACGCAGGCTCAGCGGTTGTGGTGCATGGGCTAAGTTGCTCTGTGTCTTATGGGATCTTAGTTCCCCAACCAGGGATCGAACCCCTGCATTGCAAGGTGGATTCTTAACCACTGGAGCACCAGGGAAGTCCCAAGGCCTGTTCCTTTTATTTTATTTATTTACTTTTTTATTTTATTTGGCCTGTTCTTTTTAGATGGGTTTTATTTCTGCCAGGGGGTGTTGCATTAGTTTGTGATCCCAGTCTTCCCACCTACCTTGAATTCTCCACTCCTCTGCATGTTATCCTGTCAAAATTCTCAACTGTATAAGGAGTCAGTATATGTCTATTTTTGGTTGCCTTGGTTTTTCCGTTCAGCAGGGCACCAAATTAGGAGTCTTAGTTTAAGAACCTCATCTTCTAGCACTCATCTGGAAACGTGGGAGTGAGTTCTTGGTGGGGATCTCTGGCCAGCAGCTCCTGCATCCCGGCAGTAACATTAGTGATGGCTCTGTTTTGTGTATAAAGTTCCTGAAGATTCTTGGCTGCAGCTGCCATGCACACATGGCAAAAGTGGGTTTTGTTTTATAGTCACATCCTAAGTCCCCTCCAAAGGAAAAAAAAAAGGTGTTCATATCATTATAAACACGATTCTCTCTCACTCAAATTCCTCCAAATAAATACGAAGTGAATGTTGTGGCATGAATATTTGTGTCCCCTCTCTTAAGTTCATATATTAGAAATCCAAACCCCCGATATTAGAAGGTGGGCCTTTGGGAGGTGATCAGGTCACGAGGGTGCAGCCATTATGAACAGGATTAGTGCCCTTATAAAAGAGGCATGAGGGAAATGATTTCTCTCCCCATCGTTTGGACACAAGGAGAAGACAGCTGTCTGCAAGCCGGGACGAGGGTCTCACCACACATGTCAGATCAGTTGTCATCTTGATCTTGGGTTTCCCAGCTTTCATATCTGTGAGGGGAAAAAAAAAATGTTTCTTGTTTAAGCCACCCAATCTATGGTTATTTTGTGAAAGCAGCAGGTACAAACTGAGACAGTGAACATCTAAGATACAAGCAGTTGGTTAGTAGGAGATAGCACAGGGGGGAGGGAACTTGGAGTTTGGGAAGCAAGGATTAAATCCCAACACGCTCCTTACCCATATGGATGGCCTGGGGCCCGTTTCTTACATCTCAGTCCTGAGCTCATTGTCTTAACATGTGGCTAATAATCCCTCTCTCATGGTGAGGATGAAATAATGTGTACATAAGGCGCCTGGCACAGAGAATGGTCAATAATTAGCAGTTACATTTCCCTCAGGGTGTTGACTAATGAATAAACTTGCCACCATAATCTTGGAGGTGGGGAGGGGCACTTGCACCGGGCCCCACCCCCAGACACCATGAAGCGTGCTCCTTAGTCCCCCTACATTTGGAAAAACTGTTCCTGAGGGGGGCATGATGGAAGGGTGACAGATCTCTTAGGTATCCTGAAGCGGAAAACTGCTTGACTCACTGGCTTGAAAATAGAACCTCAGGGGACTTCTTGACTTCACCTTCCAGTGCGGGGGGTGTGGGTTTGATCCCTGGTCCAGGTGCTAAGATCCCGCATGCCTCTTGGCCAAGAATCAAAACCCTAAAACAGATCTGAGCAAAAACATAAAACAGAAACAAAAACATAAAGCAGAAGTCATATTGTAACATATTCTGTAAAGACTTTAAAAGACTGTAAAGTCTTCTGTAAAGACTTTATGGTCCACATAAAAAAAAAAATTTTTTTTTAATGATTTAAAGATAGACCCACCATCTCAGAGATAAAACCACTATTTTGAGGCTGTTATCAATGTATTATCTACAGAAATGGATTCACCACAGGGCCAAGCTCAAATAAGAATGAAAATAGAAGTGATCTGTTTGCAAGTATTGTATTTGTTGTTTAGTCACTAAGTCGCGTCCGACTCTTTGCGAACCCGTGAACTGCAGCACACCAGGCTTCTCTGTCCTTCACTACCTCTCTGAGTTTGCTCAAACTCATGTCCATTGAGTCTGTGATGCCATCCAACCATCTCATCCTCTGATGCCCCTTTCTCCTCTTGCCCTCAATGTTTCCCAACATTAAGGTCTTTTCCAATGAGTCAGCTCTTTGCATCAGGTGGCCAAAATACTGCAGCTTCAGCATCAGTCCTTCCAATGAATATTCAGGGCTGATTTCCTTTAGGATTGACTGGTTTGATCTCCTTGCTGCCCAAGGAACTCTCAAAGAGTCTTCTCCAGTGCCACAGTTTGAAAGCACCAATTGATATATGTGTTCCAGAAAAGGAAAACCTTCAATTTTATGGTGACTCAGAACAGGAAAAGCGCATGTTAAATGTTTGCTAAATGACCACGTGATACTTCAACAAGCCACACGCACGAATTATGTCAGTGCTCCTATGGGAACCTGTGCTGGAACCTACATGTTCAGCATTTTTTAAAATGTAATATTATTATATTCCTTCTTGAATAGTCATATGAACTGAGTAATCCCAGTAAATCACTGGGACTATACTTCTTCCACATTCTGCTTTGATGAAGTGCTAAAATATAAGAAAGATACAAAAAGTATAAACTGGATTCCTTTATTTGGCTTTGTAGGTATTATATGGATTAGGCATGTGCTTCCTCTCCACTTTCTCTTGGTACTTACCTTATGTTACTCAGCTTTGAAGATAGCTTGCTAAAACCTCCACCCATGGGCTGGTGGCCTGTACATCAACTTACATGTGTGACTAAGTGCAGGTGAGGAGACATCCCGACTCAGGGATCGAAGCCAGGTCTTCTGCGTTGCAGGCAGATTTTTTACCATCTGAGCCATCAGGGAAGCCCAGTATAAAGCAAAAGAGCCCTAATTATCCAAGAAAATAAAAGAAGCAGATAGATAAATAATTGGGGGAATAAGATGAAAGACTTTATGTTTTACTTGTCAGCATTTTTTTCCAGGAATTCTTCGGAGTTCCCCCAAAAGGATACGGTGGTGGGAAAGCAGATTTCTGCCTCCAAATTATGTTCCTGTGATTCTCAGCCTGGACTTGATACTAAGTTTGGTGCTACAATGTATCACACAGTTCCTTTCTTTTATGTGGGGAGACACATTTAACATTTAAAAAAGAATTGCTCCAGTTCCTATTAATAGTAGCTTTGGGGGATGAAGGATCAGGAGAAATCCAGGAGTGCTGTCTTCACAGCAGGAATTATTTTCAATTCTTTCCCCTACTTCTTTCTGCCCCAAAGCTGGGAGTACAAGGGTCCCCTTTCCATGTGTTCTGTCTTCCCCTCCATACCTATTCCCAGCTGACTTTTCCTCCCCCATCCACTGATTAATCCTGCCCATGCTTTCTACTGCCTCCAGCCTCTGGAACTCAAACCACCTGGAAATGGTCCTTCTGGAATAGTGGATGGGATCCAGGGAGCTCCATTCATCTGTTCAACAAATGTAAGTGCCAACTACATTCAGTGTGCTGAATTCCAAAACCTACAGTCAGAATTCCTACACTCAAGATGCTTAAAATTATACTTGCTATTTGAAGATGCTCCAAGATGTGGGCTTGGGAAATAGACAATTAGAACAGGCAAGGCCACAGGGACCCTGGGCGTGGGTGCTAAGTCTCATAGTCATGTCAGACTCCTTGTGACCGCATGAACTGTAGTCTGCCAGGTTCCTCTGTCCGTGGGATTTTTCAGGCAGGAATATTGGAGCGGGTTGCCATTTCCTCCTCCAGGGGCTCTTCCAAACCCCGGGATTGAACTCGAGTCTCCTGCACTGGCAGGTGGGTTCTTTACCACCGAGCCGTCTGTGAAGCCCCTATGATGCACCTAAAGCACAGGTTAAGCGAACGTGATCTGTCTTTTAACATGTGAAATTCTCAGGACATGTGTACATGAGGAGGATTAACATGAAATCAGAAGAAAACTTACCACTGACACTGCAGTTTAAAAGGTACTTACTGCTTCAATTAAAGGAAATGGCTGGCAGGCTCCTTTAATCCAACTAATCTACAATAGAGTGCTTTTTTTTTTTTAAACATGCTCAAGGATCATAAATTTTACTCAGTCTTTTATAGCCTTTGGCAGGGTGCCAAGGCTTATTAAGAAACTGCAGAAGCCATAAATATAAAAAATGTACAAATTCTCCCTTGAGTAACCACATGAATGTTTCCAACAACATGTCCAAAGCCATTTTCCCCTTCTGTGAAGTTGTTATAAAATGTACTTAGCACAAATCTACATCTGCTGCTCTAGACTGATTTATAGCAAAAATTTTAATTAATGTATTTTTAAAGACGTTTGCAAAAAAGGAATAAATGTGAATAAACTCTAAATCTGAATCATAGTCATCTGGTTGTGCTATAAATTTTAAATATCAATTTAAAAAAAAAACAAACAAACCCGAGCCGACTCTGCTCCCTATCATTCAGCGTCGGTCCTTCAGGCATGCTATTTAAGGCCTGTGTTGTCATTAGAAAAGATGTTTCTAGGAACATGCGTGTGTGTGTGTGTGTGTCTGTATATCCTGCTGCTGCTGCTGCTAAGTCGCTTCAGTCGTGTCTGACCCTGTGCGACCCCAGAGACGGCAGCCCACCAGGCTCTTCTGTCCCTGGGATTCTCCAGGCAAGAATACCGGAGTGGGTTGCCATTTCCTTCTCCAATGCATGAAAGTGAAAAGTGAAAGTGAAGTTGCTCAGTCGTGTCCGACTTTGCGATCCCATGGACTGCAGCCCACCAGGCTCCTCCATCCATGGGATTTTCCAAACAAGAATACTGGAGTAGGGTGTCATTGCCTTCTCTGCAACCCCCCAGAATCCATATATTCCACACAAATTTATTATAGGATGGGCTTAAATCTCATTTGTTTTCTAGAACAAAATCTAACTAGGTCTTAGGGACTTCTCTGGCAGCCCAGTGGTTAGGACTCCAGGCTTCCATTGTAGGGCATAGGTTCAATCCCTGGTCGGGGAACTGGCATCACACAGGCCACACAGCGTGGCCAAAAATAAATAAAGTTATATATTTTTTAAAAAATCTAACCAGATTTTAAACATTCTTAGGTTCATCATGACTTTGTAAGAGTTCTCTTTGCATCTCAATTCAAATGTTATTCTTCCTCACCTCATCTACAGTATCAGCAAAGTCTGTCTTGCTTTTCTTCAGCTTTGATCAGTGGAACAAGTTTTAAGTTGGCTAATTTATCCCGAGTAAACATTGCAGTAGTTGGCACTTTGGGAGTACATCAAGTTCTGGCAAAGAAGTCCCTCTAACCAGGGGAACCCAAAGTCTTAGTGATTTACTTACCGTTTCAGGGGCAAGATCCTCTTTAAGGACAACCCTTTACTAGCATTTTCTTTCTTTCTTTTTTTTCCCCCTGGCTGCACTACTTGGCTTATGGGATCCTAGTTCCCCAACCCGGGATCGAACCCCAACCCCCATCATTGGAAGCATGGAGTCCTAATTTCTAGACTGCCAGGGAATTCTCTACTGGCATTTTCTTTAAAGTCTATGAATGGGTATATCAGTAATTTTTTAGTAGTAATGATCTTTAAGTAGGGGGCCCTGCTTAGCCTAGATTAAGGCAGAAAGCAAGTTTAATCACATGTAAATTCACCTATCCAGGTAAAGCCAGCTTCAATGTCAACAAAACCCAGTCTTTCTCCATCAGTCAACTCTGTCACTGTCAGGCAGTTCCTCCCTTTACGGAGTCCAGAGAGCTGCTAGCAGTTTCAGGCATATGGGGCGTCTTCTCAGCAACCCCCACAAATATTCAAGGCCTGAGTCTCATTGACCAGAACCAGGTCATCGTCTGACCATCCCGAATCAATCACTGAGGCTTGGGGGATGTCATACAATTGAGTTGTTGTCCATTGACATTGTATACGATCACATTAGAAAATAATGACTTGGGCTTCAATTATATATTTCACCCCTGGTGCTGGGGGGTCAGTATATAATTCTGTTTCTTGGTTGAGCTCTGTCAACTCAGCCAAGAAAGGGAAAAGAATTATCCCTCCAAGGAAAAGTACTTGGCACCTAAAGAAGATTATAAGTGGCTGGCACATTTTTCCAAAACAAGAACTATTTCTAGTGCTGATAAAAGAAGATAATAAATGGGTATAGGTCCTCTTCTTTTCCAATTCTGTACCGTCCTAGCCAATCTCACTGATGGTTCTGGCCTCCACTGTTGTTTATGCACTGATGGCTCTTCCATGTAGGTCTCTAGCCCAGATCAGTCCTGAGTCCCAGCCCAATAAATAATCCAACTGCCTGCTTAACATCTCTTGGACAGCTCAGATGCATTTCCAACATCACATCTCAAAAGTTGAACTCCTGGCCTCCCTGTCCCCGTACGACACTTTCCTAGGGAAGCCTTCCCTAACTTTCCCAAGGAGATCAAGTCTGCCCAGCAGAGACAGTCAGTGTATGGTGTACCTCCCTTTTGGCACTAGACACAAGTGCAAGGTCACGTTTGTTTGCATGTTATTTGATTCATATTTGTCTCCCTTCCTAGACTGAAGCCCCATGAGGGTAGTGACTGTATCTTTTTTCCTTAACATCGTATCCCATAGAGACTGGAACATAGATATTCAATCAACATTTCGGTTATTATATTAGTATTTATTGGTATATATTTATTGAGAAGTGTGTTCCACTACTGTATAAATACTCTCTAAAAAAGACAGTTTGCTAGTCAGAAATTAATCCAAAGTACAGAAGACCAGATGGATGGTAGTGGGTAGGACGATATCAATACTGAATACATGCTCCTTGACACCCACTGCATTGCAACACAGATCTCCTAAGGCGAATTTGAAAGGCCACCTTGAAAGATTTCCAAGGGCATGAGGGCTCTCAGAAGACACAGAAGTAAGAAAGATTGCATGGAACATCGTATATGTGTATATTTTTATTGCATATGCATGCCTTTATATTTCTATTCAACAATGAAGCAAATCTATTCAGTTCTACATTTGGATTCCTCTAAAATGTATACAGCATTCATATTTTTCTCTAAAGTTATAGATAGCACTTTTATTACAATGAAAATGCTATAATCCTTTCATTAAGTTTCCTAAGCTATTAACATTTTTACTGACTGAAAGATTCTTTAAATTCTATAATGTTTATAATTTTCAAATGTTTCCCACACACGGTTTCATGTAATCCCCTAAAAACCCTTATTTCCCCACCCCTCTGTGTCCCCTCTGCACTTCCTTCTCCCCACTGGTTGGTTCTCTGTTCTCTGAATCTGCCTCTGGGGTCTTATTCACTAGTTTGCTATAACTTTTACCCTCCACATATAAGGGATACCATAAATTATTTGTATTTCTCTGTCTTACTTATTTCACTTATGTTCTCCAAGTTCCTCCTTGTTGTTGCAAAGAAAACATCATTCTTTTTTATGGCTGAGTAGTATTCCATTGTGTGTGTGTGTCTCATATCTTCTTTATCCATTCATGTGTTGATGAACACTTAGGCTGCTTCCATGCCTTAGCAATTACAAATAATGCAGCTATGGACCCTGGGGTTCATGTATCTTTCTGAATTTGTATTTTATAACATTTTATATTTAGTTATGAAAATCAAGCAATTATTAAATAGCATTCTGTCCATTATGGTTGAGATGTCCCTGTGTTAGAAGTGATCAGCCCAGGAGGAAATAAACCAGAGACTGATAAGATCAGAGAAAAGGTCAGGGAATGAAAGGCAGACAAGGAAGGAAAAGTCAACAATAAGATGTGATCAGCCAGGGAGCAAACTGTCCTTCAGGGAAGCCAACTCTGTGACAAAGTTTAACATGTTTAATAAACAAACGTAGCAGTTCTGGTGGTAATTTTTGTATTATGTGCTTTTTTTACAATTTTTTAAAGTGGCGGCTCTGGAAATTTTTTGCCCCATAAAAGCAATTAAGTAGATTACTAGAAGGCTGTGAAGTAAAATAGCTTTAAAATAGTGAGAAGCTATTAAGTTTATAGACAACAGCCATCATAATAAGAATTTTTTTAATATTTATTTATTTATTTTGGTCGTGCCGGGTTTTAGTTTCAGCATGTGAACTGTAACTCAAAGCATGTGGGATCTAGTTCCCTGATCAAGAATCAAACCTTGGCCCTTTGTATCGAGAGCTTAGAGTCTTAGCCACTGGACCACCAGGAATGTCCCCTAAGAGTGAAAGACTGCAGAGGAATACTAAAGTATTAAAATCAAATGCAAAAGTTAAGAGAAAGGATATGGGGAAAGTGAATAGCATTCATGAACTGCAGGAAGCAAATAAGGTGAATTTACACGACCATAATATCAAGAGATTAAAAAGTAAATTTGCTAGAGGAGAAAAAAGTAAAAAATTTCCCCCATTAAACTCTGAAAGCTTTACTTCATAATACTCTGAGAGCATCCTGGTAACATTTGAAACTCTCTGATTTTATTAGCAGTTCTAAAGAAGGAAGTGACACTTGTTCAGATTCAGCATTTATCAAGTGATCATAGAATATATCATTTCATTTAAAAAATCACGAGGCACAAGTCAATGTATGGCAAAACCAATACAGTATTGTAAAGTAAAATAAAGTATAAATTAAAAAAAATAAATTCACTTGGTAATAAAAAAAAATCATGAGGCTAGTGTAAACCATATTGTTGATTTGGTCTAAGTTTATAAAACAAGCTATCTCTAAACTTTTTTTTGCAAAATCAGAACCAAAGTTTGACGTCTAATGAACATGGAATACAATTTACATATTTTGTATGCATATACACATATGTGCACACATTATTTTGTAGGTATCATTATGCATTTGCACACATTATAACACAATATTTAATCCAATTCAGGTTAAAATTGTAATTCTGATTCAGTGAGCTCCAAATTAGGACAGTCTTGTTGTATTGGCAGCAACTGGTATTTTCCATGCCTGCATTCATCTTCTTTTTTTTTTTTTTTTCATGTGACTATAGCAGTCTTATATTTGAAACTCAAGGAGGAAACAACTGTGTTCCAAAACACCTAAATATGCAGGTCCAAAAAATGAAGGTATTTTTTTTTAACTGCCACATTCACTCCAAAGCCCATCCATCTCCTTCAGCATCCAAAGATTAAGCACATGTTCTGCTTAGCTATATAATAAAGTGGCAAACACGCTGCACCACTGACATCACAGGACAGTTGCCTATAAAACTAGACTTCTGACGCTGGGCCCCAGCTTCACTTTCTCACAGGTCATCATCTTCATCCGGGAGAGCAGTTGTCTGAGCAACCTCTAAATCGTGCTCGTACTGTGCTGCCAAGGCTGGGTCCATGACCACCTCTGGCGGGGCAAGAGCAGGCATGGCGACAAACTCCAAGTTAGGGTCTCCAATCAGTTTTCTAGCAAGCCAGAGGAAGGGCTTTTCAAAGTTGTAGTTACTTTTGGCAGAAATGTCATAGTACTGAAGATTCTTCTTTCGGTGGAAGACAATTGACTTTGCCTTAACCTTTCTGTCCTTAATATCCACTTTGTTGCCACACAACACAATTGGGATGTTCTCACACACTCGTACCAGATCTCTATGCCAGTTAGGCACATTCTTGTAAGTAACTCTTGATGTTACGTCAAACATTATAATGGCACACTGAGCTTGTATATAATAACCATCTCTCAGTCCACCAAATTTCTCCTGACCAGCTGTATCCCATACATTGAACTTAATAGGTCCTCTGTTGGTATGGAACACAAGAGGATGGACCTCAACACCCAAGGTAGCTACATACTTCTTCTCAAATTCACCAGTCAGATGACGCTTCACGAATGTAGATTTTCCAGTACCACCATCACCAACCAAAACAAGTTTGAACTGAACTTGGGGTTCTCCTTGGGCAGCCATCGCGATGTTACTTCCAGAAGCGTCTCCGCGCCCGTCTGACTGAGGTCTCTGCATTCATCTTCTTAAGTCTCTTTCTCTTTTTTCAATGAAGTGATTTTTAATTTTTTATTTTTCTAATTAATTTATTTTAATTGGAAGCTAATTACTCTACAATATTGTGGTGGTTTTTGCCATACATTGACATGAATCTGCCACGGGTGTACATGTGTCCCACCATCCTGAACCCCCAGGTCTCTTAGATTTTTACTACTTAGAGTGTGGTGGGTGGACCTTTGAGCTTGTTAGGAATCTAATTCAGTACACCTGGGGTGAGGCCTGAGGTTTTTTTTGCACATCTTACAAATTCATAGGCCATGCCAACACTACTGGTCCATGGACCACACTTCTGAGAAGTGAGATTCCTCTAGAGACTGTCTTATTTGCCTTGAAAGTGAAGTGAAGTCTCTCAGTCATGTCCGACTCTCCACAACCCCGTGGACTGCAGCCCACCAGGCTTCTCCGCCCATGGGATTTTCCAGGCAAGAACACTGGAGTGGGTTGCCGTTTCCTTCTCCAGTGCGTGAAAGTGAAAAGTGAAAGTGAAGTCGCTCAGTCACATCTGACTCTTAGCGACCCCATGGACTGCAGGCCACTAGGCTCCGCCATCCCTGGGATTCTCCAGGCAAGAACACTGGAGTGGGTTGCCATTTCCTTCTCCAGTGCATGAAAGTGAAAAGTGAAAGTGAAGTTGCTCAGTTGTGTCCGGCTCTCCACGACCCCATGGACTGCAGCCCACCAGGCTCCTCTGTCCATGGGATTTTCCAGGCAAGAGTACTGGAGTGGGTTGCCACTGCCTTATTTGCCTTGGGTAAACTCTATTCCTTTTCTTAGGGGTTTCTGTGTTTTCACCTTAAAAAAAAAAAAAGAATGAGATACTGGGACTTCCCAGTGCACCCGATTAGAGAAAATATATTTGAACATATTCAAATATATTAAACTTATATTCTTTGTTCTTTAAGAAGAACAACTCCTTTCTTCCCTAATGACAACTCTTGTTTAGTTAAAGAGTTAAAAAAACAAACTTTCAGAGGGCTATGACAGGCCGCTGGTGACACCCTGTGGTCAATCCTTATAATTACAGTAGCATTTGGGGTGTTTCTTGATAGGGGGCTTCCCTGGTGGCTCAGATAGTAAAGAATCTGCCCGCAGTGTGGGAAATATGTTTGATCCCTGGATTAGGAAGTTCCCCTGGAGAAGGAAACAGCAACCCGCTCCAGTATTCTTGTTTGGAGAATTCCATGGACAGAGGAGCCTGGCAGGCTGCAGTCTATGGGATCACAAAGAGACGGACAGAACTGAGCAGCTAGCACTTTCACTTTTACTTTTCAGTGTAAAATTAGACAAACTGACATTAGGTGGTTTTGGTTTTTATTTTTTTCTTTCATTTTTATGCGTATATTTGGGTTACTGTGTTGTGCTAGTTTCTGCTGTATGGCAAGACGAATCTGTTACACATATACATATATCCCTTCCTTTTTGGATTCCCTTCCAGCTTAGGTCACCTCAGAGCACTGAGAGAGTCCCCCATGCTCTACAGCAGGTTCTCATCCATTTTATACACAATATCAATAGTACATATCTGTCGGTCCCAGCCTCCCAATTCATCCCGCCCCTCCCTCTTCCCACTCTGGTATACATAGGTTTGTTCTCTTCATCTGCGTCTTTATAACTACTTTGCAAATAAGTTCATCTGCATCATTTTTTAAGATTCCACATATAAACACTGATACATGGTATTTGTCTCTTTATGAGTTACTCTATATGACCAGTCTCCAGGTCTATAAATGTCAATAGTCTGTGTTTTCATACAATTTAACTTTAAAACTTATTATTTTGAAATGATAACAGATTCATAGGAGATTGCTAAGAAATGTACGGGGAAGTCCCGTGTGCCCGTCCCCCAGCCTCTGCTAGCATTAGTATTATACTATCAACACCAGGAGGCTGACACTGACCAGACTCATTATGACGCAGACTCATTTGTGACAAGAGCATTTTGACAGGTCAACCACAGTAGGCCTATAAGAGTATTTTATGTTGGTGCTTCGTGGTTAGTCACTGAGTTCATGTCCGACTCTGTGACCCCATGGACTGGAGCCCACCAAATTCTTCTGTCCATGGGATTTTCCAGGCGAGAATACTTGAGAAGGTTGCCGTTTCCTTCTCCATGTTGGTGCTTAAATAATATTAAATTCAAAGACCAACTGGAAATTCTCCCTTAGCATTGTGGCAACGTAAAGTGAATCTTGTATTCTAAAACTCATTGAGACAAATATTGCAAACAGTGTAACAAAGAAAATCATCACTGGACTAAGAACCAGAAAGCTCAGGTTCTAGTTCTTGGTTTGATTCAAGAGAGCTGTAATCTCCCCTAACTCTTATATCTCTATAAAAAGCTTTCACTTTCTTGGTTTAAGAATTTGTTTCTGTAAGGTGTGTGTGTGTGTGTGTGTGTGTGTGGCCACATGGCATGTGGGATCTTAGTTCCCTGACCAGGGATCAAACCCACAACCCCCTGCATTGGAAGCTAGGAATCTTAACCACTGGATCGCCAGGCAAGTTCCTGTAAGGATTCTTGAGAAAGAGTACACATCAACCCAATGTTTCTGACCTTGTGTGTCTGAAAATATCTCTATCCTAACCACACCTCTGATTGATAATTTTCCTGAGTAGGCAGGAAATTATTCTTCTGTTGGGAATGAGAAGGCATCCTGCGTTGTTTTATTCTTCCCTAGTTCCTTTTTTTGTCTTCTTGCTTGGGTGACTCATTCATCATAGAGCTTTCTTCAGATGTTTGGTAATTCTTTACTGCCTGTGTTAAGAATAAAGCATCGGAAAGCCATTCAGGATCTCCTCAAACAGCCTTTTCAACCGGTGAATTTGCAAAAGGAGCATAAAGAGGCCAACCAGCTTTTCACTGAGTAAGCCTTGGTCTCTTTGTGTTAAAGTGGTAAGTCTCCTGAGAAAGGAGTCTGCCAGTCTCCCATGAGAAGTTGAGGGCTGGAAATAAGGACGCACGAGAAGTCTGATGCCCATTTGACATGGGTGAACTTGATTTTAGATCAACATACGTCAGTTTAAGCATAATGTTTAACTGCCTCCGTACAGCCATCTAAGAAGTAAATTCCTTTTTTTTTTAATATGTTTACTTCTTTTATTTATTTATTTGGCTGCACCAGGCCTTAGTTGCAACACACAGGATCTTTCACTACAGCATGTAAATTCTTAGTTGAGGTACGTGGGATCTAGTTCCCTGACCAGGGATTGAGCCTGAGCTCCCTGCACTGAGAGCTTGGAGTCTTAGCCACTGGACCACCAGGGAAGACCCAGTAAATTCTTATATTGACCAAGTTTCATGTATTTTAAGAAGCAGAAGGTAGAATGGAAGGGGAGAGGTAAGGAGAGTTGGAGACATTTGAAAGGAAGCAGTCATGGTGGGATACAGGGTCTAACTCAGATGAGGGGAGAAAGGAGGACGTTAGAGGATTCATGGAAATTGAGAGAACTGGGAGATTTTGTATGTGTGTGTCTGCGTATGTTGGCGGTCTCATGAGAAAAGAATTTCAATAATAGGAACAATAGCATGAGGGACCTGAAAGGGACTTCCCTGGTGGTCCAGGGGGTAAGAATCCACCTGCCAATGCAGAGGACACAGGTTCGATCCCTGGTCTGGGAGGATTCCACATGCTGAGGGGCAACTAAGCCCATGCAGCAGAACTGCTGAGCCCGCGTGCCCTGGAGCCCGTGCTCCACAGCAAGAGAAGCCTCCGCAGTGAGGAGCCTGCACACCGCAACTAGAGGGTAGCCTCAGCTCAGCACAGCTACAGAAAGCCCAGGAACAACAATGAAACCCCAGTGTGGCCAAAATAAAGAAGTTAATCAATTTTTGTGAAAAAAGAACCTAAAAAGCTGGAATGATTAAAAGTGAGAATTCAAGGCACTGTTGTGGGTGATAAAGTATGGAGTGTAGCAGAAAGGTCATTGGCTAGAGAGAGCCCAAAACCAAGCTGCTGCCGGTCAAGCAGCAAATGAAGAAATAAAATATGGCCTCTCCGTGCAATGGAATATGATTTGGCAACCAAAAACGAAGCACTGATATAAGGTGCACATGGCTGGGCCTAGAAACAAGCTAAGTGAAAGAAGCTAGCTGCAAAAACCTACATGTGCGCAAAATGTCCAGAATAGGCAAATCTGTAGAGGCAGAAAGTCGATAGTAGCTGCCTATGTCTGGGGGGAATGGAGGAGGGAAATGGCAACCCACTCCAGTATTTTTGCCTGGAGAATCCCATGGACATAGGAGCCTGGTGGGTTATCTGGTGGGCTATAGGCCATGGGGTCGTAAAGAGTTGGACACTACTTTGCACACACACACACACGTCTGGGAGGAAATAGGTTATGAGGTTGGAAGGGTTGGGCCAAGGAAAATGTTCTACAGTTGGTGATGATTGCACAATGGTGAACATACTGGAAACCACTAAACCGTACACTTTACACTTGATCTTAGCCAAAAGGCCTAAACCGTACACTTTAAATGGATGGGTTTAAAAACAAAAATAAACAAATGGGACTTAAAAGCTTCTGCCCAGCAAAGGAAATCATAAAACAAACAAAAAGATAACCTACAAAACGGGAGGAAATATTTGCAAATGATGTAGCCAATAAGGGATTAACTTCCAAAATATACAAATAGTCATGCAGCTCAATATAAAAAAAATAATAAAAAATGTGCAGATCTAAATAGACATTTCTCCAAAGAAGACATAAACATGGCCCACAGGCACATGATAAAATGCTCCACACTGCTGATTACTAGAGAAATGGAAATCAAAACTATAATGAGATATCACCTCACTCTGGTCAGAATGGCCATCATCAAAAGGTTTATGAATAATAAATGCTAGAGAGGGTGTGGAGAAAAAGGGATCTTCCTGCACCGTTGGTGGGAATGGAAATTGGTGCTGTCACTATGGAGATTCCTTAAAAAAGTAAAAATAGAGCTACTATATGATCCTATAATCCCACTCCTGGGCATGTATCTGGAGAAAATCATGATCCAAAAGGAGGCACGCACCCCAGTGTTCACTGCAGTGCTGTTTACAATAACCAAGACATAGAAGCGACCAAAATGGCCATTGACAGAGGAATGTAAAGAAGATGTGGTGCATATATACAATGGAATATTACTCAGCTGTTAAAAAATGAAATCCGGTCATTTGCAGCAACACGGATGGACTTAGAGATCGCCATATGGAGGGAAGTGAGTCAGAACGAGGAAGGAGGAATGCTTTATGACACTGCTTATGTGTGGAATCTAAAACGGAACGATACAAATGAACTTATTTACAAAACAGGCACAGACCCAGAGAAGGAACTTACGGTTGCCAGCGGGGGATGATGGGTGGAACAGATAGGGAGCTTGGGACTGACATGTACATGCTGCTATATTTTAAATGGATAACCAACACGGTCCTATTGTGTAGCACAGGGAACTCTGCTCCGTGTAATGTGGCAGCCTGGATGGGAGGGGAGTTTGGGGGAGAATGGATATGTGTATATGCATGGCTGAGTTCCTTTGCTGTCCACCTGAAACTATTATAACAGTTGTTAATCAGCTATACTCCAATATAAAATAAAAAGTTCAAAAAATCCTGAGATAACTATAATCGGAAAGAATATGTGTCTAACTGAGTCACTTTGCTGTAGAATAGAAATTAACATTGTAAATCAACTATACTTCAATAAAATTTGTTAAACAATGAAAAAAAGATGTTTTTTGATGTGGACCATCTATGAAGTCTTTTTAGAAAAAAAATACTTATTTGTTTGGCTTTGTTGGGTCTTAGTTGTGGCATATGGGATCTAGTTTCCTAACCAGGGATCAAACCCAGGCCCCCCGCATTGGGAGCAAGGAGCCCTAACCCCTGGACCACCAGGGAAGTCCCTTGTAAAGTCTTTATCGAGTCTCTCACTACATGGCTTCTGTTGTTTATGTTTTAGTTTTTTGACCAAGAGGCATGTGAGGTCTTAGTTTCCCGACCAGCCATCAAACCCACACCTCCGCTGTAGTAGGATGGATTCTTAACCCCTGGACTACCAAGGAAGTCACTGCAATCAAGTAATTTTTTTAAATTCCAACAAGAACCAAGCAGTTTTTGTGCTGATGGGCCATCCCTGTCCTCAAGAATAATAGTAATGAAAGCAAAACGGTAGGACGGGAGGAGTTGTCAGTGGCTGATGAGGGGTGAAGAATAAGGTGGCTCATGGAGAGACGGACCTTAAGAGGACAGTCGCGGGTGGAGGAGGAGTGCTATCATGAGATGGCACAAGTTTTGAAGAATGAGTGTTTCAATAGGAGGAAATACCAGTTCAGAGGGAGCGGGGGGACTTTCCTGGAGGTCCGGTGGTTAAGTCTCTGTGGTTCCAGTGCAGGGAGTGCAAGTTCGATCCCTGGTCAGGGAACTAGGGACCCGTGTGCCGTACTGTGACTGAAGTCAGGGGTGAATGAAGCACTAAGGAGAGAACCCAATAAGGCAGTTGGTGTTGGCTGACAGTTATGCTGGGAACACAGGTTGTGTGCTAAGTCGATTCAGTCGTGTGCAACTCTTTGTGACCCCAAGGACTGTAGCCCACCAGGCTTCTCTCTCCATGGGATTCTCCAGGCAAGAATACTGGAGTGGTTTGCCACGCCCTCCTCCAGGGAATCTTCCCGACCCAGGGAATGAACCTGCGTCTTATATGTCTCCCGCATTGGCAGGCGGGTTCTTTACAACTAGCACCCACCTCTTCAGCTTCCCTGGTAGCTCAGACAGGAACGTGGGTTGCTGGCACTGTATTTCCATTCCAGATCATTGGATCCACATGCGAACTGAGGCTTGAGCCTAACAGATCATGGTACAAACTCCAGGTCCATCTCTGGAGAGCTGGGCAGTTTGAGGCCAAGATTCAGGGGCCCAAAACAGAGGTCACAAGTCTTTGTGGATGAGTGGAAAGACTGAATTCTACAATAGAAGTCCGTGTCGGTATCTCTTCTATATGGCAAGGTTTAGCATCATCACCTGTACTCCCACATTCCCTTCTTTCACCAGAGATCAGAAGGCAACAGTCATGAACTTCTATAGCAAATCCAGCGCGTTGGTGGCCAAATTAAGAGAAAAAAAAGTAAGGGACGTTGAAAATCTCTTTCACTGTAGTTTTCAGAATTTTATTTCAAGTTTGAAAATGGTGCATAAAACAAACTTGGAGTCTAGAGACATTCAGGTTAAATATGAGATTATAAGCAGGTGCCGGCCGAGAGTCCAGGCTCTTGATGTAGAACCTGACTCCACACGAGGTGGATGTTCTCAGCCGCCTCTCGGGCTTCTAAGGAGCTCTGGAAGCACAAGTAGGTGGTGTACATGTTTATACCCCCAGAAATACCAACAAACACACCCAGAAAATCAAGCGTCATCCCAAGGAGGACACCCACGTTGTTAAAAGCTCCGATTGTGATAGCAATTCCCAGAGCCAAAGTCACAAATCCCAGGCTGGTGAGGATGAGGGAATCCCGGTAGCGAATGTAAAAAGGTTTTTGCAGCATGCTTTTTGGTAGCCTTATCCTCCATTTATGAGGCTCAAACATGGTGAATCTTTGCTGCTGCAGTTGCAAAAAAAAGTAATGTGTTAGATATGCAAAATATTAATATTTCTATTTGAGATGACATTTTATTTAGATACAATCTAAAAATCTGAAGTCAGCTGTGAATGAAGCACTAAGGAGAGAACCCAATAACACAGTTGGTGTTGGCTGACAGTTATGCTGGGAACACAGGTTGTGTGCTAAGTCAATTCAGTTGTGTGCAACTCTTTGTGACCCCATGGACTGTAACCCACCAGGCTTCTCTGTCCATGAGATTCTCCAGACAAGAATATTGGAGTGGGTTGCCGTGCCCTCCATGAACATGACTTGTTAGACTATTTATTGAATGTAATACTCTTAGAAGATAACGTAAAGGGCTAGGTTTGGGTTTTTGTTTTGTACTTTTTGCCACCTTGTACAGCATGTGGGATCATAGTTCCCTGTGTGTGTGTGTGCTCAGTTGCTCAGTCGTGTCTAACTCTGTGATCCCACAGACCGTGGCCTGCCAGGCTCTGTCTATGGGATTCTCCAGGCAAGAATACTAGAGTGGGTTGCCATTTTCTCCTCCAGCTTAGTTCCCTGACCAGGGATCAACCCCAAGCCCCCTGCCCTGGGAATGCGGTATCTTAAAAACTAGACCACAGGAAAGTCCCAAGGCTAGGTTTCAGACAGTACTTTTGTCCTCCGTGAAGATCCATCAGAAGTTACAGTCTCATATACCTTTTTAGATGCGCTTCCCTGGTGTCTCAGCAGTCAAGGATTCGCCTGCAATGCAAGAGATACCAGTTTGATCCCTGGGTAGAGAAGATTCCCTGGAGAAGGAAATGGCAACCCCCTCCAGTATCTTGCCTGGGAAATGCCACAGACGGAGGAGCCTGGTGGGCTACACTCCTTGAGGTCACAAGAGCTGGACACGACTTACCAACTAATGTACTGTCTTTTGGGATGGGATTATAGCAACAGGCACTGCAGATATTCTGGCATCCATTTCTACATCAGATTAGCTATTCATTCAAGCATTCATTTCCCAGGTTTAAACAATCTTCTCAGTGACAAAGAAGTTATCAACAAGCTCTTGTTAACTATACAGGAATATGAATGCTTCATACATAATTAAGAAATACTCTAGTCTAAATTCAGCATTCAGCATTGTGTGTCCATGCTAAATCATTTCAGGCGTGTCCAACTCTTTGCAGCCCCATGAACTGTAGCCCACCAAGCTCCTCCGTCCATGGGATTCTCTAGGCGAGAATACTGGAGTCAGTTGCCATTCCTTTCTACAGGGGATCTTCCCAACCCAGGGATCAAACCCGAGTCTCCTGCATTGGCGGGCGGGTTCTTTACCACTAGCGCCACCTGGGAAGCCTATTGAGCACTGTATCAATATTTAAAAACAAAACACACTCACACATATAGCCAACAAATAATGGCTATCCCAAGCATGGAAAGATGGCTTAGCATGACAAAAATCTCACTATAACACAACACCACATTTTAAAAGTATATGAAAATAAAGCCCATATGAGTATTGCAATAGGCGCCGATAAATCATTTGATTAAATTTCAGAGCCATTCATGATTTTTTAAAGTACTTATCAAAATGGTAACTGAAATTTTCTTTCTTTCCTTTTTTTTTAAATTTTCTTAATTCAGTGCATATATCTGCAAAAAGTTAACACTTTCATGAAAGACAGTTTTGTTTTACTTACCCAGTAGTATGTAAACCTAAAAATAAGGAGGAGTTTAAAGAAATCAGCTAGCAGACTTTCCAACCAAACTAGCGAAACCTTCGGAGAAGAGTTGTAGCCTTTCCTTTCCCTTTTAAGAGGGAGAAGATCTTGATTAGATAATGACAATAACGTGAACTTTCCGGGGATGCCATTATTAAGCCTCAGATGAGCACTTAGTCCTACTTAGCACAGTAATTTGCCCTCTCTGGAGGGCTGTGAAGGACTTCACTAATGGGACTGGTAGTGAGCTTACTGGTAGTTGATGTTAGTACAGAGAACACCCAGGTATCTCTGAATACTCTCAAGACATTATGGGTCTATGTCACACAGATAATGTCTCCCACTGAGGAGCTAAACCTTGTCCTTCTATTGTTTCGTCTTCTACTAGTTTGTTAACTACTAAGTTAGTGGTTCTCTACTCTTGATGTATATCTGACTCACTTGGGAGCTTGACATAAATACACAACCACGTGAAAAATAGACAGCTAGTGGGAAGCTCCTGTATAGCACAGGGATTTCATCTCAGTGCTCTGTGATGACCTAAATAGATGGGAATAGGGGTGGGTAGAAGGGAGGTCCAAGAAAGAGAGAAAAAATATATATATAGCTGATTTGCTTTGTTGTACAGCAGAAATTAACACAACATTGTAAAGCAATTTTGAAAGTGAAGTGAAAGTGAAAGTCACTCAGTTGTGTCTGACTCTTTGCAACCCTATGGACTGTAGCCCACCAGGCTCCTCTGTCCATGGAATTCTCCAGGCAGGAATACTGGAGTGGCATGCCATTTTTTTCTCCAGGCAATCTTCCTGACCCAGGGATCAAACCTGGGTCTCCCACATCGCAGTTAGATTCTTTACCGTCTGAGCCACCAGGGAAGCCATTATATTCCAATAAAAATGAAAACATACCCACGGTGTCATCCCAGCTACTATATAAACACCCCTGGGGATGGTGTTTGGGTCTCAGGAGGTCCCCAGATGACTCTGATATGCAGCCAGGACTGAGAAGAGTGGTGAGAAGTTTATAAACTATTTACGAGAAACGGCACCATCAGAAATGCTATCTCCTGCATGTTACTTTAGGCCAAGTGTTTTACAGACAGAATCTTGTGAGGCAGGTATTATCATCCATATTGTACCAACAGGAAAACCAGGTACAGAGAGTTAAATAATTTGCACAGAGCTTTCAGGCAGGAAGTGGCAGAATTAGGATTCAACTCGGAGTCTGTTTTCCTTCTGTGGTCTCTTTGGCACCATGGAGTGGTCATAACACCTTTGGTGTTTCAGAAAACCTCCCTCTCGGGCCTGGGCAGGTGGAATAGATCAGAGTTTCTCAGAGAGAGTTCTCCAAGGTAGCAGCAGCACCATCACCTGGGATCTTGTTAGAAATGCAAATTCTGGGGATTCCAACCTAGACCTACCAGATTAGGAATTCTTGGGGGTGGGATCCAGCAGTCTGGCTATCAGTAAGCCCTTCAGGAGACTCTGAAGCCCTCTCTGTTGGCCTCCCTGGTGGCTCGTCGATAAAGAACCTACCTGCCAATGCAGGAGACGTGGGTTCGATCCCTGGGTCAGGAAGAGCCCCTGGAGAAGGAAATGACAACCCATTCCAGTGTTCTTGCCTGGGAAACTCCATGGACAGGGGGGCATGGAAGGCTACAGTCCAGGGGTTCACAAAAGTGTTGGACATGACTGAGCAACTAAACAACATCAGCAAAGTTTAAAAATGACTGATTCAAGGACTTCCCTGCTGGTCCAGGGAAGACTCTGGACTCCCAGCGCAGGGGGTTGGTGTTCAATCTCTGGTTGGGGAACTAGATACAACATGCTGCAGCTAAGAGTTCGCATGCCGCAAAAAAGATCAGCGATCCTGCGTGCTGCAACTAAAGCCCAATACAGCCAAATAAATAAATATTTAAAAATAAAAACGGTTGTTTCAGATCTTCAGTTCTGTTTGACCATCCCCACAATGCCTGGAATTCCTCATACAAAGAAAGGAAGCCTCTGTCTTTGCATACTCCCAAGTAGACTGTACATCTATATATCTGAAATTCCCAGTTGAAAACTACACCAAGAATAAGCAAGAATCTCAGAAGGGGCTGAGAAAGATTTCTTGATGAGGAAAGAAGATTATCTTAAAGTGTTTCATTAAAAGCAGGAGTCTACTGCTTCTTCTATTGCCAAATCAAACTTGGGTCTGCTTGCCCACATGCAGTAAGATCTACTCACACTGGGTCTTGGTGAAAGAAAGTGCAGTGTTTATTGCAGGCACCAAGCAAGGAGTCCAGGCAGCTAGTGCTCAAAACACCCAAACTCTCCAGTGGCTTTCAAGATAAAGGAGAGGGGTTGTGGGCACATAATCAGCTCATGAACATTCTTCTCACTGGTTAGTGGTGAGGTAACTGGGGGGTCAACATCATCAACCTTCTGGTTCCAACCTGCCTGGGGTCTATGTGCTTGTGATCAGCAAGCAGTTAACTTCTTCCACTTGGTGGGAGTTGAAATACCTCCAAAAGGCTCAAAAACATAGCTCAGAAGATAACTGGTAGCCCCTGAGGAGGAACTAAAACTCCTTGACTTTGTTTCATGGCTAAACTATTACTATTGCCTTGCTTGACTGTTTCCCTTTGTTTCTACATTTTCTCACTTTTCTGATTAAATTTATCCTTTGGAACTTGGGGAAGGCCTAGGAAGCCAAAATTTTCTACAGACAAGAAGCAGCTGGAGGACATGGGTTGGGGGTGGGGGGTAGTCTGTCCCGGGAAGGCCCCCAAAGGTCCTACTCAGTTACACCCCCAGTTCATGAGACAGAACTACTCACTGAAACCTCATCAAATCAATAAAATCAGAAGTGCCCCTGCTCAGCCTAAATTGATGATCTTCAGCTGGATGTACATGTCAGAATTAGATTCTCCTGGCAAGGAGACTTTTTTAAAAAAATTTCATCAGGTGATTCTGTTCTGCATCTAAAAACAATAGGCTCAAACAATTTGATTTGTTGGTACAATCTACATTTTCTTATCATGAGGTACGAGTTGTATTAATGGAAACAGAGGGTAAAAATCAATGTTGTCAGGTATCTAAGGATTTGTAGAATTATGTGGCGCTTGGGGCATCGTAAATCTCACTGGCACCAATGACTATGAAGAGCTGTGATGAAAATTGCTGTATGGAGATCCGCATGGCCTGTACTTTATGAAAAAATGGGAAGAGGAACATCAACAGAAGAGGCAAGAAACACATTTGCACATGAACTCTGCTGCTGTGAACTCACGAGTCCTGGATTTGGTCAGCCTTCCATTTCCGGGGCATATGTGTTGTTTCTAGCAGATATTAAAAGACCAACAGGGACTTCCCTGGTGGTACAGTGGATGGCAGTCCACCTGCCAATGCAGGGAGCACAGGTTCAATCCCTGGTCCAGGAAAGTTCCACATGCCGCAGAGCAACGAAGCCCATGCACCTCGACCACTGAGGTCTGAGCGTCTCTGATCTGCAACAAGAGGAGCCCACGCAATGAGAAGCCCATGCACCACAGCAAAGAGTAGCCCCTACTCACTGCAACTAGAGAAAGCTCGCTTGCAAAAATGAAGATACAGTGCACCATCCCCCCCTCCACAAAATACCAGTGAATGGTCTAGAAGATTATTAGGGGATGACTCATGGTCCTACAGGTTAGGAAGTCCCCCTGAGGACTTCAGCCTCAATGACCAACTTCAATCTTCTTTATCACTTGCAATTTAAAGTATATCTTCTATAGCCCTTCCTTTATGTTAGCAATTATTGCACCACCCCCAAGTCATATGTTGGTGGGAACTTTCATCTGAAGTTCTTTTTTTTCCCATATCAGTTTGAATCCTGTTCTCTTCCACCATATCCCATTTCTAAAAAATGATTTTTGATTGTGGTAAAAGAGGCATAACATGAAATTTATCACTGTAACCATTTTTAAGTGGACAGTCCAATGACATTAAGTACAGTCACGTTGTCAGTGCCCTCTGTCCAGAGAACTTCTTGCATCTTGCAAAACGGAACTGTTTTTAAAAAAATCTCATGTGTTTAAACATTGTTTCCACTGTCCCCATCACAAATGGCTGACCTCGTAGACGTCTCTCCTTCATCTTCCAAATCTTTTCACTTTTCCATTTCTGCCCTCATTTTCAGTTTCCAAGTGTCCTTGCCTTGGTTACCGATCCTTCACACGGTCTGATTCTCATTTCATTTTGTGATACAGCCTACTACCCCGGACCTGAGGATAGTAATTATATGTTGAAAGAAAAAAATTGTTCTTTGTTTATTATCTGCATCAGCTCCCTCTACAAATTATTTTTAGCTGTTCTAGCATGAGAGAAGAATTCCTTCCAGGTCCTTAATTCTGGGCTCTGTCTTCCTATATCAAGGCCCATTGGGTAGGGCCGTTGACTGGTGAGATTTCTAGAATGAGTAGGTGGCATGGTGAGTCCATTTCTCAATGGTGGCAGAGGGAGGGGACACTCAGAAACATCAGACAAAGGGAAGGAAGATATTCTTTTGAGGCACTTTTCTCATAGAGACATCTGCTAGTTCCCAGCCTGGCAGCAAAGGAGAAGATACAGTGAAATAAAAGGACTGCAGTGCGGGTGACTGAACTTTGTGATCATGATTTGAAGGACACTCTCTTGTGTCTCTTGCTCCAGGAGGTGTGGCTTCTTGAGTTTCTGGACTATGTGGATAGGCCAGTAAAAGTGCCAGGAATATACAGGAGGGTCAGAGAGGGTGAAAAATTCGGAACCCAAGAGGGACAAGAAAAAAGTCAAGGTGCTGTGGGAGGAACTTCCCTGGTGGCCCAGTGGCTGACTCCTTGCTCCCAGTGCAGGGGGGCCCGGGTTCCATCCCTGGTCAGGGAACTAGATCCCACAGGCCGCAACTAAGACTTGGCACAGCCAAAGAAATACATATTTTAAAAAAGAAAAGTAAAAAACCCACAGACTTAGAGAACGAATTTATGGTTGCCAGGGGGGAGGGGTATTTAGGGAGTTTGGGATCGACATGAACACGCAGCTGTATCTTAAATGGATAACCAACAAGTTACTTCTACAACCTACTGCAGAGTACATGGCACTGTGCTCCATGTTATGGAGCAGCCTGGATGGGAGGGAAGTTTGGGGGGGAGTGGACACATGTGCATGTGTGGCTGAGTCCCTTTGCTCTTCACCTGAAGCTATCACAACGTTGTTAATCAGCTATACCCCAACACAAATTATAAAGTTTTTTAAAATAAAATGTTAAGCAAAAAGAAAAAAAACGGGGGCCGTGTGTTTAGAGGATGCGGGGTCTGCAGTGATGTTTGGGGATCCGACAAGGCACAGGACAGAACCCCAGAGGTAGATAGCTCTTGGGGAAGACAGGAAGGTGAAAAAGCATGTGAGGAGGGCCGTGAGCTAGGCACTGTGGGCCTGGAAGGGTCTGCTCTGTGCATGTTAAAGTCCACAGGAATTGATGTGAAGAGAGAGTGAGAAGCTGCAACTGGATCTTAGTGATGGTTGGAAGGGAGCAAGAAGGTTAGTCATGGCAACAGGGAGGCGGAACCTGGTTCCTTCTTCTGACGTGAATTCAAAAGAACAAGGATTTCTGCAGAGATTTCCCAGAGGCAAGAACATTCCAAAATCAGATAGTAAGCTTTTTAGAAGCCAGAGTTTATTTCTTTTTAAAACAATGCTCAAGGGATTTTTTAAACCGTCCAAAGGCACGAAGGTATTAGGGGTTTAACATCAACTTATAAATCAGATGCTTGTGGTTGGTGCTCACATTTCAAAATAGTTATTTCTAGGCTTCTGGGGGTTTCTAAGGTTTGATCATTCTTCTAGGCTTAAAGGTGAATTTTCTGAGTTTTGACAAGCTTCATACAAGGCAAAGATTGCAGGAATGACAATAAAAACAATTCCAGAAACAGCCATCATCATTGCTAGATGAAAAGGTATCTGATCAGCAAAGAAAGCCACTGTAGAAAGTTCCAGGAACAAAGTGATTACTCCAAAATAAAAAAGCCAGATGCGTTCGTATAAACTCTATATTCTCAGCAGCTAGCTTCTCAGGTTATGAGCTTGAAAAGTTGGGATCATGACAATCTTATCTGAAGAGGTTAGAAGAAAAAAAATGAGGTCAAATAAATCAGAGTTTGACTGGGAACCCATCTCTCCATTTGCCATGACACTGCTTTTAGACAAAGTTTTGAATTCTATTCACTCTAAGTTGTAATGTGTCCTGATGGAGTAAAACAAAGGGCTAGGGTCTAGGATGACCAAGGAAGGTTGCCAGGAAACATAAGTATATTAATTTCCTTTAAATGCTTATTTCAGTAACCTTAATGAAACTATCACAAACTTCTGGAACATTTCCACAGAGCACTTGGGCATAGATCATAGCCCTGAGGTTGGCTTGGGGACGAGAAGAGACTCAAGATCTCATTTTAAGGAAATGTCAGAATTACTTAAATGCATCATTTAAAATTGTTATACTAGTGTCAGTATGGGTGATACAGATCACAAAGCAAAACCCCTATTAATTTAGGCTTAATGGAGTAGAGGCAGGAAGCAACGTGTACCTTAGACAAACGCTACCGAAGGTAATTTGAACCCTTGCATGCATGTGTGAGTGCTCAGTTGCTTCAGTCATGTCTGACTCTTTGGACTGTAGCCTGCCAGCCTCCTCTGCCCATGGGATTCTCCAGGTAAGAATACTTCAGTGTGTTTCCATGCCCTCCTGAACTGTTGCATAGGGTCCCTTATATACACAAAACATAAGACAATAAAGAAATAAAACCAGTAGAAAAACAGAGGGTATAAGAAGAAACCCCTATCTGTGGAATTGCAGTGGCCGGTGAACTTGAAAAGGTACCCGTGACCTCACTTAGAAATAAGAGAAAGAGAGTCTTTACCGACTTTTAGTCACATTGCTGCTTTTGTAAATAAATAGAGGTGATAGTGGGGTTTACCTGGTATGAAATGCAGCTTTTTCACCACAGAAACCAGCAAACACACCTCAGGATGAGATGCTAAGCACAGCGCTTTCTGTTTCTTTTATAGGAGACAGGATCCTGACTGCATAACTGCAATAAAATGTGACACAAATGAATTTATCTATGAAACAGAAACAGATTCACAGACATAGAACAGACTTGTGGTTGCCAAGGGGGAGGGGGTTGGAGGTGGGATGGATTGCGAGTTTGGGATTAGCAGATGCACACTCTTATATAGAGCATGGATAAACAGCGAGGTCCTACTGCATAGCACAGGGAAATACATTCAATATTCTGTAATAATCCACAATGAAAAATAATATGAAAAAGAAAGTGTATATGTGTATGTACATGCGTGAATAACTGCCTGCTGTATATCAGAAATTAACACATTGTAAATCAATTATGTTTCAATAAAATAAATTTTAAGAAATCATGCTCTCAGTTAACAAGAGATGACAGAGGGATATGGGAGGAAGGGAAGCCAAGAGTCCAGTTCAAAGGCAATTTCAGTGACTCTTGTAAGATGTCACTTACACATTATCTAGGATTTCTTTTTTAAAGTATGATACCTATATGATCATCTATGGTGGGCTGCATGGCCGTCCAGCAAATTTAACAATTTACAAAGCAACACATATGTTCTTTGGGAGACTTTGAAAAAAATAAGATCCTAATAGAAGTATTCCACAAGCCAGAACCAATTCCTGTTAACAATGGCTTCCATTCTGTTTAGTTTTTTGAGGCATACTTACTATATAAAAAAAATCATACATATTTGATATATACATTTTGATGTGTTTGGACACATACCTATACCCATGATATCATCATCAAAATCAAGGTAACAAATATATGCTTCACCTCCAAACCATTTATTGTGTTTCCTGGCTTTTTTTTTTTTTTTTAAGAATACAACATGAGATCTACTCTCTTAAGTTTTTAAGTGCGCAAAACCATTTTTGAAAATGATTTTGATATCAGTTTTAGGAAGAGTAAGATAAAGTCATGTGACATTGTGTGTGTGTTCCGGGTTGATTTGCTTTCATTTCTTTGGGGAAAATTCTTGGAATTGTGGCAGCTTATGTCATGGCTACAGTTTGATCATCATGTCGTTAATTTCTTCTACCTGGGGAGGGGTTTGGCCTCTACAACACAACCCACAGGATATGGCTCAGAATATTATCTATAATCCTTGAGAAGGAATTAAGGGTCCTTAACTTTGCTTACTGACTATTGTTTGTCCTATTTGACTGGTGTTCTTAGCTTCCCCCTTTTCTCCCTTCTGATTAAAGTTATTCTTTGGCTAAAGTTTTTTTCACACACAAAAGGCAGGCTGAGGACATGCAGGGCAAGGGCCATAGGGTCCTGCTCCGCTTCAATAGCAGAGATAAGATTGGGACATTGCAGGTGAGGAGTCATGGGTTGGGAACCTGGAGTCTTCAGTGGGTCACCTCCATACATGTTAAAATTAGCAGGAGCTGATATGAAAAGCCAGAGTAAGAGGTAGGTCGTAAGTGTTGGGAGAAAGAGAGCAAGAAGTTGGTAGCAGCAAAAACTTCTTGGAGGAAGGACTTCCCTGGTGGTGCAGAGGATAGTAATCCGCCTCCCAGTGTAGGGGACACAGGTTCAATCCCTGGTCCGGGAGGATCCCACATGCCACAGAGCAACTGAGCCTGAGGGCTGCAACTACTGAAGCCCAAGTACCCTGGAGCCTACGCTCCGCAACGAGAGACTCCACCGCAGTGAGAAGCTCATGCACTGCCCCGAAGAGCGGCCCCTGCTCCCTGCAACTAGAGAAAGCCCACACAAACCATCGAGGACTCAGCGCAGCCAAAAATGAGATAACCACAGGTGGGAGAACACTGGTACATTTATCTGTCACATATTTGAGGGGGAAAAAAGGGCCTTCCCCAGGAAGAGATTTCACAGAGGCAACAGGGAACAAGAACTTTCCAAAATCATAACCTTTTGAAAAGTCAACATTTATTTCTTTTAAAATGCTCAAAAGACTAAAAAGGTTCAACGTCCTAAGGAGGTTCAGATTTCAGATAAGATGATAGTCAGGTGCTGACAATTGGAATCTGTTGCTGAAGCTTAAATTTCAATGTGTTCAGTTCTATACCTCCATGATTCTTCCACCTGGGGAGGGATAAATTCCTCCAGCTTTCGGCAGACTTCATGAAAAATGAGCAGTCCAATAATGATGAGAAAAACGATGGCAGTAATAATTGTTGTGATTACCAGGAATAACGTCTTGCAATCCAGAGGGAAAGCTGCCATGGCAATTCCAAAAATCAAAACGATGAATACAGCAAAGAACAAAAAGAATTGTTTGTATAATTGATATGAACACTTGACAGGAGTTATTCTTGGAAACCAGTTTGACTGACCGTAAACTTGAGGTGATGAGATCATAATGAATCTTGTCTGCAGGGATAAAAGGAGAAAAATGTTAAGGTTAGATAAACTGGAAGGTTGACTAACTATTGCCAATGCTGGAGATGCAGATTCAATTCCTGGCTTGGGAAGACCCCTTAGAGAAGGAAATGGCAATCCACACCAGTATTCTTGCCTGGAAAATCACATGGACAGAGGAGCCTGATGGGCTACAGTCCATGGGGTCGCAAAAGAGTTGGACACAACTTAGCAGCTAAACAACTGTATAGTACAGGGAACTCTTCTCAATACTCTTTAATGATCTATGTGGGAAAACACTTCAAAAAAGACTAGAGCTATATATAACTGATTCACTTTGCTATACAGCAGAAATTAACACAACATCGTAAATCAACTGTACTAAAACAAAAACAAAAATTTTTAAAGCAAACCAAAAAAAAGGTATACATATTCTATGACTGGAGGTGTGGTTCTTAAAAGTTTTCTGTGTTTAATATATTTTTGTGTTGTAATATATTTTTTCGGTCTATTTAGGCTGCTCTAACAAAATGCCACAGACTGCTGCTGCTGCTGCTAAGTCACTTCAGTCGTGTCGGACTCTGTGAGATCCCATTGATGGCCTCCCACCAGGCTCCCCTGTCCCTGGGATTCTCCACGCAAGAACACTGGAGTGGGTTGCCATTTCCTTCTCCAATGCATGAAAGTGAAAAGTGAAAGTGAAGTCGCTCAGTCGTGTCGGACTCTTCGAGACCCCATGGACTGCAGTCCACCAGGCTCCTCCATCCATGGGATTTTCCAGGCAAGAATACTGGAGTGGGGTGCCATTGCCTTCTCCGCCTTTTGACCTAGCCACCTCCCAAAGGCCCCCACTTCCTAATACTATCACCGAAAGGGGTAGGATTTCAACATATGAATTTGGGGACACAAACGTTCAGACCATAGCAGTGTTCTTTTGATCACACGTATACTAATTGTAACTGCAACCCAGTTCAGAAGAAATTTTACAATTAGAACATCATGGTCAGAAGAATTTGCCTTAAATCCAAGCATATACATATACATATTAATATATATCTTTATTGCAGAGAACAATGATATGAGTGATCAAAAAAGACTTTAAAGCATAATATACTATATTAAGACACTTCAGGAGAGATTGAATGAAATGAAAGAACAGATTAAAGAAAAGGAAATAAGGCAAAGCTTGAGACAAAGAAAAACTTGTTTATGTGTATTTCAAATGAATGATGGTGGTGAAGACTGAGGCTTATACTTACATTTAAAAGTGGTATAGCAGTTATTTTCATGGGTCAGCATTTACCATATACCAGACAGTGCATTCTTTGTGACTATTTAAGGTGATGGAAAACTTTAGAAGTCAACTTAATGTATAAGTAACTATGGAGTTTCTCTAAAAACATTTGATGCATGAGATCAAGGAAATTGAAGAACTCAAACACAGGGAGAAAAACATCGAAAACTGCCTCACTTTGTAGAATGCCTTTAGCTCAAATGCTTTGGTTATTTCACCACTTGTTACATTATTTGTGTTGGCAGATTGTCTTTTATAGAATCAGCATTTCTATTCTTCTTTGAAACTTATCAGAAATTGCAGGGAATTTTGTCAAATGCATTTGCAGCACTTGCTGGTAAATATGACTTTGCCTTTTTTCACTAATAAGGTTTATCAATTTTTCTAATTTGGACCGATCCTTGTGTTCTTGAAATAAACTCATGGCCATCTTTACTAACTGGTACAAGTAATTTTTTAATCCATGGTGGCATTCAGTTTTTGTAGAATGCCCCTCCTTTTTTGAAAACAAAACAAAACAAAACAAAACAGGAGATGCATGTTCAAGCATTTAGGCAAGAAATTCATAAAATCTGCCACGGGTTCTTCAGTGATTCAGCCAACAACAATAATAGCAATAGCAACAAATGTTATAAACGTGCTAAAGTTACAACAAAATGTTAATTTGTTAACATTAAGGAGGGTAGGTGAGTGTTCATCCTGTTTTAACATTTTACACACTTGAAAATTGTGGTTACATGGAAGCAACCTAGATGTCCATTGACAAGAATGGATAAAGAAGCTGTGGTACATAAATACAATGGAATATTACTTAGCCATAAAAAATTATACATTTGAGTCAGTTATAATGAGACAGATTAACCTAGAGCCTATTACACAGAGTGAAGTAAGTCAGAAAGAGAAAATAAAATATCATATTAATGCATATATACAAGGAATCTAGAAAGATGGTACTGATGAACCTATTTGCAGGGCAGGAATGGAGACTCAGATATTGAGAACAGACTTGCGGACACAGAATGAGAAGGAGTGGGTGGGACGAATAGGGAGAGTTATGTGGAAACATATACATCACCATGTGTAAAATAGATAGCCAGTGGGACTTTGCTATAGGACTCAGGGATCTTAAACTGGTGCTCTGTGACAACCTGGAGGGGTGGGATGGGGGGGGGGGGAGGTGGGACAGAGGGCCACAAGGAAGGGGACATACATACACTTATGGCTGATTCGTGTTGCTGTATAGCAGAAACCAACACAATATTGTAAAGCAATTATCCATCAATTATAAATAAATAGACTTTTAAAATTGAGGTTGAAGGTTTTTTAAAAAGTAAGATTTTATTTGTTCATTATGTTAGGAACTTTACCAAGTAGATTTTTGAGTTAGACTGTGCCCCAGTTTCATCATGGAGATTTTTATGGGTGCTGGGCTGAGGTAAAATTATCGTTATAAAAAGGTGCCTTTGAAAAGTTTCCAGAGCTCAAAGCAATAGGCCACTCAGGCTCTTTAGGTGGAGATGTGAATTTATCTTCTGGAGTGATTTGTCTGCTGCATCTGTTACGTCTTGATCCGTTTTGCTGACTTTTCAAGGAAACTATCCCTTTCACATAAATTATGAGGTATTTTGATATGCAGTTGTACATTACCTTTTACCTGACTATTTCTTGTTATTGCTCACCAAATGCTCATTAAAAAAAATTTTTTTTTGACGGAATTGATCTACTTGTCACTGTTTACAAGAACAAGCTTTTAGTGTTACCCTTCAGGCATGGTATTGCATTTGGTTTCAAGTTTAATTTAGGCTTTTACTTTTCTTCCTCTATTTCCACTGATTTTATTTATTCTAGTTTCTTAGATTGAATGCATATTTTCAGTCTTGCTAAGTAAGGAAAGCACTTATGTTTTACTCAGAAAAATGCAATAAAGGAAGAAAGAAAACTCTTGAATGGCATTAAGACATCACAGACAAAGTTTTGGTAAGTCACTGTTTTATACACATAGAAGAGTTAATATCCTTCCTAAACAAAGAACATCAACAAATTAAGGAAAAAAGAAAAGCAGACAAACGGCAAAACAGGAAAACACATCTGAGGAACTGCAATGATCAGTGAATCTAAAGAGATACCTAAAAAAAAAAAAAAAAAAACAAACCTCTCACCTCACTGAGTAATGATGAAAAGAGCTTCTATAATGATTTCCAAACACACCACTACAGTTACGTGCAAAAAATTGTAGATTCCTTTACCTGGCTTGCAATGCAGCTCTTGAACAAGTAGAAACGTCAAACTCCTTTCAAGATGAAACATCCAAAACAGCTCTCTGTGTTTCTTTTATAGGAGACAGATCTTGATTGGATAACAACAACATGGATTCTGTGGAGGGCTGTTTCACTCATTAGCTTCGATTTCTCCCAATTCATCCAATGCTATAAGATCCTGGGGGTGCTGAGAAAGCTCTTTGAAGGAGATCCTGGTGACAAACCCTTGTTAGATGGTGGTTAAGGATCATGTACTTGTGGAAAACACTAGGAAATTGCATAGGTTTTTTTCCCCTGCTTGTTGATGGTGGTGGTTTCCATTCAGCCTCACCTGATGACATTTTGGTCAAGGTGAGGGAAGGTTCATTCTTTCTCAGTTGCCACCCACTTTATACCAGGGTTTCCCTACTTCCCTGAACTTGAGAATCACTGAGGCTCTTATTGAGAGCACAGTTCACCTGGTGCTTCATGGAGTACTCAGCAGTGGGACCAGGAGTATGGACTTTACACAGCACCAGGGGCTGCTTTTTTTTAAAATTCATTGTTTTCTTTTGATTTTTGCATTTTATTTTGTTTTGGTCACATCATATGGCATATGGGACCTTAGTTCCCCACCCAGCCCATCCAACTTGTACCCCCTGCAGTGGAAGTATGGAATCTTAACCACTGGGCCACCAGGGAAGTATCTAATTTTTTGGGTTGCATGTTTCAGTGAAAACGTACAGAATTTGCCTTTTTTAATCTAGCTTATTTCACTAAGCATTATCCTTTCCAAGTCCATGCGTGCATGCGTGCTAAGTTGCTTCAGCTGTGTCTGACTCTTTGCAATTTTATGGACTATAGCCTGCCAGGCTCCTCTGTCCATGGGATTCTCCAGGCAAGAACACTGGAGTGGGTTGCCATGCCCTTCTCCAGGGGATCTTCTTGACCCCAGGATCCAACCCAAGTCTCCTGCATTGCAGGTGGATTCTCAACCGTTTGAGCCAATAGGGAAGCCCTCTCCAGGTCTATGATGATGTTGCAAATAGCAGAATTTCATTCTTTTTTGAAAGACTGAAAGATTATGACTGATTGTTGTAGCTAATACTCCTGCGCTGTGTTGTGCTTAGTCATTCAGTCATGTCCTACTCTTTGCAACCCCATGGACTGTAGCCTGTCTGGCTCCTCTGTCCATGGGGATTCTCCAGGCAAGAATACTGGAGTGGGTTCCCATGCTCTCCTCCAGGGGATCTTCCCACCCCAGAGATTGAACCCAGGTCTCCTGCATTACAGGTAGATTCTTTACCGTCTGAGCTACCAGGTAAGCCCAAGAATACTGGAATGGATAGCCTATCCTGTCTCCAGGGGAACTTCCTGACCCAGGAATTGAACTGGGATCTCCTGCATTGCAGCTGGTTTCTTTACCAGCTGAGCTACTCGGGAAGCCCAACTAGTACTTCTAATAGTATGTTAAACAGAAATTATGGGAGTGGGCATTCTTATCTTGCTCTTGAATTTAGAGGAGACACTTTTAGCTTTTCAATGTTGAGTATGTCAACTGTAGGTACTAAGAGCTTTTTAATAGCAGCAAAGTTTGGAGAAACACTGCCTAAAATAATTCATTCTATGCTTCTTTATTCATTTGAAAGTACAAGTGAGGTACAAAGCCAGCACATATTCAAAGTGTACAGTTCATTGAATTTTGGCATATATGAACCAATAAAAGCATCAGTCTAATTAAAATAAAAAATATATCTATCACCTCCAAAGTTTCATTGTGCTTCTCTGTAATTCACACCTCCTCCCTTCCATTCCCAGGCTACCAGCAATCTACAATCTGTCATTAGAAGTGATTTCACATTTTTATATAAATGACATTCTCTGGTATGTACTTCTCTGTGTCTGGCTTGATCCCTCAGCATAATTATTTTGAGATTTATTCATGTTGTCTTGAGTATCAGCAGACTGTTTTCACGTTGAATAGCATTCCATTGTAAAGTGAAGTGAAGTGAAAGTCGCTCAGTTGTGTCTGACTCTTTGTGACCCCATGGACTATATAGTCCATGGAATTCTCCAAGCCAGAATTCTCAACAGTAGCCATTCCCTTCCTAGGGAATCTTCCCAACCCAGGAATCAAACCCAGGTCTCCCGCACTGCAGGCAGATTCTTTACCAGCTGAGCCATCAGAGAAGCCCGAAGTGGGCTTGGAGTGGAAGGGAAGAGGTGTGGATTACAAAGAAGCACAATTCCACTGCAAGGATAAACCCATTCCCTCTGTGAATGGATATGTAAGTTGGTTCCAGTTGAAACTATCACAAGTAATTCTAGATACTTTTAGAGGTACAATGACGGAGATTGCTTTTCCCTTTTCTTTTGAAAAAAATCACCAGGAAAAAGTTGAATATGACAGATGGTCATCAAGAAGAGAAGAGAGACACCCTATGCACATGGAAAGACTGTCAGAAAATATACCATCCTTCGGTTTGAGAACTGGGGACTTGAATATTATTTTCTTATAAATTCTCGGTTTCAAAAGTGCAAAACAGGGCTTCCCTGACTACTGAGTGGTAAAGAATCCACCTGCCAGTGCAGGAGACATGGGTTGGATCCCTGATCGGGGAAGATTCCACATGCCTCGGAGCAACTGAGCCCACGTGTCACAATTACTGAAGCCCGTACTCCACAATATACCTCACTACAGTGAGAAGCCCACTCGCCATAATTAGAAGGTGGCCCCCACTCACCACTAGAGAAAAGCCCTCAACAGCAACAAAGATCCTGCTCAGCCAAAAATAAATAAATAAATACATATATTTTTGAAGTACAAGATACTTCAAAAACATTTACAGGATGTGTCCATAGTTCAAGGGTAGAAAACTCAAGGCAAAATGTTATAGCTGTTTTTAAAATGTAGCACGCATGAGAGATGGGCACAGCACTGGGTACCCACATAGTCTTTTTGCCACTGAATAGCACAGGAAGCCTCCCTTTTGGAAATGTAATTTCTCATCATGTATTCTTTAACCAGGTCACCTGGATATATTTTATTTTTCAACATTTGATTTTTTTGATGACAGAATCTTGAGAACTTTGGGAAAATAAAATTGCAATTTTATTTTTTGACATTCAATTTTTTTGATTACAGAATCTTGAAAATTTTGGAAAGATAAAAGAAATATTCAAGTACAAATAGGGTCAATAGTTATTCCAGCTCCCAGAAACAGTCAACATTGATGATGGTTTCCTTTTGTGTTTCTATCTTTTTGATATCAGTTAGGGATGGTAAGATATTTCATGGTCTTGTTCTATTGTATCAAGATTTTGAAAAACTCTTCATTGTTGGACATTGTTTTCAGTTTTACCCCACTGTAAGCTGCTTTTCTTGAATATTTCTTTTTATGTTTATTGTACCCAACTTTTTGAATTAAATCCTGCTCTCATTTTTAAAAGAATTTTAACTTATTTTTTTAAATTGAAAGATAATTGCTTTACAATGTGTTAGTTTCTGCTGTATAACAATCTGAATCAACTATAAGTATACATATGTCCCCTTTTCCTCAAGTATCCCTCCACCCCTCTATTTTTTTAACTTTTTATTTTGTATTGGAGTATAGCCAGTTAACAATGTTGTGATAGTTTCAAGTGGACAGCAAGGGGACTCAGCCAGTCATATCGATGCATCCATTCTCCCTCCAACTCCCCTCCCATCAGGTCTGTCCCATAACATTGCCTGAACTCATAATTCAAGAGTTCCTGCTTTTTTCTTATGAATCCTTTATGACACCCTACTGTTGTTTCAATTATGCAGCATGTTCTAAGTGTCTGAAAAATGTCAATTACATAGTTGAAATCTAGGTCTGTTTACTGCTCCCTACAGTCTCCATGCCCTCTAATGTCTTCTGAGTTTGCAAACCATGGCAGAGGCTTTCTCAGAGAGTCCTAGTTTCTGGGCTCTCCCTTCTCATTTCAGAGGAAAGACCCCAGGGCTCTTGGGTAGGGCTTGTTGGAGGATAGGGTTTCCTCGGTGAGTGGGTTTTGTTGTTCAATCACTAAGCCGTGTTTGACTCTTTGTGACCCCATGGGCTACAGCATACCAGGCTTCCTTGTCCTTCACTGTCTCCTGGAGTTTGCTCAGATTCATATCCATTGAGTCAGTGATGCCATCCAACCCTCAGGTCAGAGTAGGTTGAGCAGTGTTTTTATTATGTTATCCCTACATGTTAGGGGAGAAGGGACAGTTTTTCTTTGGCCGGTAAACTTAGCAAGGAGTCTTCCAATTCCTGCCTGAACTGAAGGACTGGAAACAGCTCAGAAAAGCAGGACAGCAATGGTGATCCCTTTGGTGAATGATCATGATTGAAAGGAATTAAAATCACCAAGGCTTTCCTTGTGGCTCGGTGATAAAGAATCCCTCTGCCAATGCGGGGGGCATGGGTTCGATCCCTGGTCCAGGAAGATCCCACATCCCTAGGAGCAACTAAGCCCATGAGCCACAGATGCTGAGCCTGGGTCCATGTGCTGCACCTACTGAAGCCCACACGCCTAGAGCCCATGCTCTGCAGCAAGAGAGGCCACCACAATGAGAAGCCCACAACCAGAGGGTGACCCCTGCCTGCCACAACTAGAGAAAAGCCTGAGCAACAGTGAAGACCCAGAAAAAAAATTAATAACATTTTAAGAAAAAGAAAGGAAGAGGCCACCTTTATTGAGTGATTATCTCCTTGGACTCATGTACACAGGGAGATAGCTTAGTTCAAGCAGGTTCACATGTCCGCACGTCACCAGGCATGAAGAAGGGAATGTATAAGGCAAGAATAAGGGGAGGGAAAGTATAAGGTAATTCCAAGAACAAGACCCAAAAAGATAAGTTGAGGCACTGTGGGAGAGCAAGGAGACCTTAGCATCAGAAGGGTAGACCACACCATTACATCAGAGGATGGTCAGGTAAGGGATGCCAGGGGAACTGACCAAGGATGATAAGGGTTACATGGTGGGAGGAAGGGGTGTCTGAAGGATTGTTTTGGAGACTCACAAGCAACAGTGATGAAAAGTTACAGGATAGGACGATGGACAAGATCAGGGCACTGCCAGGGAGGTTGGCCATGAGCTGGGCACCTATGGTCTTGGATGGGTCAATTAATATCTGTAGGAGTCCACGTGAAAAGCCAGAGTGAGAGGCAGGGGCTGGGTCTTCGGTGATGGTTGGAAGCGCACTGTGGCAACAGGGAGGAGGAAACTGGTCCATTCATCTGGCTGGAACTTGAAAGAACAGGAGCTTCTGTAAGAAGACTAAAGAGAGGCAATAGGGAATAGAAACATTCCAAAATCAAATAAGCTTTTTAAAAAAAAAAGCCAGAGTTTATTTCTATTTAAATCATTAAAATATCCAAGTCCCAAGGATTTCCAGGTTTAAGATGATATTACAGTCAGGTGGCAACCGTTGGTTTTTTTCATTTCTAAAGCCTTACAAGGATCCTGAGCAATTCTCCTCCTTGAAAATTTTTCTTGTATGAAAGCTGATACCTTGTTTGCTTCACACAAGTACATCAGTCCAGTGAGGATGAAAAACACAATGCCGGTAATAATCATTGTCATTACAAGGGCAAAAGGTAGATGACCAGAGAACAAAGTGATGAAAACACCGCCGAGTAACAATGCTAACGTCACAGCATAGAACAAATAGAGGCACAACCAGCATCTACGTGAAACCTCTTCTTGCGTGATTCTTTGAAACCAGATCCACTGACTGTTCGCTGGAAAAGCTGGGATCATGATGAGTTTTAGCTACAGGGATTAGAGGGAAAAAAAAGGGAAGGTCAGATGAATCAAAAGGTTAACTTGATGGGACTTTGCTTTTACATGAAGTTTCAAATTCCATTCACCCTAAGTTATCTGCCTGTCAAGGCAGGAGACTCCGGAGATGAGGGTTTGGTCCCTAGGTTGGGAAGATCCCCTGCAGAAGGAAATGCCAACCCACCCTAGCATTCTTGCCTGGGAAATCCCATGCACAGACGAGTCTGGTGGGCTAAAGTCCATGGTGTCGCAAGGAGCAACTAAGTCCATGACTTAGTGACTGAGCATGCTTTCACGACAAGTTATCAAGTGTCATGGTGATATAATACATAGGGCTAGTAATTAAGACAACCTAGGAGTTGAATTCCAAGGAATGTTGCTGGAAAAATCAGGGATGATTGGCATTTAATCCATATTTATTTTAAATATTTCTTTCAATATCTTCATGAAGCTGTCTATCCCCAACTTCTGGGTCATTTTTAGAAAGACTACTAGGGATTGGGAATATCATGTTGTCCTGAGGTTTGCTGGCAGACATGTAAAGACTCAGAACACATGTTGCACTTTATGGGAATATCAACATTACTTGGAGGTGTATCTAAGATTGTTCATCAGATACAGATGAAATGCAGCACCAAGCATGGGCCTCATTATTTAATTTAGATACAGGTGTATGGCTTCTCATGTGGCTCCGAGGTAAAGATCCTCCGGTCAACACAGGAGATTCGGCTTTGATTCCCGGTTGGGGAAGATCCCACTTGCCTCGGAGCAACTAAGCCCCTGAGCCTGTGGTCCAGAGCCCAGGAGTGGCAACTGTTGAAACCCAATCTAGAACCCGTGCTCCGCAACAAGAGAAGCCACAATGAGAAGCCCGTACACCGCAGCTAGAGAGTAACTTCCTGCTCAGCAACTAGAGATAAGCCAGTGCAGCAACAAAGATCCAGCACAGCCAAAATCCTTAAAAATTAAAATAACATTAAAAAAAAAGGTTACAGATACAGATATAATGGAATGGAATGCATGCTAAAAGCAACACACTCTCCAGACAAAACACAACAAGGGAAATTTGACCTGCAGCCCAGAGGGCTGTGATTTCCCTCCTCTGCCAGTAGGAAGACCCAGCTGCAGGGTTTGACCAGCAAGACAGAAAGAAGCTTCCAGAAGGAAATTCCCACCTATGCCCTTGTCCTTGCCTGAGTGGACTGAAGAGGAGTCTTGAGTTCACCAGGCTTCCCAGGGCCACTTGGGAGGGCAGAGTTAAGGAAGAGTCAGCAGATAACTCCTGTTTTGATCAATGTCTGATCAGACAGATGGGCTGCCTGCTGTCTCAGGACCCACCTGACGAAGGACAGGGTTTCTAATTAGCATGGTTAAGGGCCACAGTCTCCACAACATTGTAAATCGACTATATTTTTTAAAAAATTAAAATTAAATAAAAGAGACACAATAATCTCAACTGAATCACAGGATTTATTACTCTTATTAATCTCTGCTTTCTCAGGTATAAAGTCCATTTGATCAAAAAATCCTGGTACCAGCACATTTTGTTACATTTCAAGAAACATTTAAGGAGCAATACCCCACATCAATACTGTCAAGTGTTACATTTTAATAACTGTGTCCTTCATTTTAATCCATTGACCATATTTGTACTTTTGCATGAAAAGGAACTCTAGATTCCCTCCTAAATGAATAGCCAAGTAGTCCTCTACCACTTATGGAATATTTAATCCTTGCACTTTGTTTTGAAATGCTACCCCTATCATATTAAATAATTCTACACCATACGATGTGTTTCAACACTCTATCTTCCATTTTTATCTAGTCTTTTGCCAGTCCCAATTTGTACTGATTTAGAATCCCAGGGACGGCAGAACCTGGTGGGCTGCCGTCTATGGGATCGCACAGAGTGGGACACGACTGAAGCGACTTAGCAGCAGCAGCAGTAGCAGACCGCCTTTTGTGATCCTGTTCAAAGTGCTTCCCGACAACCTGTCAGACATCTCTTGGCATTACCCTCAACAGCTGGACACAAGTTGGGCCTTATAATTGAAATTGTAACTAACCATTTCTTGGAAAGACATTGCATTTTATAATAATGAGAATTCCTTTTCAGGAAGGGTTCTTTACTGAGTTCATCTTTCTAGTCTTCATTACTGCTTTATGCTCAGTTCTTATTTAATATTTATATTTCTGTTCATTAATTCTATGTATAACACAAAATTATAGTTATATCCAATGACATATGATTAACTTAATAATTGAAATTTTCATTCTAATTGGCAATTACCATCATAAAGGAAAACTGCTAGACTTGTAAACCATTTATCACTAGACATTTAAATTTATTGTACTAATTCTAAAACTCTTCAGTTAAATCCTGGATTTTCTAGATATAAAACTATATTAATAAGAATAATTTTCCCAATCATTTTACTATTGTATTTTCCTATTTTGGATACATTGTCTAGAACAGTGATCTTGAAATGAACCCACCTGTACCCTCAAGGGACGCAAAGTCCACCCAGGTGGTTTGTGTTTTGACAGTTCTATCAGGCTCTACAACCTCAGCTGTGGCCCTTCCTACAGCTGCCCTGCCTGTAGGTAGGGTATCCCTTTGGCAGATGCCCCTTGCCTTCTTCAAACGAAAATCATCTCATTCGTATTTACCTTGCTATGGTGCATTGCATTAGGGTAAGTATTAAAAAAATATCTGAGGCACCAAATATAGGAACAATTGGAAATGTGGGCAGCTATCTTAAGAAAATAAATGACTAATAACCGAATAACAGTTTTACAAGTGGAAGTCACTCATTTTTTGCTGTTAACAAAAACTGGAGGAATCAATGGAAGCTTCAGCTCAGGAAAAGTAACTCAATAAAAGATCATTTTGTGATTTTTCCATGTAACCTTGAAGGAGTTCAAAATATTAAATAACATCTCTGTACATGCCCATCTCTATGTTTATGAATGAGTTTCTTTTGTCTCTGAAAAATAAAAGAAGTGTAATGATGCTGATGTTGATCTCATTCTAGCAATGAGAATTCTCTACATATGCATTTTGAAAAGGGAAAAAAATGAGAAAAGAACATATTATTACATCATTGGAGATGAAGTCCTTACCAGTTTCCTTTTCCTGTTAAAAATATGATTTGCACTATCTTATTTTGATCACAAATATACTAACTGTATTTTTAACTTAGAAGAAGAAACTTAACACCTAGAGTCTTATAGTCAAAAATATTTCTTACAATTTAGGTTTATGTATACTCTTACTGCAAAGGTCTATCTAGTCAAGGCTATGGTTTTTCCAGTAGTCATGTATGGATGTCAGAGTTGGACTATAAAGAAAGCTGAGCGCCAAAGAATTGATGTTTTTGAACTGTGGTGTTGGAGAAGACTCTTGAGAGTCCCTTGGACAGCAAGGAGATGCAACCAGTCCTTACTAAAGGAGATCAGTCCTGGGTGTTCATTGGAAGGACTGAGGCTGAAGCTGAAACTCCAATACTTTGGCCACCTGATGTGAAGAACTGACTCGTTGGAAAAGACCCTGATGCTGGGAAAGATCGAAGGTGGGAGGAGAAGGGACGACAGAGGATGAGATGGTTGGATGGCATCACCGACTCAATGGACATGAGTTTGAGTAGGTGATGGTTGTGGACAGTAAGGCTTGGCATGCTGCAGTCCATGGTGTCACAAAGAGTTGGATATGACTGAGAGACTGATCTGAACTGATACTCTTACTGCAGAGAACTATCATATATTGATCAAAAAAAGATTTAAGGCATAACGTATTACATTAGGACACACCTCTAGGTGAGAGAGCATGGAATAAAAAGGAAGTTGAAGAAAAAGGAAGTGAAGAACGTGAAATTTTGAATTTTAATGCAGAGCTCAGTTCATGTATATTTCAAACAAATGATGGAGTTACAGATTCAAATTCAATGCATGCATTTAAAAGTGGTATAGCAGTGAATGTTTTAATTTACAATGAATTGTTTTAGAAGTCAATGCATAATGAAGGACATAATTGTCCTCCAAAAATGTGATGGTTCTTGAGTCAAGGAAATTGAATATCTAAGACATACTGGAAACTACAAAGCTGTGTATATTACATTTCTCAGAAACTCTTTGATTGTTGCTCATGGTCTTGGACAAGTGCTGATCCTCTTTTGCACATTTAGGGAACATTTCTGTCATTGTGACAAATTGTGATGAAAATTTCTAGGGAGTTTTTACAAACACGTTCTCAGTATTTGTTGATAAATGGGACTTTCAGTTTTCTTTTATTAGTACAATGACATTTGATGATTTCCCCAATTTGAATTAATCTTTGTGTCCTGAAATAAACCCTCATAGCCATCTTGATTATATTAAAATTATTTAGTAATTTTCCTGCACATAGGTGAGTTACTGTTGGAGAATGTTTCTATGTGTAGAAGATGCAAGTTCAAGTGTTTAAGGGTGAAATGTCATGAAGTCTACAACTTACTCTCAAATCATTCCAATAATAATAATAATAATGATAATAATTACATACATATGTACCAGTCATGACTAAATAATCTGTTAAATCTAAGTATAGATAACCCACCTTTTGATTATTTAAATTTTTGTAAATAAAAACTATTATGACTAAATTAAAAAACACAGGTTAATTTTCTAGTTTTGTTAGGAATTTTTACATGTATGTTTTAAACTTAAGACCCCAGTTTTGTTGCGGGAATTTTTATGGACACCAAGACTAGGCTAAATCTGTTTACCTTGGTAAAATAATTGCAAAGCTTTCAGCAACTCAAAGGGATCAGCTCCTCAGGCTATCTCTAGGTAAATGTGTGACAAACGTTTAAAATTCTTTGCAGAACGTGTTTGTTTGGAGTTTCGGTCCTCTCTAAATTTAATTTTGGTAATGTCGGTTTCCAGAAAATTACTCATGTAGTCTAGCATGTCAAGCATATAGATATGAAGTTGTCTGTTGTCTTATTTATAACTTTTTGCCAATATTTCTTGTCTTATTCATAATAAACTTTAAGTTTTTAGTTGACTTGACAGGGTTCCAAAAAGAAAACTACTTTCCTTTCCCAAAAAAGAAAAATACTTTCCCCAAAACCAGCTTTTACTTATATCCATCAACCATAATGTTTGCTCTCCAGTTGATTAATTTTAGATGTTCATATTAAATTCCTTCTCCATTTCCAATGTTTAAGGAGCATTTATCTCAGTTCCAAACTGAATGCATATTTTATGTAATTTCAGTCTTGCTAAATAAAGAAAAAAGTTCAAGTTTTTACTGAAAAAAATTAGCACAGCTGCCATAAAGGAAAAAAGACACTAGAGATGAAGTTGAAGTGACAGATGGGAGTATATATTTTCAACATAGAGGAGACAAAGAGTTAAAATCCATTACAAACAAAGAGCACCACAAATTAAAGGGGAAAAAATAAACTGACAAAGGGCATGAAAGAAAATACACATCTCAGAAACTGCAATGCTCTGTGAATCTCAAAAGATATTCCTGACCTTACCTAGTCATGAAAAAAAGAGCTTTCTTAATGACTTCCAACACCACTACTTTTATAACAATGTGAAAAAAAATCATGCTTTACCTGGTATTAAAAGCAGCTCTTTCTCAACAGAAATCAGCAAATACCCTTCAGGGTGAAATGCTAAATACAGCTCTTTGTGTTTCTTTTATAGGAGACAGGATCTTGATTGGATAATTGCAATAGCATGGATTCTATAGAGAACTATTTCATTCATCAGCTTAGTTTTCTTCCAGTTCATCCAATGATATAAGATGTTAGGGGACTGAAAAACTTCTTAAAGGAGAGACAGGTGACAAACACTTGTTATATGATGGTTAAGGATAATGTGGCATAAATAAAACAAATGATCATTTGTTTTCCCCTTGGGATATTAATGGTAGTTGTTTCATTTGGATTCACCTGATGATAGTATGGTCAAGATAAGAGCTGCCACCCAGTGGGTACCAGGGTTTTCCAACTGCCCCAAGCTTGAGCATTCCCAGGACCCTTGTTGAGAGCACAGCTCACCTGGTACTTCATGGAGGCTCCAGCAGTGGGACCAGGAGCATGGACCTCCCACGGCACCACAGGCTTCTTAATATCAGCACACTGATATTAAGCCTGCTGGGGGGACTCTGCTTAAAATGATTACTCTGTGCTTTATTCACAGCTTCATGGATGTACAAATGACATACAAACGATGGCACAAACTTAAAGTGTAAAGTTCAGTGAGTTTTGATGTATCAATGAAAGCATCAGCACAAACAAGATCCTTAAACACATCCCCTGCCCTCCAGAGTTTCCTAATGTCCTCTTGTAGTCCATGCCTCCCTCCCTAGACTAAAGCAGCCACCCAGTCTGATTTCTGTTACTAAAGATTATTTTGCATTTTATGTAAATAGTATCAAGTATGTATTCTTTTCTCTTTTGCTTCCTTCACTTAGGATAATTATGTTGTGATTCATTCCTATTGTTTTGAGTATCTATAGTTGGTTCCTTTTTATTTTGAGTAATATTGCACTGTATGGACATATCACAGTTTAATGCATTCTCTTATTTATGAATATTAGGTTGTTTCCAGTTTGGAGCCATTACAAACAATTCAGGACGTTAAAGAGTAGAAATGCCAGTTTACTGTTTCTTTATTGAAAAGGAAATTTTTTTTTTTTACAAACACTTGAAAACATATAGACCGGGAATATAGATTAAAAATTATAGCTTTTAGCCTTATATATTTTGGGAAAAGATCAGAAAACCAATCATCCTTATGCTTGGAAGTTGTTGGATTTGAATATCTTTTCTTACAGAACTTTTCAGAAGTGCAAGATGTTTCCAAAGTATCATGGAGTTGTTTCTCCATTCCAGTGGTAGAAAAGCCAACACCAAAAGTTGATGATTGTGTTTAAAACAATACCAAGAAACAGTCTGTATGTGATGTCAGCAGACAAGCTAGGTACTGTCTTTCAGCTCCTTGCCACTTTTGGGAGGAATATATTTTCATTTCCTGTAATATTTCACTGAGCCACCGAGATGGATAAAGACATCCATCCATACATATCGATACATATATAACAGATAGATGGATGGACCTATCTATAAATGAATATGTGTTGTTTTTTAAACTATTTAGTCTTTTTTATTGTTGTTTTTGTTCAGTTGCTCAGTCGTGTCCGACTCTTTGCAACCCCATGGACAGCAGCACATGAGGCTTCCCTGTTCATTTTATAACCATATAATTTAAAAAAAAGCCTTAGTGAAATGTTGGGAAAATCCAAAAAAATTCAACTAGAAACAAAGTTCATTACTTACCCCGCTGAGAAACAATCACCTAAATGGTGATTTCCTATTACATTTACTTCTTTGTGACATCAGTTCGGGGATGGTAAATGTTTCTTTGTCTTATTCTATTGTGTCTTTCAAAAAGTATTAGACGTTGTTTGCAGTGTTTTCCACTGGAAGTGATTTGTCTTGAATTTATCCCCTCACTTGTATGACAGAACAGTTTTAGATTTTGAATTTTTGCCCTCATTTTTGATTTTCAAGAGCTCTCGCATTTTTTTTTTCTGGATCCTTTATGACAATCTATACTTACTTCATTTAAATACTGCTTCCTACACGTCTGAAATGTTAAAGATACAGGTTGAAAGATGTTTTTTCTGTGTGCTTCTCTCTGCACTCACTGAGCATCCTCTAAAGACCTTTGAGCTTGCCAACCATGACAGAAAGAAAAGTGAAAGTGTTAGTCACTCAGTTGTGTCTGACCCTTTGCGACCTCATAGACTGTAGCCCACCAGGCTCCTCTGTCCATGGAATTCTCCAGGCAGGAATACTGGAGTGGGTAGCCATTCCTTTCTCCAGGGAATCTTCCCAACCCAGGGATCAGACTAGGATCTCCTGCACAGCAGGCAGATTATCTTTACCTTCCGAGACACCAACCGTAATAGAAACTTTCCCCAAAGGTCTTAATTTCTGGGCTCTCCCTCCATATTCAGTGGGGTGCTCAGAGCTGTTGGGTAGGGCTGGTGCACTGGTGGGATCTGTAGGGTGATTAGGTGAGTTGGTGGCATAATAAGTCATCATTTCATTGTGGAACCCCACACACACATGTTGAGGGAGCAAAGATGTTTGGTCAATTATATTAAAAGACAAGATTTCAAACTTGGAAATTCCTTGAACATCCATCCAGTGGTCAGGACTCTGTGCTTCCATTGCCCACACCTGGGGTTGATCCCTGGTTGAGGAACTAAGATCCCACAATCTGCATGGTGTGGCCAAAAAGAGATTTCACTGTCCATTAGGACTGAAGGAGTGGGGAACAATCTCAAAAGGTAGAATAGAAGTAGGGAGTCTTCTCTGAGGCAATAATCATGATTTTCAAAGAAGTCACTCAACCTTGTAGCGTGACTTGCTCTAAGATGTTTGGGTCTATAGATTCATGTCCACAGTGGAAAACTTCAGTGGGCTTCCTATGTACCTAGGCCTGGAGAGTTATAAGGGGTAGAAAAGTGGGGGTACTTTCAATGACAAAGTGTCTCTTCTTGACCCAGATTTAGTCTGGCTCCTCTTAGTCCTCATCCCAATTAGGACTCAACTTCTGCACTTCTGTGCTGCTCTTTGCATCTTCCAATCTGAGCTGGAAACTTGCTAAATTGGGTTAGTGAGAAACCCCCACCCCCGATGGCTGATCAGATTCCTGTTTCTCCCCACCCCAGCTGCCTTCTGCAAAAATCCTGTTAGGTTGATTTAGCCAGATTCACCATGTCCTCCCCACTCACCCCTAATGTTTCCTTAGTAATTTTCTACCCAGTGACTGATCCTCAAACTTCACTTGCGCCAAAAATTCCCACTTGAATATGTTGTAGGCAGAACTCAGCCCAGCGGGCTTCCCTGATGGTTCAGTGGCAAACATTCTGCACTCTCAATACAGGGGGCCTGGGTTCATCCCTGGTCAGGGAACTAGATTCTGCATGCCACAACTAAGATTGGCTGCAGTTACATACATAAGTAAATATGTTTTTTTTTTAAATTGAGCCCAGTTCTATGCTGGGGTCTCTTTTCCCATTACAATATTTCCTGAGTAAAATCTAATTTTATTACTTTAACTACTGGCTGGCTCTAGTTTTCTTAGATGTCAAGAAGCAGCTCAGAACTTCCCTGAGGGAAGTGTGCTGAGCCAGTGAGGTGTCTGCAATGATGTTCTGGGGGTCTCACAGGTAGCATTTATGACAAGGTACAAAACCTGACCATCGATGGTGAGACAAGAACAGAACATGGCAGGTCATGAGGGCTGTGACCTTCTGTGCTTGTTGAAATCTGCAGGAGCTGACAGTGAAGCCCCAGATGAGAAGCACCAGAGATGATAGGAAGAGAATAAGAAGGTTGGGAGCTGCAGAAACAAGCAGGACAAAACTAGTTTCGAGATGAATTCGAGAGAGAGGACTTCTGAAGAAGAATGATTTCATACAGGCAAGAGAGAAGAAACACATTCCAAACTCTGAAAACAAAACTTTTTAGAGGTCAGAGTTTATTTCTACTTTAACTATACTCAAGGAACTTTCAGAAGGTTAAAAGACCCGGTGATATCTGGGTTTAATATACATCATAGCGAGGTGCTGATAGTTGTTGCCTCTGTTTCAAAACCCTCAGGCTGACCGTGGGCAGTTCGATGTCTCACTAATTCTTCTGGTTCAAGAGAGGTGTAGTCTGAGTTTCGGCATAATCTATACAAGAATATCCCTCCAGAAATGAGGATTAAAACGATGCCAGAAGCAATTATTGTCACTGAGAGGGAGAAAGGTAAATGATTACCGAAGAAGGCTACCACAGCAATTTTGAGGAGCATAATTATTAATCCCATACGGAACCAACAGATGGGCTTGTGGAATTCTTGCTTTAGTCTTTGAAACCAGGTCCACTGACCATGAGCTTGAGTAGCTGGGATCATGACGAGTCTTATCTGTAGGATGAGGGGTGGGAAAAATTGTTTGTTGTTTAGTCATGAAGTCATGTCCGACTCTTTTGCAACCCCATGGATGATAGCCCGCCAGGCTCCTCTGTCCATGGGATTTTCCAGGCAAGAATGCTGGAGTGGGTTGCCATTTCCTTCTCCAAGGGGTCTTCCTGACCCAGGAGTTGAATCTGTGCCTCCTGCATTGGCAGGCAGATTCCTTACCACTAAGCCATGTGGGAAGCCCAAGTTAAAAATTAAGGTGAGAAAAATCAGGAGGTTGACCAGAAACCTATCTCCCCAGTTGGCATGACAGTACTTTTGGATCAAATTTTTAATTATATTCACTGAGTTACCAAGTGTCCTGATATAAAACAAAGGACTTCTTTCTTGACGACCTGGCAATTGAGTTCCAAAGAAGATTGACAGAAAATCCAGGAGGATGAGTACATATTCTTAATTTCCTTTCACTATTTCTTTCAGTAACCTCCAAGAAATCATCTATCACAAACTTTTAGATTATATCCAGAAAACACTATAGAATTGGGGCCATGACCCATAGACCTGAGGTTTGCCAGAGGACATGGTCGCATCTTATTGAACTATCAGCCAATTCTCAAATGATTCAGCAAATAATTATGTACCTATGTACCACACGAAAACATTAACAAGCTTCTGCAACACAGCGGAGAGTAGGGACTGTGTATTGTGCCTTTTTAAAACTTGTCTAAGTGTTTGTAAATTATGATTAAACGTTTTTAAAAGACTCAATTTGCTTGCACTGTTAAGAATTTTTCCATTATATTTTTAGTTTTGTCAAGAGGATTTTTATGGGTGCTGAGGTTAGGGTAACACTGCTTTTGTAAGATGACTACAAAGCTGTTAGAATTGTCTTTTCAGCCCAGCATACGTAGATGTGTGACCTCCTTTCTCATTTCTTCTAAAAAGGTTGGTTTATTCTGATGTTTCTACTCTCCTTGATTCAATTTTGGTAACTTTTGGTAACACTCTTTGGTGACTTATTTAAGTCACCATACGTTTTAGGGTATTATGTCAAGTGAAATAAGGCAGGCAAAGACAAATGCTGCATGACCTTACTTATATGTGGAGTCTGAAAAAATAAAACAACAAACAAAATGAAAATTGACTCATGGATGCAGAGAACAAATGGCTCGTTGCCAGAAGCGGGGCCGAGACATGACTGGGTGAAAGAGGCGACAGGGATTACAGGTACAAACCTCCACTTATAAGTCACAGGGAGGAAATACACAGCAAAAGAAATATGGCCAATAAAATTTTAACTTTATATTGGAACAGATGGTTACTAGACTTGCTGTGCTGATCATTTCATAATATAAATGCAAATATAAACAGTATACCTGAAACTAACATAATATTGTACATCAATTATATTTCAATTATAAAAACTCTCTAAATATGGCCAGACACAGAATTAATGTATTAGCATTTGTTTAAATAAATGGTGAGAAAGAAAAAGAAAACCGTATTTTTTTTTGCCTAAAATGCCAAGTATTTTTTTTGCCATGAAGTTTTACATGAACTTTTTCATAGCTTCTTTTATCTGACTAAATTTCTTGTCTCATTCATACAATTTTCACTTTTTTTTTTTTGGCTTGCCACGTTTAGCTACTTGTCACCTTCTTCAACGCCTAACTTTGAGTGTGACCAGGCTTCAGTTTTCCAATTTATTTTGTTCCCCTATTAAACTACTCCTCCTGCATTTCTATTGGTTTTATTACTGTTTTTTCCAGAGTCTTAGGTTGAAGGCATGTTTTAGTTTGTCTGGCTAAATAAATAAATTCTTTCAAGTTTTTCCTGGAAAAAGTGAAACAGGTGCTTCAAAGGGGGAAAAAAAATTTCCTTGACTGGCAAGAGGCATTACAGACAAGCTATGGTAAATGATCATTTGGGAGAAATATACTTTGTATGCATAGAAAATAAAAACATGCAGAGGGCTTCACAGATGACACAGTGGTAAAGAACCCCCCTGCAAATGAAGGCGATACAAGAGACTCAGGTTTGATCCCTGGATGAGGAAGATCTCCTGGAATGGGAAATGGCAAACCAGAATACTGGCAACTCCAGTATTCTTACCTGGAAAATTCCATGGATGGAGGAGCCTGGAAGGCTACACAATCCATGGGGTCTCAAAGAGTCAGAAACGGCTGACACATATACACAGAACATTGACAAGTAAGGGAAAACGGACAAAAGGTAAAACAAGAAACACATCTGAGGAACTGCAATGATCAGTGAATCTTCTTTAGACATACCTGAGTTCACCTAGTAACAGGGGAAAGCAATATTCAATGACTTTCAAACATACCACAACATATATTTTTTAAAAACATAGTTCCCTTTACCTGATTAAATGAATCTCCTTAATAACAAATAGGCAAACAACCAACAGGCAAACACATTTCAAGATGAAACCTTGAGCACAGCACTGCGTTTCTTTTATAGGAGACAGGGTTGTGATTGGATAATTGCAATAACGTGGATTCTTTGGAGAGCGTTTATCACCTGTCAGATTTCATCCCGATTGATCCAACGATAGAAAATGGTGAGAGGCTGAGCACCTTGCAGAACACTCACGTATCATATACTGATTAAGGATCGTGCATTTATGTAAAACACTAGGAAATCATAGGTTTGTTTATCCCTGGGATATAGTCATGGTTTCATTTGGCGTCACTTGATGATTTGGTCAAGATGAGGGAAGTCTCTTTCCTCAGCTATCATCCAGTTGGTACCTGTGGTTTCCAACTGCCCTGAGTTTGAGAAGCCTGGGACTCTTGTTTTTAAAGATTTTTTCATGTGGACCATTTTTAAAGTCTTTACTGAATTTGCTACAATATTGCTTCTGTTATGTTTTGGATTTTTTTGGCCATGGTGGATGCAGGATCTTAGCTTCCTGACCAGGGATTGAACGTGCACCAATTTATGAGTTTTTGAAGTGCAGTTCAATGAGTTTTGACATATGTGTGTATATATTTATCGATGAAAGCATCAGCACAAATACAGTCATAAACACATCCACTGCCTCACAAAGTTTCTTTGTATCTCTTGGTGATCTACATCTCCCCTCCCATCCCCAAGCAACAACCACTGATATGCTTTTTGTTACTATATTTTGCTTGATACTGAGAGAAGTACAATTAAGAAAAGACAACTTTTTTAATTAGAATAGAAATTTTATGAGTGAAACTTGAAAAATATAAATGGTTAAAAAAAGAGAAGGAAATGAAAAATTCTGTTTGTATAAAACAACAATAGAAAATACACTATTCTCATGTTTGGGATGTGGAGTTTTGGATATTATTTTCTTGCAATGTTTAGTCTTTTTGTTTTTTTTGACCACGGGGCTCAGTGTATGGGGATCTTAGCTCCCTGACCAGGAATCGAACTGGTGCACCCTGCAGTGGAAGCTCAGAGTGCTAACCACTGGACAACCAGAGACGTCCCTAGAACACATCAGTATCTGGTGGTACTCAGGGAGAAACTGGAAGGGATTTAGAGGCATCTATATGAAGTTTGTGGAGAAGGCAGTGGCAACCCACTCCAGTACTCTTGCCTGAAGAATTCCATGGACAGAGGAGCCTGGTAGGCTGCAGTCCATGAGGTTGCTAAGAGTCGGACACGACTGAGCAACTTCACTTTCACTTTTCACTTTCCTGCATTGGAGAAGGAAAAGGCAACCCACTCCAGTGTTCTTGCCTGGAGAATCCCAGGGACAGGGGAGCCTGGTGGGCTGCTGTCTATGGGGTCGCACAGAGTTGGACACGACTGAAGCGACTTAGCAGCAGCAGCAGCAGCAGCAGCATATGAAGTTTGTGGGGGAAAATGCAAAACATTTTCTGTTATCTGGAATTATATTAAAGTACACCCTATTAGGAAAAACTAAATATTGAATTTTTATAAAAACTCCCCAATAGTAGGTTTTTATATTTATAAAGGAGAAGTTTGAACTTGCTTCTGTGAACATTAGTTCTTCTTATCAAAGCTGTTCGAGATATAATTCACGTTAACATATAATTTACCCTTTGCAAGTGTACAGTTCAGAGGGTTTTAGTATTTTTTTCCACAAGACTACAACCATCACCATGAATTCCAGGACATTTTCATCATCCCTCAAGGAAACCTTGTACCCATTAGTGGTTACTTCCCATCCCCTCACTCCCTCTGAACCTGGCAACCACTGATCTACTTTTTGTCTCTATGGCTTTACCTATTCTGGATGTTTTATATAAATGAAATCTTACAATAGATGGCCATTGTGTCTGGCTCCTTTTACTTAATACAGTTAAGTCCCCTACATACAAACTCCATTTCAAGAGCAAATTCGTAAAGTCCAACGAAGTTAGTTAGGTACCCAGCTAATGCAATCAGCTATATAGTATTGTTTGACCACTTCCAATTTACCTTGATTCATGGACCTAGCATTCCAGTTTCCTATGCAAGATTGTTCTTTACAACATCAGACTTTTACTCCCATCACCAGTCACATCCACAGCTGGGCACTGTTTTCACTTTGGCTCCATCTCTTCATTCTTTCTGGAGTTACTTCTCCATTCTTCTCCGGTGGCATATTGGGCACCTACCAACTTGAGGAGTTCATCTTTCAGTGTCCTATCTTTTTGCCTTTTCATCCTGTTCATGGGGTTCTCAAGGCAAGAATGCTGGTTTGCCATACCCTTCTCCAGTGGACCATGTTTTGTCAAAACTCTCCATCATGACCCATCCTTCTTGGGTGGCCCTACATGGCATGGCTCATAGTTTCACTGAGTTAGATAAGGCTGTGGTCCATGTGATCAGTTTGGTTAGTTTTCTGTGATTGTAGTTTTCATTCTGTCTGCCCTCTGATAGATAAGGGGCTTATGGAAGATTCCTGATAGGAGAGACTGACTGTTGGGGAAGCTGGGTTTTATTCCAATGGGCGGGGCTGTGTTACCTCCCTGTTGTTTGGCCTGAGGCCAAACTATGGTGGGGCGGGGGGGGGGGGGGGGGGGTAATGACTGTAATGGCCATCTCCTTCAAAAGGACTTGTGCATGCACGGCTTTACTTTCCTGACAAAGGTCTGTTAGTCAAGGCTATGGTTTTTCCAGTAGTCATGTATGGATGTGAGAGTCGGACTATAAAGAAAGCTGAGCATCAAAGAATTGATGCTTTTAAACTGTGGTGTTGGAGAAGACTCTTGGGAGTCCCTTGGACTGCAAGGAGATCCAGCCAGTCCATCCTAAAGGAGATCAGTCCTGAATATTCATTGGAAGGACTGACGCTGAAGCTGGAGCTCTGGTACTTTGGCCACCTGATGCGAAGAACTGACTCGTTGGAAAAGACCCTGATGCTGGGAAAGATTGAAGGCAGGAGGAGAAGGGGATGATTAGAGGATGAGATGGTTGGATGGCATCACTGACTTGATGGACGTGAGCTTGAGCAAGCTCCGGGAGTTGGTGATGGACAGGGAACCCTGGCGTGCTGCAGTCCATGGGGTTGCAGAGTCAGACACGACTGAACGATTGACCTGAACTGATACAGTGCTGTAGTGATAGGTTTAAGAAACTTTTCAAATAGTGCATTAACAGCAAACACAAAAATCAAGGAAAAATATTTTTAATCTTATGATACAGAACCTAGGACAGTACAACAGCTGGCATTAAGGGGCTGGCATCGAGTGAACAGGCAGGAAGAGTGACTGATGGAGGAGGGAGAAGATAGTAGCATTGAAGGATCACCAGCAGTAGGAGACGGGAGGGCGAGCTGCGATTTCACTCACCCCTGACGTTGCTGGCACAGGTTCTGGTTCTTTGCTAGATTCAATTCTATCCACCCTCTTGCTTCCAGACACCCTGGGCTTGAAATAAAGATACCCTACTACTGTACTCTATACAGTACTGTACAGTATGTAAAAGCACTCCTCATAGAAGATGCACACGTGACAATATATGCCAGACACGTGAGCCACCTTACGTGACTGCACATGCAAACACACATTCCCACCTTGAAAGTTCGGACTTGGAGGTTAACAGGTCATAGTATTTTCAAGGTCCTTCCATGTTGTGGAATGTATCAGTAAGTCATTCCTTTTTGTGGTTTAATAATATTCCATTGAATGGACATATTACGTTTTCTTTATCCATTCATCAGCTGATGGACATTGGGGTTTTTTACTTCTCTATTATGATAATGCTGCTATAAACATTCCAAGTACAAATCTTTCTGTGGACCTATGTTCTTAACGTCCTTGGGTGTATACAAAGGAATGGATGTGGTTAACTCTGTCTTATGCTTTTTCAAAAAACGGCCAGACTGTTTTCCAAAGCAGCTGCACCATTTCATATTCCCATTTGCAATGCATTCCAATTTCTTCATATCCCTCTTGTCTTTTAGGGTCAAGTGGTATATCTTGTTGTGGTTTTGATTAGCATTTTCCTATTGACTAATGATCATCTTTTCAAGTGCTTGTTGGTCATTTGTGTATCTCTTTGGGGCTAATGTCCATTCTGACCCTTTGCTCATTTAAAATATTGGATTGCCTTTTTATTTTCGAATTATAGGTTTATAGTCTTAAATACACCTTCCCATAGAACCTAGTTTCTATGGTAAACAAATCAGTTATGGTAAACCCCTACATTAAACGTAGTATACTCACTTTTAACAGTCTAAAAGGACAATGGAGTGAGAAACTGTGTTTCAAAAGCTTTCATGACTTAAAAACCTGGAGAACCGCCTAAAGCTCTTATTCCTTTAGTCGTTCTATTAATCAATGACATGATCTTTGAAAGCACGCCTCAGTGTGTCCTTCCTGTGCTAGTGACTATATCACTTACTACTAGAGACGTACACTCCAGTTCAAACTCAGTGGGAGTACCTGCAGTCAGTTTACTGCCTCAGGTATGTTTGACCATGACCTGAAGTTTTATAGTCTTTTCTCCTGAGCTTCCTCCCCTAGGAAAGTGAATCCATGTAGGGTGAGGAGTAATCTGGAGGAATAAGGAAAGGCTATGGGAAATAAGTATTTTCTTGCCTCCAATGTGCAGGATTAGATCCAGGGCTTCTCTAATTGATGATAGTTAATTTCCCTCATCAAATGCATGCTAATTCAGTGATCTGGAACCTTGGGCCATGGAATCAATTATTTTATTTCTGATTCAAGGGTCTTTTCCAAGATCCATCTCAGCATGGGGGCCATGAAACGAGTTGGTCACCAGTTTCATGGCTGATTCGCATGTAAGTCCACCAGTGGCCTGCAGACAAGCTCTGGATACGTCTGCACAAATTACTGTGATGGAGCTGTCAAGTGAACAAATGGTTGAAAGCAGATGAAGAAAATAACTATTTCATAGGCATTCAAGTAAAACACCAGCAAGATTTGGAATGCCAACAGTGTATCAGGAAACAAATGTGACACTTTAATAATAATAAACACAACCACGAAGAAGCACTGTATTTTCCCTCTATTATATTAGCAAATACACAGAAGAACAAAATAAATGGACTTACTTTCAACTACTGGTTCTTATATACCCATGAATATGTATCAGAGTTACTTGTGGAAGTATTAAAAAGTATACTGAAGTCTAGGTAGGCCTCACTCTGAGGTCGCAGCAGGGGTCAGTCAGAACCTAGGTATTTTTTTTACAAGCTCTTCGGATGGCTGAGTTTCCCGCTGGTTGAGTCTCTGATTTTAGGTTGACTGGGGTACTTTGGGTTTTTTGGGTCGCCGTGTCAGGGTACGGGGGGCTTTTTTCACAGAGTTACTAGCAGTGGTGAAGAACTTGGCCTCTGGCTTTTTGGGAGTCTGTCTTGGGTCTTTTTTCCCCAGGGAAGAGTTTCTTTCTTTCTCCACCTCTTCTTTGACTCTGACCTTCTTCCCTGGGCCTTTCCCTGGGGTCTTGGGCTCTGCAGCTATTGGGGTCTCCAGGGCTGGGGAGGCCTTTCTCTTCTTCCCACGAGCTGCGTTGGGACCAGGACTCTTTTTCGGAGACTTCTTTCCTGTGGCAGCTTTTTGTATCTAAGAAAAAGAAAAAGGTGGGTGAATACGGGTCAGACTACTGACAGTGTAACCCAAAGAGCTTCTGTTCCTAAAATTTAGGGAACCCCTAAAAGGCACACTGCAGCACAAAGAGTTAGGAACGGCTTTTTCCTTCTGCCTTGCAAACATTTTGAAAGGCAGCTGCATTTCATTATTAACGACTGTAGAAAGGACCCTACATCTTCTTGGTGCAATCAGTGGAAAACCATCTTTTCCTATGGCTGGGGCTAAGGGCTCCGGGAAGCACACGCTGGGAGCACAGCAGGAAGACTTGTGACCTCATCCTGACTCTTCTTCACCCCCAGGAGTAAATTCCCTATATGTGGGTTAGGGCACTGGGTTACCCTGCTGAAAACCAGGGTGGCTGGCCGGTTACCCAGTTAAAACCAACTGTGGGGCGTGTTAGAAAAAAGCAGGGACTGTACTCCAGGCTGGGACGCCTGGATTTTCCAAGCACCCTAGATGATCCGAGGACAACATTCCAGCAATGGACTGTGTCCCACACAGACAGACAATATAGACAAAACTAGCAACAGGACTTTGTTTCTGACAATGTAAACCAACAGATGGAAATTTTGAAAAACATTAAAAACATGATGAAACTTTCTTATCTTTCCCCAAATTTCCTAGGTGGTTCAAAAGGCACACACACTTCTACACTCTTTTCCAACCATGCCGCACAGCTTGTGGGATCTTAGGTCCCTGACCAGGGATCAAACCCGGGACCACGGCAGTGAAAGCGCTGAGGCCAACCACTGGACCTCCAGGGAACTGCCGACACTTGAATACTCTTGAATCATATCACCCCGGCAGCGATGCTTTCCCCTCCAGCATATCACCTTCCAGTCACATTAAAACAAATACAGCTTACTTCTAGAAACAATTATACTGCTTGTAGTAAACATACTAATTATCAACATTAATTTCAAATATATTTTAAAAATCTCAATTAGCACTTTGGGGATACTTTAAAAGGAATATTTTCACTAACAGAGGAAAAGTATAATTCTGTTGAAGATTTTAAAGATTACTGTTCCAAAAATATACATAATAGGTAAACTGCAGGGACAGCCGTGGGACGACCCTGTCAGGCTATGCCCAGAGAGGCTGTGAGTCTCCCAGACACATGGTGAGGGCCACCCTCCAATCTCCTAAAAAGGACCCACTGCTCCCCTCTGAGGTCTCTCCCCAATAGCTGGATGGATACTCTGAGTGAAAACATTAACAAAGCACCCCAAAATAAAAAAACTCAGTTCCTTTAAACCACCTCCTCTGAAACCCATGAAGTCAGACCTCCGTTAAGAGCCACGCAGGGCCGAGTGTTTGCAAAGGTGTCAGAGGCAGGACCCAGCACCCAAGTTTCCCCTCAGGTAAGTTTTCTGAGATGAATTCTGTGGTGACTGAGGACTCACCTTCGCAAACTGAGTCTGCTCTTCAAAACCACAGGCAACATGGTTAATTATTAGCATTATTAATATGGCTGAGTCTCCCATGATTCCAAGGTACATGAAGAAAGCATTGGCTGACTACAGGTCACTCCAATATTTAAGGAGGTGGGCAGAGTCAGTCAGAGGTTCTTGGGGCTCACTCTGGCATTTTTCATCCCTTACTTCACAAATTTCTACAAGAGCTGCCTCCCAGGTATAGCACTCCCTGTCCCTCAGCAGTGCCTGCTGGCACACGTGGGCCCCAGAACCCATCCACAACAGGCACCAATATTAATGAAAATACCTTGACGCTTCCTGCAGCTGGAGTTTCCTTCAATGGCACCAGCAGTGGGATTTCATCTTCAGAATCGTCTTGTGCTTTAGGCAGGGTGCTCACCCCACCGGTCTCCTCCTGGGGTGCAGGGTCCTGGGCTGGAACATCCCCAGTTTTGGGGGCCACTGCATCTGTGGTTGGGGCAGGTTTGGCCTTTCTAGCCTGCTTTAGAAGCTTCTTTTCTTTCTTCTCCTGCTGTCTTTTAAGAGCTCTTTCTTTCTTCTTTCGGCTTTTCTTTGATACCTCCAAAAAGAACCAAGCGTAATTTTAAGAGTGGAATCTTCTTAGCACGTGTAGTCAGGTCTTTTGTCAGCTCCTGAAAGGGCCTAGACCTGCACAAGATCCAAGCAAACGAGCCCCACTGCCACCACTTGAAACCCAACTCCACTTTGTCTCAAAGCCACAGCTAAAGATGCATTTTATGTGGTGAATTCTATCCAGAATCTGGGTATGTAAGTGTGTGGTCACCGGCTGTGTGGAAGTCAACTCTGTCTATAGGCTGAGTTACGAATAATTCGGAACTGTATAGTATGTGTTGTGAAATAGCTGGTCTTCCATACATGCAGGGTTCCATACCTACAGACTCAACCTGATGTGAATCAAAAATATTCAGGCAGGGGGATCCCCAAAGTTCAAAACAGCAAAACTTAAATTTGCTGCACTGTGGCAACTCTTTACATAGCATTCACACTGCATTCAGTATTATAACCTAAAGATGATTTAAAGTATACAGAAGGATGTGTGTAGTTTAACTTATATACGGGACATTGTTGTTCAGGCATTTGTAAACAAACAAACAAATAAGACACTCACTGGACACACGGATGAACACGGCTGGAGAAAGACTGAATCAACTAGGAGACTGGTCCCACCAATAACAAAAGGGTCCACTTTCTTTCCTGCCACTTTTTACAATAGTACCAGCAGTATTTAAAACCCACAAGCCAGAACCAAGAGGCATGTCAGCCTCAAGCAGTCTTACATTTTGCGCACGAATAACCAAGTACTCAACAGCCTAGACTTTGGGTTTCCTCTTCCTCTCAGCATCTCCTGCAGGCTCTTGGAACCTCTGTTCTCTCTTCTTGGGCTGTGCTTACAGACATGATGAAGCCTGTCCAGGATATGAACTTCTACTAACCTTTTTCAACAGGTCTCGTGTGCGGAGTCCCTTGGCTTCACCCTGACTGCTGACAAAGGAAGAGAAGACAGGCAGGGAAACCGACCGCTCAGTCTTCACGAACAAGAGCTTCACGCTCTCCCACTTCTGAAACAGAGAGAAGAGCAACGTCACCCACGCGGGTTTTGCTTCTTTTATATGAAGGACTGACTGTGAGACGTCTGCGAGACCGTACCTCCGGCAGTTTCTGCGAGAGCCTTTTCGCAACAGCAACAACATTTTCAACGATGTGCTGAATCGGCATCCCGGTGTGACCGATGCGAATAGTGCTGGAAAAGCATCCGACAGAGATGTGAAAATGTAATTTGCATCTCAAAATAAAGCGTAAGCTGGTATGTGACAAACAGAAGCGCACAACTGAAACATTTTTTTTAGGGTAGAAACACTAAGGTCTTCAGGCCCTTCATTTATTTTAAGAGATGATCATCTTTCCTGTTCTAGAAGAAATACCCTCCTCCTGAAATATCAAGAGGTGATCAGCGCTGCTCTCTTGTGACCTAGATGGGAGGGAAATCCAGGAGGGAGGGGGTACGTGTATATGTACGGCCAATTCACGTCACTGTACAGCAGACACTAGCACAGCTTTGTGAAGTAACTATACCCCCGCCATCAAAATAAGAAGGCACTGAGGAGCTGGCACATAATTGTGTGAGGCTGGGAGGGTCAGTGGGGAGGGCCACAGGGAATTCCACCTGCCTTCTGGAGAACACAGGTCCCCGGGCCAGCCCTCAAGCTTTGCTGAGGGTGATAACCCCCAACAGTGGCTGTTCTGCAAAGGACCCACTCCCAGGAGGACCACTTGCCGTCTTTATAGCCCCACTGCCCTGACGCAGCACTAGCTGCTTGTGGAACAGCTTCTGGCCAAGAGCAAAACTATCTCCTCAACTGAAGCAGAGGGCACCCACAGGCCAGCAGAGAGCCTAGAAGTGCCCACAGCTCAGCCACCAGGTCCCCTGGTCCTACCAGCTCCCACTCTCCCTACCAGGGGAGCTGACAGGCAGGCTGGCTGTTGGTGGGGTATCTGCAGAATGAGGGTGACACGGGCTGGTGATCCCACCCCTCTCAAGCCAAAGAAGGGGCTCGCCCATTCTGTGTGCCCACTGGCGCTGACCTGCAAGCACACCCTGAACCAGGCCTCTGACCCTCAAGCTAGCTGATTCCCATCAAACACTACTTTTATGTCAGCCTATAATATATAGAGTGGGGGATCCACGCCTAACCATCAACTCTACTTAGCTGCTTAACTCACCCAAGTAGGACGGTTCCCACCTGCAGGCAGATGACACCAGAGTCCACCAGTCTCCCTAGCCATACCCTGCTCTAACTCGCCTGGAGACACTGCTGAGGGCTGGCCTCCCTGGTGAGCAGAGCCAAGACATCCTGTTTTGTTATGGATGTGACCACTGGGTCCACATGGGCTTCTGGGGTATCTCTGGGTGGAAAGGCTTTACAGCCCTGCCCTACTGGCAGCTGCTCATCCCTACACCACAGATGTCCCAGTCATCAGATTACGTGTTTTATGAAATGATGTTGAATTATGTTCCTCCACACAGCTCAAACTTAACCCTCCCTTCAAGCACTCAAACTCAACCTGCTTTTCATTCTAATTAAAAAAAAAAGAAAGAAAGAAAAAGGCTGAGCTGCTATCTATCCACCTGAAGGCTGGAATGCAGTCACTGTCCTAAGAGGTCTTTGGTGGGTGTGGGGACTCCACCCAGCGCAGCATTCCAGGAAAGAGAAGCTCCATGAGAACATGCTGAAATATAAGACGGGCTGGTGAAACGGGAGATGCAGAACTCACTTCTCAAGAAGTTAAAGCAAGACTGAAGAGGGCCTTGACTTTAAGGGACAAATGATGCTGGTCTACACAGAAACCCAGAACTACTAACATTCCCTAAGCATCGGCCTTATTCTCCTGTTTTCTTGAACATCTGGAGGTGCCCTATCCAATACAGTAAAAGTCAGCAGACATGCCTTTTAAAATTCAGCTAAAAACAAGTGAAGTTGGAAATTTGGTTCTTCAGCTGCGGCAGCCACATCACAAGCTCAGCAGCCACGCGTGGCTCATTCTCCTGTGAGACTGCACAGCTACAGACTGTCTCCAGCACTGGGGAAAGTTCTAGGGGGCAGCACCGTTCTAGAGAACTGAATACTCCTATGGAATAAATCTTAGTTTATCTGAAGAATCTGATTTCGTTAACACCATCTTATAAATGTTTAAACAGCCACCGCTGTTGTTCAGTCATTGAGTTGTGTTCGGCTCTGCAACCCCAAATAAAACCATTACTAAAGATAAAATTAAACAGAGGCACACCTTCACGCCTTTTACCTACCTGCAAGAGCCGCTCTTAGAGATGTTTAAGACAGTTCCCCCAATGCAGTCGTTGATCTCTGTAGATAAAGTCTTGGACTGAAGGTTTACAGATACTGGAACCCTAGAACAACACAATGGCTCTTTACTGCAGCACATAACAGTCATAAACATTATGTTACTCAAGTCCAGTCACTGCTGAGAAACTTACTTCTTTCTGTTGTAGAAATGCCTCCCCAGATGTGAGGGCAAGAGCCGCCTGATTCTGGCATCTGTAATGAAGAAGTCAAAACTACCCAAGAGGCGGAGCTTGGCTTCATAGGCTTTATATTCCTTTTTTAAAGTTCGGAGAGGAATAATCTAGAAAATTTAAGAAAATGTAAAAACATGAATATACAAAATAGTAACAGACTCAGTGACACAGCAAACAAACTTATGGTTACCAAAGGGGAGAGGGGAGGGAGAGGGGCAAATTAGGAGTCTGGGATCAACAGATACAAAACGACACTGTAAACCAACTATACTTCGATAAAAGAGAAAAAGGAGAAAGAAAGCAGGGGGGGAAAAAGAGAAGTATAAAAACACAAAAACACTAAGAACCTGGACAAGAAGAAGAAATACAGGGACAATTTCTGTTTAGATTCTAAGATGCCCTGGAGTCACAGCTGAGTAGACACAAATGTGCGTGAAACAGCGCAGGCACTAGGCCGACTGCTGGGGACACAGAGGAATGAGCGGGACCCTTGGCTAAAGAAACTGCACCGCCAACGACAGAACCGACGAGAGGTGGCGAGAGGTGCCAAGCCGGAGGCAAACCCAGGACACCCCGAAGGAGAAAGGAGCAATTTAACAGAGCAACCTTCTGTAAAATCTTCAAGACAGAAACATCGCTGATGCACATGTAGAGCTCTTAGGCCAACCAACCTCAACAGCTCATTCGTTACAAGCTAGAGGGAATATGCCCTACCCAAAGCCAATGAGAATTTAAAAGGGAAAATTAAGTTAAAAATTAAATTCCCAGGAGAGTAACATGAAATAGGTAATTATTACTTGTCACTTCAACTGTAGTTGTCTTTAAAATATTAACCTGCTCCCTACCTGAGAAATGGTTTTGATCCCATGCTTGTTTAGAAGCTTCTTATAATAATGTTCTGTCTGTTCAGAGCTTAGATTTGGTTCATCTTTGGTAAATAAACACACGTCTGCTAAATCTGATCGAATACCATGAGGCAAAGACCTGCAAAATACATGAGACACACCAAAGAATAAAGCATTTTAACAGATCATATATACGTTTATATTCCACAGAATACACAATCAATCCAGTCATTTCAATAAACTTTATTCATGGTTTTTAAACAAATAAGCTACTGAGCACAGCACACACATACACACAGTTTTCAACGGCACAGAAAAGTTAAGATTCAAATACTAAATCACCACAAATATCCACAGACCAAAATAGCATTAACATTTGGGACGCGGTTAAGAGTTAAAATATATCAAGGACACTCAAAATAGTATAAATATACTATAATTTGGCCACAACACACAGGGCATTTTAGTTCCTTCTAGGGTTCAAACCTATGCCTCCTGCATTGGAAGGTGGAATCCTACCCAGTGGCCCGCTAGGGAAGTCTGATCATTATTTTATATGTTTGGTATATATAGCACTATGAAGCGCTAGAATAATCCAGTTTCATCAGGGCAGTTGTGGTTCAGAACGCCACCTTGCAGAAACCTCTGGGCTCCATAATCATAACTGTTATGAGCTGAAACAGAAACGGGAGCAAACCCACAGGGACCAGCAAACATGTGCTATGCTGAGTCTCAAAAAGGGAAAAAAAGGCTTAGCTCGGGCACTAGGTCTATGTGTCCTGAGGAAACATATCCTTAGTTTAAGAGGAAAGCAAGCCTCAGCAGCAGGACTTGGACAATGAGATGGCAAGTGGCAGAAATCACAAGAGCTGAGTGGTTGGGAAAATAACCTGGACAACGTGAGGGCAAAAGTGCGGAATAAACAAAGAACACACCCGGACATGTGAAGCAGTAACTAAAACAACATGGCTAGGGCTGCTCATGGCGATGAGTTAAGAGTCTGAGGGTTAAAGGGGTCTTCCCAGTTTGTAATCATTCTTAAAAAAAAAAAAAAGTTTTTAGATGTCTTCATTGACTTTGTTACAATGTTTCTGTTTTTTGTTTTTGGCCAAGAGGCATGAGGGATCCCAGCTCCCCAATCAGGGATCGAACTTGCCCCCCGCTGTATTAGAAGGTGAGGCCCTAGCCATTGGACATCTGGGGATAACATGTCTAATTATAGTTATTCGTAACCCCTATCCTCCACTCTTACAGGGGAAAGAAAAGCTATCCCGCATCTTGCTTTCTATAACAGCTCTAGCTTTGGAAATGAAGGATTCCACAGAGAGGAAGGTTACCAGACAGAATATAGGACACCCAGTTAAACCTGAATCATTTTTTAATTATGTCCCCATGCTACATGAGACCTACTTACACTAACAAAAAAAATTCCCCTGTATTTTTATTTGCTAAGTCTGGCATCTTTGACCTAAGAATTATAGCAATAAGAATGTGTAATCTTCATGGGTTTCTTTCCTGTAAGGAATTCACTGTCAAATTTTTAATAGTCTCTGTATATAGGAATGAGTTTAGCATCTCAGTAATTTTAGCTTGGAACTAGTTAGACATGGGAAGATAACAGATTCTATGAAAATACAAAAGCTGCTTCATTTATTCTAACCTTTGTCCTCTCAAAAACCAGGTTTTCAGATTCAACAGAACTGAATCTGGCTTTGGTCAAGTCATCCACCAACCATTCAGAAAACTGACGGAATTTTTAGAAAGTTTAAGCAGGTCTAAATCTGATGGTTTTCAAATCAGATATTTTGAGTTTGCAAAGTTTCCACCAAAAACTAAGTTGACAGTTGTTAAAGTTCCACGAAACAGCCAATCAGTTAAGAACAGCAAAAGCAGAAAGCAAGAACTTACAATCTGACCCTCAGCTCTTTACTTGGAATTTTCCATAATACCACCATTAAAAAGAAATTTTCATTCTCATTCAGAAGTAATCCATTCGCGTTTTTCCTGGATCTGGAATGTGCCAACAGAGCCTCCACTGCCTTCTTAACCTGCAAAGTGGAGATAAACAAGTCAGTCAAATTTCAATTGAATTTAGCAAAATTCAAAATCTAGCCCCTCCCCAGAATTTGCCCCTGCTCAATTTCTATTCTCGCAGGTAATCTCCACAACCATACTCATCAAGATTGTGCAATGTGTAATCGGAGGAATGCAGCCACCTGAAGTCCAGTGGTTAAGACTGCATTTCCACTGCAGGAGGCACAGGTCCCCGCAAGGCCAAAACAAAACAATTAAGTGGGAGCATGCTTCCCCTGCACTCAACAATGAAGGCAGCAAACCCCATAAAAGCACAATACATCTGCATCTCACATTTTCTGAGTGCCTATTATGCGCCAGGCCCGCCTGGCCCCCTTGCTTTGTTTGCATCACCTTCTCCGATCCTGGAGAGCAGAGCCCATTCTTAAATCTGAGGAAGTTACCAAGGATCAAGTGACTTGGCCAAACTGCAGGGGGCATGTGTATACATACAGCTTATTCATCTTCCTGTACAGCTGAAACTAATACAACACTGTAAAGCAACTATACTCCAATAAAAATTAATACAAAATAAAGCTTTCTAATTTGCAGCTTTATTTCTAACAAAGCCTAATCAGAATGTTAAAGTGAAAACCAGTCCATCCTAAAGGAAATCAGTCCTCAATATTCATTGGAAGGACTGATGCTGAAGCTGAAACTCCAATACTTTGGCCACCTGATGCCAAGAACTGACTCACTGGAAAGGACCCTGATGCTGGAAAAAATTGAAGGCAGGAGAAGGGGATGACAGAGGATGAGATAGTTGGATGGCATCACCAACTCAATGGACGTGAGTTTGAGTAAACTCTGGGAGTTGGCGGTGGACAGCAAGGCCTGGCATGCTGCGGTTCATGGGGTCGCAAAGAATCGGACACGACTGAGTGACTGAACTGAAAGGGAAAACTTGGTAGGACATTCCTTTAGAATACCCCGAAGGAATCAAACCAGTCGTGTGGTTTTCAAGGTATAATCTGGGCCTGTTTTAGAGACATTCCCCTTTCTCTTGCCCTACTCTATTGCTGTTATAAGGTGATTTCTTTTGTGTTCTGATACCTACTCATCTTGTGAAAAACGTAAAACATTTAAGCAATGTTAAACTCGGAGAAGGGGACAGCAGAGGATGAGATGGTTGGACAGCATCACTGACTCAATGGACATAAACTCCAGGAGATAGTGGGACAGAGGAGCCTGGCACGCCCTGGTTGGACACGACTTAGCAATGGAACAACAAAAACTCTGTGAGGCAGTTCAAAATGGAGTCACAGTGGCCAGCAGGAACTTCGTATCAGTTGCTTTAAGACATATGCTAGCAATTTCCCTGGTGGTCCAGTGGCTAAGACTCTGTGCTTCCAATGCAGGGGCCTGGGTTCCAACCCTGGTCAAGGAGCTAGATCCACATGCAGCAACCAAGAGTTTCCACATGAGGCCACTAAGACCGGGATCTGTCAAATAAATATTTTTTAAAAACCTGCGCTAAGACTGCAAGTGTCTCAGAGTGATAAACTGAGAGTGTTACTTTAGATGAGAAATCTGATGGGCAATGTGTGTGGAATAGAAGGAGCAACTGATAGAGCCATGACCCACTCCCCTGTAATAACTGTGTGTGCTAAGTCTCTTCAGTGGTGTCTGACTCTTTGGAACCCCATGGACCCACCGGGCTCCTCTGTCCATGGGATTCTCCAGGAAAGAATACTGGAGTGGGTTTCTATTTCCTTTTCCAGGGGATCTTCCCCACCCAGAGATCAAACCCTGCATCTCTTATGTCTCCTGCACTGGCAGGTGCGTTCTTTACCACCACTCCTCAAAGAGAGACTCTGGAGCCGAGAGACGTGAAGTCTCCTCGCTGCTGAGAGCTGTTCCAGACGGATACTGCCGGAGGCCTTGTTTCAGTAGGAGCCTGCTCCCCTCTCGGGCTTGTTAAGAGACCAGCTGCCGGACTGCTGCTTGTGCTGCGACGCCTTCTCCCAGCACTTCTCCTTGGAGGCTACTCTATGTTCTGCGCTAATTATTTGCAATCAACTGAGAGGTTTATGAATTGTCAGAAACAAAAGCAAAAAAGGCAACCGGCAGGGAAGCAGAGCCAGGTGGGCCTCACTCCAGGGCCCCAAGGTATACCTGAAATCCAATTCAAGGTAAGGGACTCTCCTGGCGGTCCGGCGGTTAGGACTCTGAGCTCACACTGCAGATGGCAGGGGTTTCATCCCTAGTCGGGGAACTAGAACCCCGAGAGCCGCGCGAAGCGGCCATTAAAAAAAAAAAAAATCAACTCAAGAGAGCCAGGCCGCAGGGCTGGAGGAGGCGGGCGTCTAGCCAGCTGTTTAAGGCAGCGGGAAAGTGGAGGACACTGCGAACGAGCGACCCTAAGCCCAGAAGGCGTCCACACCGGCGCGGAGCCCGCCCTCGGAATCCGCGACTCACAAGGCCTCGGCCGCCCCGCTTCCAAACTCCCCGCCCGGGGGCCACTCACCTGCTCTTCGTCCAGCTGCTCCGGGCCGGCCGGGGTCTCCGGACTCGAAGCTGAAGTCTCGGTTGAGGCTGACGGCGGGATAGAAGCCGAAGCCTCCATGTCTCCTTCACCGCGTGGAGACTCGCGTGCCGACCCGGGAGCTCGCTCTCCGTGCGCACGCGCGGACACAGGCCCGAAGCCGGAAGCTGGGAGGCGGGAACCGGACGCTCGCGTCACTTCCGGGAGCGCGGGGTCCAGCGCTTCGGCGTCGCGGCGTCAGGGGTTGGCGGGCTCGAGCAAACTGAGGTAGGCTCCCCCTTTGCGATTTGAGTCGCTACGGCGAGGGGCATAGATGCCTCTCAAGTTTCTTCAGCTCCCGGTGTCTGTGAGGCGCGGGGAGCAGCCTGGCAACGCCTGGCTCTCACTCTTCCGCGAAAGCGCCCTGAAGCGGAAAAGAAGGCCCGCTGTGGGTGGACCCCCGACTTGGGAGCAGGAGGCACGGGGCGTGGGAAATCTGGCTCCACCACCTACCTGGCGGGTGACCTGGGGCGAACCCCCGCCGCTCCCCAGACACAGGCCCTTCCCTGCCTGACGGTTTCGTGCACGGGAAACACCGTGCGAGTCGTTAAGCGGTGTGGGGCCCGAAAGGTGAGCCGAGGCCGGTCTCCTGAGCTTCGAGTTTCACAGAGGCGGGAGGTAAGAGCAAGAGCAGGTAACGGTGCAGACTGCAGAACGGGAGAAGGCCCCTCTCCCTCCCCGCGGCCCCACAGGAGACCACTGGCTACCTGTTTCTCCTGGAGCTTTCCAGGGATGGTCTACGTATGTTTGCTGCTGCTAAATCACTTCAGTTGTGTCCGACTCTGCGACCCCATAGACGGCAGCCCAACAGCCTCCCCCATCCCTGGGATTCTCCAGGCAAGAACACTGGAGTGGGTTGCCATTTCCTTCTCCAATGCATGAAAGTGAAAAGTGAAAGTGAAGTCGCTCAGTCGTGTCCGACTCTTCGCGACCCCGTGGACTGCAGCCTATGAGGCTCCTCCGTCCAAGAGATTTTCCAGGCCAGAGTGCTGGAGTGGGTTGCCATTGCCTTCTCCGTCTACGTGTGTTTAGGAAATACTTACACTTTTTTCTCTTTATGGATGGTTGGGCTTCAATTTAGTTTTTTTTTTTCTAAGACAAGTAGTAGGTTCTATGCCCATTGTTCTGTACGTTGCCCGTTTCTCTTAAGGTATCTTAGAGGTTGTCCAAGTCAGTACTTGTGGCTTTGCCTCTTTTTTCGTTTGTTTTTACAGCCATATGGCCTTTCACCACGGAGGTATAAACCAGAGGGTTTTTTTTTAGGAGCTTTTTGATGGATAGTCAGGATAGCTCATTTTGCAAAAGAGCTACATGGGTATGTATGGCTGAGTCCATCTGCTGTCCACCTGAAACTCACAACATTGTTAATTGGCTATACTCCAATACAAAATAAAAAATTTAATTAAAAAGATTAAGTACAAAATACTGTACATAAAATAGATAAGCAGCAAACATTTACTGATAAAGAAATTAGCTGAGTCGCTGTGTTGTACACCTGAAACTAACACTATTATAAATCAAATATGTTTCTTAAAAAGCTATGAAAATTTTGATATGAAAGGATGGGAGTGGGATGCTTTCCATGTCAGTTGCTTTCAAGGAAAATGCTCCTTCCCTATTGCCAAAGCTGAAAAAAGGGGAGTTCTGCTGATCTCTGATACTGACTTTGTCTTAAAAAAAATTATTGAAATACAGTTAATTTACAGTATTATGTCTCGTTTTATCTTTAACCAAAAACTTGTAGGAAAAATGTTCTAAACCTTTGGCACCAATTCCCACTTGCCTGTTTTAGAATCTGGAATTCTAAATGGAATTTAGAATTGGAATTCATCTTAACACGATAATGAGCTGTTACTTTAGGCTTCATGTACTGTGTCTCCTAGTATTCTGAAAAGAACATGGGGGCTGCCATATGTTGTGTCATCTGAATTCAAGTCAAGAGCCGGACTTCCAGGCCAAGGGAAACAGCAGGAATTCAGGTAAAAGAAGATGGTGGTGTTTGGAAGTAGTAAGTGGCTGGAGTAGGGATGTGCAGAGGGGAGAAAGAGGAGATGAGGCTAGAGTGGGTAGCCTAAGGGATTAATTGTCAAGCTGAAGTTTTATATTTTGGAGAAACCATATGGATACAAGGTTTTTGAACTGGTGTCAGGGAAGAAGAGGAATTAGTAATGAATTAGACTTTAGGAAAGTTGATCTTTCCGTGGTATTGTAGTGGTTAAAAGAGTCATATGCCCACAAATTCACTGAAGCCTTAAGTGATTGAGTTTCATTCCCCTGTCCCTTGAGTAAGGGCTTGACTTAGTGATTTGCTTTTAGTAAATAGAATAGAGCAGAAGTGAGGGGATGTCACTTTGGAGATTAGGTTATAAAAAGACTATAGGTTCAACCTTAAGTGTTCTTTCCCCCTCCTTTTTTCTTTTCAAATTACTTGCTCTGGGTGAAGCTTTGAGAAGTCCTGAGACTACTCAGGCAACCAAGTGAGACTTTGCTGGTGGTCCCATGGTTAAGACTCCAAGCTTCCACTGCAGGGAGAACTAAGGTCCCGCAGGCTGCACAGCAAGGCTGAAAAGAAAAAAGGAAACTGGAAATACATGAGACTGCCAAAAGCAGCAGCAGAGAGTCAGAACAGAGATATGGAGAAGCCCCGTTAGGAGACAGGAGGAAAAAGAGCCTATAAAATCGAGAAATTGTTTAGGATGTAAAAGAAAACCAAGAGGGTGCTTAGGAATGGAGAAGTGAGGATGTGTTAATACCAGAAATACTGAAGAACTTCTGGAAAGCCATTTGTTGGGCAGTTAAGTCATGGTGACCTTACGGAAAACAATTTCAGTGAAAGGATTATGAGAGTTATGAGTGAGAGAGGAAAAAAATGGAACATTGGTATATTTTAAACTTTTATTTACCATTAAGGAAGATGAAAGTGAAAGTGAAGTCACTCAGTCATGTCCGACTCTTTGCAACCCCAAGGACTGTAGCCTAACAGGTTCCTCCGTCCATGGGATTTTCCAGGCAAGAATTCTGGAGTGGATTGCCATTTCCTTCTCCAGGGGATCTTCCCAACCCAGAAATTGAACCCAGGTCTCCCTCATTGTAGGTAGACGCTTTACCATCTGAGCCACCAGGGAAGCCCAGGCTAAGGCAGGTGAAGTAAGTGAAACTATTTTTGTGTCCCAGGGAATTCTTTATATCGCCAATTCTCTTTACTATCCATGATAACACATATAATAGCACTTGGTTATCTACCTCTCTGTCTTCCCTGGTAACTCAGTCGGTAGAATCTGCCTGCAATGCAGGAGACCTGGGTTCAATCCTTGGGTCAGGAAGATCCCCTGGAGAAGGAAATGGCAACCCACTCCAGTATTCTTGCCTGGGAAATCCTATGGACAGAGGAGCGTGGCGGGCTACAGTCCTTGGGGTCACAAAGAGTTGGACACGATTATATATTTAAATATAGATTTATATAGGTATAAATGCTATGTCAACCTCTAAAGCATCTGTTGAGTTACTAGTTAGCATTTTTTATTTCTCCACAGATTGAATATCTGTGGTTTTATCCTATTCACTTTCAATAGGTCGCAACTCGTGTATGTGCTTACTACAAGGGAGTTTACAACTTAACAGGGCAATAGGGCAAAGTAAGACCTATGAGGCAGGATGTGATCAATGCTGTAATTTTTATAAGCTGCCACATGAACTCAGATTACTTACAAACTGAAAGAATAGCAATAGTAAGAAGAGTTCTTCTCTAAATTTAGTGTTTTCACCCTTGTGTGATAGTGACTGTTGATTAGTTTGTTTCCTCTATGCACTAGATTGAGTCCTTTGAGACCAGAACTGGGGTTCAAATTTACTTGGTACACACAAGGTCTGCGTGTCACGTGGTGAGTGGACACTGAATCTATGAATCCCTTCTTACCTTCTGAAGGCTTTACTCTTTTAATTTTCCTCCTATTCCATTGTCTTCATTTTCCTTTTCTCCAGTAGCTGTCTTTGTGCTTCGTGTGTGTTCTTAAGAAATAGTGCCTAGCCAGGACATGGAAGCAACCTAGATGTCCATCAGCAGACTAATGGATAAGAAAGCTGTGGTACATATACACAATGGAGTATTACTCAGCCATTAGAAAGAATACATTTGAATCAGTTCTAATGAGGTGGATGAAACTGGAGCCGATTATACAGAGTGAAGTAAGCCAGAAAGAAAAACACCAATACAGTATATTAACACATACATATGGAATTTAGAAAGATGGCAATGATAACCCTATATGCGAGACACCAAAAGAGACACAGATGTATAGAACAGACTTTCGGACTCTGTGGGAGAGGGAGAGGGTGGGATGATTTGGGAGAATGGCTGTGAAACATGTATACTATCATGTAAGAAGCGAATTGCCAGTCTAGGTTCGATACAGGATGCTTGGGGCTGGTGCACTGGGATGACCCAGAGAGATGATACGGGGAGGGTGGTGGGAGGGGGGTTCAGGGTTGGGAACTCATGTGCACCTGTGGCGGATTCATGTCAATGTATGGCAAAACCAGTACAGTATTGTAAAGTAAAAATAAATAAAAGATAAAGAGCAAAAAAAGTAAAAATACTGAAGGGAAAAAAAAAAAGAAAGAAATAGTGCCATGCTATTTTTTTCCCTACCTTTTTTTGTCTTTGTAGTCAAGTGCTATAAAGCGCTTTCAGCTTTCTCTTAACTCTTTCATTTCAATCACACTATTACTATTCCGTCTAAAGTCACCAATGACCTTTTAATTCAAATAATTTTAAAAAAAATCCTCATTCTTTTTGCTCTGCTGTATTTGAAACCATTCTCATGTTCAGTGAAATTTCTGAAGAAATTTTATCCTTTTCTAAATATCCATGCCTGCTATTTATTAAGAGCTAAATTAGCCATTAGTGAGCACTAAGTTTTAAATGTGAATTGTACTTCATTTGTTTCTGTATAGATGTAGTTGCCACAGTGTGTTATTTAACTTTGGGATTTATGCTGGAAAATATTTTACTCTTACCAAGTAGTCTTTTAAAATAACTAACCTTAAACATCCACATTATTCTGTAAAATTTCACTCAATACCTGAGGGTAAATATTTCATTCATAAATTAAGTAACTTAAATTTTTCTTAAACTGCTGTCAATTCTACCTCTTGTTTTTAAAACTTTTTAAACTCAAGATACTGTGGAACACACACAAGATTAATACTCTGTAAACTTTATCCAGACTCCACCTAATTACATTATTTATGCCCATCTATCCTTTATCCACTTTTAAATGAATTAAATATGATAATTGCCAGCCAAAATGAAAATTGTACTTGTAAAGGAATAATAAAAGCAGTTCTATTAGTGGAAATTGAGTTAAAGGAAAAGTAATAAGTATCTTGAACCATATATGCAAATTGCTTTTTAAAAATTAATACATTAACATCTTGGGGAAGAAGTCAAAGTAATTAGCATATACATTTCTAATGAGACAATTACTAAGTCTTGTAGTATTTCTTTTCTAGTAAGCATATATTAAGTAAGAGTCAGTCAACATTTTGAGCACCCAGATCTCACTGAATACTATTGTTTCCCTGAAGGTACTAAAAGAGGTTTCTCTTTATTTTTGAAATTTTTTTAGTAGTTGCAAAATCTGCCTGCTTATTAACAAAATGGCATCAACTATATGCAAAGTAGTATATAATTGTATAAAGGATTTAATAAATCATAATGCAACTACCTGCAAAGAATGTATGAAGATGTTGCTGGATGGTAAACAAAGTTTAATAACAAATTTAATAATGGAGCTCAAATTCTAGTTACTTGAAAATAAATATTTGCTAGAATCAACTAGTAAATCTAGACAGCCCTGCAGTTAAGATAATTATTAGTACAAATGGCAAAACAAGGCATATAGTGAAATATCCATGTCTGAGTTATCTAAAAGCAATTTTTAAAATGTTCTGTCAGTGTCCTCAAGATCCATCTTGGTATTGAAATCTGCTGGGAATTATTGATATAGGCATGAGGTGAAACAGTATTGCTGACAGTATAGAGTATGACATAAGGGAAATAGGAAGAATATGGTCTTTTTGGTCAGAAAGATCTGAGTCTGGATCCTAACTCAGTAATATAGTAGTTATTTAGCTTTGGACAAGTCAGCTAATCTCCCAAGCCTCAATTTTTTTTTTTTTAATGTGTAAGAGGAAACTAGTTCTCCACTGGAATTGTTAAGATAATTGAATGAGATAACGTATATACGTACATAGTATCTGGCACATACTGTAATAGGACAGGGTTAGCCCTTTGCTGAAAATAATCATTATTAAAAGGATTGGAAAGTGGAATGTGCACCTTAAGGTGTGAAAGAGGGGAGGCAGTGTGCCTGAACTCAAGGAGGGAAGAAGAGGTTGTTAAGTCAAGAAATCACTAGATTCTGATAATTAAAAAAAAAAAAAAAATAGGGAATGAAGGCCCTAGGGAATGAGAAGCAGGAAAACAGTGAAACCAGAGAAAATTTCAGTAGGGAAACTATTAACCTGTTTGCTATTCCTGTTTGGCTCTCTCCTTGTATCTGGGTACAGCTGTGTGGGTGCCTTGAGCACCCCATTTAACTCTGTCTCACAAAGGACACCAATGCCTCCTTGTACACCTTTTAGGAAGACAACTTTTTAATCCTATCAGCCTTAACTTAGAGGAATTATATTCCCTGAGAAATGTCATCAAGACTATTCTCAGAAGTGATTTATAGGCTTAAAAAAGTGTGTGTGGGGAGGTGCTTTCAGCACCATTGATCATCTTTTATTATTGAAGATAAGCAGCTGACAACTTCTTGGAGGACTGGGTTCATTTAACCATAACAGTATGTAACTGGTAAATGTTATTGATAGTCAAAGTGCATCTTTACTTAAATTAGGAAGGTTTTCAATAGCCTCAATATTTGGGCTTTCCTGATAGCTCAGTTGGTAGAGTCAACGTACAATGCAGGAGACCCCAGTTCAATTCCTGGGTTGGGAAGATACTGTGGAGAAGGGAAAAGCTACGCACTGCAGTATTCTTGTCTGGAGAATTCCAGTCCATGGGGTTGCAAAGACTTGGACAGGACTGAGTGACTTTCACTTTCAATAGCCTCTGTGAAGTATTATGATAGGTCATCAATAAGCGATCAATGAAAGAACTTCTAAAAGTTATTCATACATGTAATTTAATAAGATCTACCAAAAAAGAAAACAAGGACTTAGCCTTGAGATTTAAAGAGTTAATCAGCAGAGGTACAGATGAACTTGGCTCTAATAACATGAAAGTCTGATAGGGACAATCTGGTATTTTTTCTCTTAGTATTTATTTATTTGGCTGCACGGAGTCTTATCTGCGTGGGTTCTAGTTCCCTGACCAAGGATCACACCCATGCCCCCTGCATTGGATGCACAGAGTCTTGGCCACTGGGCCACCAGGGAAGTCCTGGGACAGTCCAGTGTTATAGCTGACAGGGCACATCAAAGGGAACAGTGTGAAGCAGGCACTCAAGACTGATAGATTGGGAGGGAAGCTCAAGTTATTTCGCCACCTTTGAGGAATACCAAGTGGTCTGTGTGTGGTAACAGCTTTATAAAAGCAGATAAAGGGAGGAGATGTGAAGCTTTCCTCTCTGGCTTATTTACTCATTTGCATTTCTAATGATAATTCAAACAAATTACCCAGCAGTAAAGAGAATAAACTAGTGATAAGACAGGTGGGTTAATTAATCTCTGAAACACCCCCACCCCCACCCCCGCCCTGGAAAAAAGAACTGGGTGCATAACATGATTCCATTTACCTGGAGTTCAAAAACAGGCAAAACTAATCTATGGCAGAGTAGTGATTGCCTTGGCAGGAGGAAGGGATGGATTGGAAAGAGGCAGAAAGAGACTTTCTGTAGTGATGAAAATGTTCTATATGTTGATGGCGATGTTAACATAATTGTATACACCAGGTAATTCATTGTTAAACTTGAGATCTGTGCATTTCTCTGTATGCAAGTTTTATCTTAAATAATAATAAAAAATTCTCCTTTGTGTACACATTCTGTCTGCTGGACCTTGTTTGTAAACAGTAATTACTCCTCAGCATCTAATCTTTCAAAATTTCTTTTATTCTAAAATTAAGTGTATTTGCCAGGAAAATAGCAAAGATGGCAATGGAGATAGTTTTTGTTTGAAGTATAACAATTTGTGTGATTTATTAGCAAACACAAAGTTCTTTAGGAGGACTGTACTGCTCAATTCAGAGGGGTGAAGTCTCAACCTAGACAGTCACAAACAAGAGTGCAAAGCAATTTCAACATGTTTCTTTCATTATGCCCCCTCTAGCTAAACTATTGTACTGGTAGAAATTATCAGTAGCCTCGCTCTTCACTAAACTCATAGAACTTTTGGTGAAAATGCCTTAGAATGCAAAATAGGTTCATATAAATCATAAAATCACAATTTCTTTTACTGCTTATTCTTGTTTATTTCACTTTTAAGACTAATGTTGAGTTTAGAGGATAAATTAAATACAAAGAACCACAAAAAGATGCCATGACCGTATGTGACTTTCCGAAATCATGCTAGCATCAAATTTTGGTTCTTTTAAAATTCAGAAAACTTAAAATCTAACTGTAATTTGGTCATCATTTATTCTAGACTGGGGGATAAAATTCTTCACTACAAAGCTAAAACATCCAAGGTACTAATGCTATTTTTCTGCTTTAAGATGTCAGATACAACTTTTGTATCTGACACTGGTTCCATGGGCCATGAAGTATAAAAAACACTCTATTGTCAATCTTGCACACACAGCCTGTGTGTCCTCTGATGCCTGAACACGACACTGAGAACTGTAAAGAAAGCAGATACATTCAGAGTATGACAGAATACAGTAATTATAAACAAACGGACAAATCCTTCAAAAGGGAAGATGACAATTTTTATTGTTATTACAAAAGCAAATTTTTTAAATTTCAGTCATTTGAATAATTGCAAGAGCAGACTAAGGGCTTAATCCTCACACAGGCACCAAGTCAGGCACAGTAGGTAGCTACAAATTATAAGAAAAAGGTTTCTTTACCTTGGATTCCCATAATTCCTACCTAGAGCATTCTGCCATGCTTTGGAATTAGGTTAAAAACCCAGCAAACCTAATCAGTTCCCTTCAATTCTGTCTTTTAAAAAAGGAGAGCTAGGTATTAACCTGCCATCTAGTGAAAACTAGTCACTAAATCCTGGCCTGAGAGAGATCCCACATTTCTTCTAGAACAAAGAGAAGAAACTAGTTAACTAAGACGTGTGCCAAATGTTAAGTCCTTAAAATGCAGACCTGGGCTCAGATCTCAGTTTCGCCTAATGCATGTGGGTGGTCTGGTCGCCTGAGGTGTTCAGGAGCTCCAGCTCCAGCACACACACTCTTCCTGGGCAGCAGGCAAGGAGGTAGTGGGGACTTGGGCTGACAAGCACTAGGCTAATGTGCCTGGCAGACGGGAGCCTGGGAAGCACAATGTCATTCTACCTTTGCTGTCCACAAACCTGAGGTTTCCACGGTAGGTAGTAAAGGGCACAGTGGCATGTGTGACAAGGCAGAAAAGACTACCACCATTCTGAGGGTCACTTAAATCCTGCCTAATTTTCTGCCTAATCAGACATGGTGCCTTACTGCTTCTCCCTTATTTTGGAGAATACTCCAATATTCCCACACCTTCATGCCCTTAAAACACTTCTTAATAAACAACTCACATTACATTAGCACATTACTGTTTCAAGGAAGCATAGGATTAGAGGTATGTGAAAAGTGTACTGAAGGAAGACTCAGTTATGTCCTAGGATATTGAAAATTAAGAATATCCTAGAGCCAAAACCATCATAAGTTGAACCAAATTTACCCTATCTGAAATTTGGCAGTACACTGGTTCAGATGGAAAGCACTGAACTACAGGGAAATAAAAACACTTCCTATTCCATTTACTATGAAATCTAATATAACCAACTGACTGCTAAATTTAAACCTACTAGTCTTTGAGTTGTGCACGTGTAAGTACATTTATTTACTTAAGTTGCTGCCATGGCAAGATCTCTAGAGGAAAGAAACTAAGATCATAAATGTATTAGATGACATCTGCTACAATCATGGAAAAAATCAGCTGGAGGAAATAGAAGCCATGTTATTTGGAGACAGAAAATTGTCCCCTAAATTCTGTAGATTGCTATCTACCTTATGTATGTATGTCTGTGAGAGGATTAATGGCACAGTTTATTCTGTTAAGATAGACGAACACTGAACATTTAATCATTCCACAATCAGCTATTGTGCTGTTACCAGAATTTCCACAAAGGGTTTTTAAAAGCTGCAAGTTGCTTGATGTTAAGAGCTGTAATAAAAACTTTCCTACCCAAACCAATGGAGCTGTCATCCATGAAGCAACAGTCCATAAGGAGTCCACGCCAGTGAGGAAAGGTGCGAGTGCTGCCAGATCCAACAGCCGTCAAAGACCACGGGGTAACTACAGTCACAACTAGTGTTTCTGAAGATTGCCAGGGAGTTTTCTTGATTTTTTTTTCAAAAGTTCATCATGAAAGCAGTTTTTGAGCATAAATTCACCTTTTTCTTGGGTTGCAAAACTGCAGCTGGTTGAGCATATGACCCGCAATATCTGTAGCACTTCAGCTGAGGATGCCAGTATCTGTCAACTGCATCACATTCAAAGTCCCTCCTATTTTGTACAAGTAGTTCTTGTAGTTTATGTAACTAGCAGACAAGTACGAACTACCTCTTGTTACAGTGAATAACCTTATTCTTCTACAATTCACAAAGTTTTTACATTCAATTATCACATATTTCAAGACTCAGTTCAAAACAAATATACATGGGCTTAATTATTCAAGAATACTATTTGTCACTTAATTTCATAGCATTATATACTCAGTCCATCGCTTTTAGTTTGATTTTACATAATTTTCACTGGATGAATTATGCTTACAAATTAAAAACAAGAAACATTTCCCCTTCTCCCGTAGTAAGAAATAAAGGTTGAAAAATGGCAATTATTTAATGTTTATTTCAATTATCTTAAGTTTATTAATTTAAAAAACTATGATTAAATCTAGCATGAAAGCTGTATAAAGAACATTATTAATGTAAAAAGATGCAAAGAAAATTGTGAATCTAACGTATCTATGCTAAAGACAGAAAAGAAAAATGTTTAGGTCTGTAATATCCTAAGTCTATAGCCAATTACCCTGTTTTTGCATTGTCAACAATATAAACACACTTGCACTTGCAGAAGACAAAATGACAGCACAGGAATCTGTATATTGCTTTTCATAGGTCTAACATCTCCCCACACTGCTAGTTCACTTCAGACACATCTGCCTGTCCAAGTAACCAGGCAGTGCAATGAAGATTTTACAATCCATCAAGTAAGCATTCTTCCCATGGAACTTCAAAGCCAACAAAAATGTATGGTGTTGGTTAATGTAACAATGAGGTTTCTTCTAAATAATCTTACTTGCATAAATGTGCAAGAATCCATCAATAGTTTTATTTCATGATTATATTTATTCTCTTCATTTTTTTTAGAGGTAGGCCCTTCACAGTTGATATCCAAGTCATTTTGAGTCTTGGCAACATGCACATAATATTCTAAAAGTGTAACTGTTTTAATAGCAAACATAACTTTTTTAAAAAAATGTGTTCAATTTAAAAATGGAAATATATCTCTGGAAATAATTTCAGTGACTCTTGAGCTTCTAGAGATTCATTAAAATCCAAGCAATTGCTAGTATTTTGTTCTTAACTTGGAAGTATGAAAAGTTATAATGTACTGATTAAAGTTCCCACATATTCCAGAAAACTAAAAGCCCAGATTTGCAAACATAGTATAACTTAAATTTCATGCAACTTTAATAACCATGAGTATAGTTACAAGAAACTGTAGGACAGTATCTGTGCTCTGTCCATAAGATGTAGCCTCATTCATGAAATGAGTGGGAATTTTACAGTTATGAAAACGGTTAGATTTAATTTTTATGTTTTGTGGCTGGAAATAGTCAGAGGAGGCTTTTCTTTTCTAAGGCAGGAAGATTACAGGGAAGGGACATGTCATTAGATACACAATTACAAAGTATCTTATTTAGAGATTAAGCCAACCTAAAAGAGGCTAAGTCTTGGGTAAAAGGCAACACTCAAAATCAAGGTGGGGCTTCCAATAAATCCAGAAAAAAATCCCTGAAAGTATCCCTTCCATTTTCCATTTATTCTCATTAAAAATTTCAAAATCATGACAGTTGTAGCATAAGGTCAGGATTCAATCTAAAAACCACCACAGTGCTGCGCTCTGGGCCATCCAAATCATAATTGAGCAAATTTCAGCAATATATTTAAGAAAACAGTTTTGCATAGTTGAGAAAAACATAATTCTACTTGTCATTGTTAACTTTAGTCTGTGCAGATTCTGATGGTTCTAAATATGTGTTCATTTAGTTACTGGATGAGATTTAGCTTTAACCAGCAAGGGTCAGCCTTTAAAATTACTGATATAAACAATAAATAAACTGAGTAATTTGTAGAACTGGCACTTGAAATTGATACGGTTTTCATACTAGTTGCATGCAGCTCTTATAAATACTAAAGGAGGCATTTTTGCCAGGTCTCAACATGCTGTCTATATTGTAAATTCCACTAATTAAACAAGTTAATGGAATTTTTTGTAGGGGTACAATTTCATTATGCTTTATACTTATGAAAACTACAGATATGCTGTTCCTGTGTCTTAAAACCACTTATTTTGTTTAAGAAACCATGTTAAAATATCAGTTGGCAGAAAATAACCGAGAGACCTAATAAAGCAGTGTCACAGCTGCATAAAGATATTGTATGTATGCATTAACCATCAAAAGAAGGGGTCCATCTAATTCTTTCTTTTAATACAAACTTGAACATGGTTTCTAAGTGCCTCATTTAAGTAGTGGAGAGGGAAAGTTTAGAAAAGTCCAAGTAATAAAATGTACTCGATTACTTGGTCAAGTTAAAAAGCTAATGCAACAATGTTACATCCAGATAAAAAACAGTATTCAAAAGCAATTCAAATACCGAAAAGGGTTTCAAATTGAATATTTTATTAACATGGTAGTTGTCTTTGTAACATGTGCACACACACTCGCACACTCAGAATGATCTGCCTGGGGGGAAAAAAGACTAGGAATGCCCAAGGGGAAATGAAAAATAAAAAAATTCCTGGTAGGTTTTTCATTATTGTAGGCGATTATGTCCACATCACTTACAAAGCTATTGCCAAATCTGTCCAAGGAAGCAGAGTTTGAGAGGGGAAGAAAAAAATCTTGGGAAAAATTCAACAGTGGCATAGCAGAGCTCTCAATATGAGAAAGCTGACATAATGTGGACTTTTGCTGTGAATTTTGTCTTTGCAAAATATGGGGAGAGGTTTGTCAATGGGCAGAAAATAAGAGAAGGCGGTGTGAAGTAGGCTTTTGCAGTCAATTTTCCTCACAGTATTGTGCAGGGTCATCAAGAAAATGCTTAGTCTTTCTCTGGAACCAGTTTCAGAACTTTTCCAATTGCAATGGTCTTACCTAGAAATGAAAATTTTAAGAAACCTTTTCAGTAGTTAACAGCAAGGCTATGTTAGATATTAAAACTTTATCATTATTTTACAATGTAAATTACTAATTAAGACCTATGCTGAAAAGTAAAGTGTGGATATATCCATACAGTGGAATTACTATTTGGCAATAAAAAGGAATGAATTATATACGTATCACAGCATGGGTGAACCTCAAAAACATGCTGCGTGAAATAAACTACACACTAAAGGCCACAAACTATATGATTCAATTTATAAGTCACGTCCAAAAAAGGCAGGCAGAGAAAAAGTAGACATATGGTTGCCTACAACGGCCAGAGGTAGACAGATAGGATAATCGGTGGTAACTTTGTAAACAGGTACTTGGGTTCCTTTTTCAGATGTTATAAATGTTATAAAATCAGGATGTAGTGATGACTATACAACTGAACATACTAATTCACTGAACTATATACTCCAAACAGGTCAATTTCACGGTATTTAAATTATCTCAATAAAAGCTGTTAAAAAGGGCTCTCAGACCCTATTAGAAATACAAAATCCATTTGGTCTTGTGAAAAACCTAAAAGCCAAGCTATTCTTTAGGGGAAAAAAAAATTCTGAAGTTAAAAATTCTTGCTACATTAATTTCTAATTGATAAATAAAATTCTCATTTTGTTATATTAATAGGAAAGCCCCAATAGCCAGTTTCACTATCATCAAGAAGACTTTTAAGATAATGATTTTAAATGTATACCATCTTTATAGTTTGCTCTGAAATAAAGCTCAGGGACCACATCCATCATATTCCCAGTGCTTGGCACAACTCCTGACATTCAGCGGATATACAGTAAAGATTTTGCTGAATTGAATTGGAACTAATATGTGAACTGACTATTCTGTATTTTAAGTGAACCATAAACCTTTTATTTAAAGTCTTCCATAGTCTTAAAATAGTAACCTAAATTAATAATCTATAAGAGAAATGTTCTATTAAACACAAAGCCATTTTGTTTCTATGATACCAAAGTTTCATAGCTGTTTGAAACAGGAAAATTACAGCTATTCCAATTCACGTAGGCAGAAGTGGACACACACACAAAAGAACATGAACATTAAACCTTGAAATAAATATTAAAAATATAACAAAGTATTTTTATTTTAAATATTTTATTTATAAAAATATAAAAAATATAATGAATAAATACTAAACCTTGAAAATATTAGGCATTAAGGCTATCAGTCTATGTACTCCTTTATCTCCCCCCGTTTCAGTGCAGTTAAAGTTTATTATATTGGATTTTAAAGTGATTTTTTCTAAAAAATAAGATGTTTACCTCAAAGGTTTGCTTATTAGCAAAAATTTGCTCTATTGGATAAAAACTCTTCCAGATGAGTTTTTATCACACATATTACAGAGGATTTTATCATAGAAATGTCTTATTTAGCAATAAATAAAAGGACTCTCAAAACCTACTGCCTGCAAAACATCAAGATTAAGGTTCTTCATCTAGAGCATTACTACTAAAGTGTATGTTCAAGTCTGTTTAATTCATTCAACTCATAAAACATATGACATATAAACAGGTATCTAAGTTTCCTATGAACTTCTAATGTGCACTGTACTCAAGATGAAAACTACCAAAGCTAAGCACCTTAGACCTCTGGACATCAATTTAAAGGCTTACCCTCATCTCTTAAAGTAAAGCGACCCATCTGAGGGAAGTCTTTAAAGGTCTCAAGGCAGATGGTTCCTGCTGTCCTCAAGCGGGCAATGCACACTTGATCCTGTTTCACAAAACGGGGTCGAGTCTTACTTTTTTCTCCTGATTTCTTGTCTACCAAGCAGATTAAGGCCTATCCAAGAAAAAAGGATGAGATTAGAATAATGCCTAATAAAAGAATCTTCAAGACCAGAAGTGTGAATAATGGTCTTAAAAACCCCAATTATCTTAAAACTCACTGTTATTTCGACTTCTTCAATACAGGTATGAATATGCAGCACCGCATTATAACCTGGGCAGATGATGGACTTGTGCTCTATAATCACTATCTGTCAAACAAAAAAAATTATCATCTTTATCCCTAGGTAAAAAAAGAATTGAATGTGTAACTCACAATTTCAGTAGGCCACCAACTTATTTTTGTGTTAGAAGTGATAGGTGAGATTGGGTTACCTCAAAGCATGAATTTTTGATATCTTTATCCTACAGATCTTCTTGGCAAGTACCCAAACTTTAAAAACATAGGCATACTTTCTTCTCTGGGAAGCCTTTCCTCTATACTCTCCCACCAAGGCATTCACTGCTGCTCACATGCTAGAATTTTCCCTCCTGATATGAATTTAGTTTTATCCATTTCCTAGTATCCAAGCTCCAAAGTTAACAACCTTGTATCTGACATAAAAATCTAACTTGATTAATCATCATATAACAACTCAAAAATTCTGTGAGTTGTACCAATTACTTACTCTGTCCTCCTGGGGAAGTCAGGTTGCTAATAGCATGGAGAAATTAATTGTGTTTTCCTATTTGGAAATTTGCTTGCTCTGAATGAGCAGACAAACCATGACTTCCAAGGCAACTATGCTCTACTTAAAGTGAAAAACACTTTGGGCAAAATATTAAGTATCAATACATATTATCAACAGAAAATAAAAAGTAAAAATGCATACTTTCTACCCAGGACTTGTACCATCAAAGACCTTATGGGTATGAGATGTACTGCACACAATGGCATATCACCAATAATCAGGACAAAGGGTATTTAAATCCTAGTCTCATTGTGATAGTAAAGGTCATCATGATAACTACAATATCTGGTTTACCTGGGCATCAAATGTACGACCAGAATGACAAAGATTATTCGGATCACAAAGTATGAACCCTGGAAGAATCTCCTCCTCTTCAATTCCTTTCAGTCTGATTTTGAGGTTTTCACCTGGGGCTACAGAATCGGTTTCCACATCATCGGAAAGGATTCCAAGAACTTCCACATTGTGCTTAAAAAGAAACCAAGATTGGAAAACTTTTGATACATTCACTACATTATAGAATGGAAAATGATCTGTTTGCTGAAGACTTGCAAGTCACATTTTTCTGTGGTTGTTGAGTAGCCAAAGTAATTCTTGTGAGTTTAAAACTTTATAACATTTGTATAACACAAACTTACTGAAAATCATATCTTAGAATTAAAGCTGCCAATTAAGATTTATCTGTCATCTTTTAAATATATCACATCCTAATAATTTCCAAACAATACCTGCCTTTTTTACTTTTTAAAAATTAAAACATATACCATTTTAATTTTATAGATATAACTTTTATTATTCTTAGTCAGGAGTTAAGAGACATAGCTTCTATTATCTATCAATCCCCAAACATCTGAAGAATGTATTTTTCTAAGGTTATTTGAACAACTAAGCTTTAAAAGCATACTGACTGTTAATAGGTAGAGGGTTTCCTTCTAGGGTGATGAAAATGTTTTGGAACTAGACGTGCTGATGGCTGCACAATACCATGAACGTACAAAATGTCAATAGTGGTAAAATTTGTCTTTTACTACAATAATTTTTTTTTAAAGCATATATATGGGGGAAAATGTTAAAAGCAATACCCACAAAGTAGTCCTTATTTTACTCCCATTTCCTCCCTTGGAGATAATTTATATTTTTAAAACACATGCCAGAAAACAAAACAATAAAACAACCTTTAAGACAAAATGAACTTTCTCATTGGATGACAGATAAATAGGAGAAAATCCAGAATCACTATATTCCATACCAGAATTCTATAAACTGTCATTTGCTAAACTCCAGTAGTTTCTCCCCCATACACATACACAAATAATGGCTTGCTTTCCCCAAAGGTAGCTTATACCTTACTGATAGCTGTCTTGAAATTCATTCCAGAAACTGGTAGTACAGCCATATTTGCTAGCAAATTCTTTAGAGTAATGGAATAAAGAGGTAGAAAGTAGCAGTTCCATCATATATAACCAAACAAGTATGTTTACTACTTTTTGCCCAAATAATACAGTGTAACAATTCCTTTCCCTAAATGAAGACTTTTATAACAAAATAGAGCAAGTCAAATCTATAATCCATACTTATGAAAAATTAAGATTAATTTTTTAATTACTTTCTGAGAGGTAGTAAAGATTTTATCTGCTCAAAAGTACTTCACAAAAGTGGAGAGTCATACATGATTTATGTGTCTATGGCTGGCTGGCTTATCTTACTTAGTAATAATGCCCTCCAGGTTCGTCCATGTTGTAGCCTATATTAGAATATCCTTCCTTTCTCGCTGAGTGATATGCCGTTTTATGTATACACCATATTTGTTTGCTTCTGCTTCCATGTGTTGGCTGCTATGAACATTGGTTCTCCAAGATCTGCTTTTGGCTTTTAAGGGTGTGTACTCAGATGTGGAATTGCTGGATCATGATTATTCTATTTTTATTTTTGTTTCTGAAGAAATGCTGTTAAGTTTTCCATAGCAGCTGCACAATTTTACATTCCTACCAACAATCCAGAAAGGGTTCCAAATCTCTATATCCTTCACCACCATTTGTTATTTTCTGGGTTTTTCTTTTTTTTAAATAGCCATCCAGATGGCTGTGAGGTATTATCTCACTGTAACTTTGATTTGCATTTCCCTAATGAGCGCCGAAGAATTGATGCTTTTGAACTGTGGTGTTGGAGAAGACTCTTGAGAGTCCCTTGGACTGCAAGGAGATCCAACCAGTCCATTCTGAAGGAGATCAGCCCTGGGATTTCTTTGGAAGGAATGATGCTAAAGCTGAAACTCCAGTACTTTGGCCACCTCATGCGAAGAGTTGACTCATTGGAAAAGACTCTGATGCTGGGAGGGATTGGGGGCAGGGGGAGAAGGGGACGACAGAGGATGAGATGGCTGGATGGCACCACGGACTCGATGGACATGAGTCTGAGTGAACTCCAGGAGTTGGTGATGGATGGACAGGGAGGCCTGGCGTGCTGCGATTCATGGGGTTGCAAAGAGTCGGACACGACTCGGTGACTGAAATGATTAGTGATGTTGAGCTTCTTTTCATGTGTTTGCTGGCCACTTGTTCATCTTCTTTGGAGAAATGCCTGCTTTAAGTTCTTTGCTAATTTTTTAGTCAGGTTCTTTATTTTTGTTGTTGAGTTGTAGGAGTTCTTGATATATTATGGATAGTAACCCCCTTTATCAGATTCATGATATACAATTTCTTACCCCCATTCTGTAGGTTCCCTACCTATAGTTTTTTAATGTAAAATAGTCTTACATCTGGGCTTCCCTGGTTGCTCAGACAGTAAAGAATCCACCTGCAATGCAGGAGAACTGGGTTCAATCAATCCCTGGGTTGGGAAGATGCCCTGGATGAGGGCATAGCAACCCACTCCAGTCTTCTTGCTTGGCGAATCCCCATGGACAGAGGAGCCTGGTGGACTACAGTCAATGGGATCGCAAAGAGTCGGACATGACTGAGCAATTAAGCACAGCACAGCATAGTCTAACATCTTTTAAAACATAATTCTGTTCCACTGAAACTCAGGGACTGAAGTAAACTGAGTTCTTAAGGACTGATTAACACCTGTAAGATATGCTACACTGACCTGTTTAGTAATTAGTGTAAAGTGATAGTTTCTAAAGAGAACTAATATATTAAGTCCCTTCACCTTTAGCTACAGCCCAGCACTAAGTTCACTTGCCCATAGTAAGTACTTTTCTATTGTGATAAAATACTCATATTTACCTTTTTAAACTGTTTTACATCGTACAATTCAGTGGCATCGACATTCACAATGGTATACAACCATTATCAGTATCTGGTTCCGAAACATGATCACCCCAAAAGGAAGTTCTGTGCCCATTAAGAATCTACTCCCCATTCTTCCCCCAGCCCCTTGCTTCCATCTCCACAAACAAACTTGACTTCTGTGATTGCTCAACAGACAAAATACAACAAGGATTCAAACTGACCATTATTTTCACTCGTTTATCACTGCATAATTACCTCTTAGAGAAAAGAGACTATGATAGGATACTCTGATCTCCAATGCATAAGGCATCAAGAAACCCCAAAGTATAATTTGTAAGGTTTCAATTAAAACTCAACAGTACATTAACAATTATCTTTTGTAATATTCTTTGCCTGGAATAAGGGTGGTAAAGAAATTCTCAGTTAAATCTAACAAAATGTCTATTTGGAGTTTCTGATCATTCAGGCCTTTTCCTACATAAAGAACATCTTTGGATTGTTAGAGAAGTCCTCTGGAGACAGGTAACAGTTTCTTAGTAACAGGTCATCTGCAATTACCAGCAACTGACCAGTCAAAAATAACACAAAAGAATATAGTTTATTGAGATTTTTTCATGTTATTTAATGAAACCCTCTCCTATAATGAAGAAACTACAATAAGGTATTAAGAGTCAAGAAAAGACCCATTTATGATTTTTAAAAAATCCCTTTCTCCCCAAATAAATTAGGAGCATAGCTTGGACACATTTTATAGTATCCAACATAACTACTATGTACAAAAAATAAAAGAAAGCTGATTATATTAATGTTAAACCTGAGTTTTCATCCCTGGCTCACTTACTAATCTAGAATGTTAACAGAAGCAAATCATTTAACCACTTCAGATCTCTATTTACTTCCTATAAAGTAACTAACTGAAGCTCTCATGATGACGTACCTTTTAACTCGGACATGGTGCTAATACTGTCCCTTCTCCATTTGTCAATAAATGACGCCACATATTCTTGATTAAATTTTGCACTTGACATTAACTAGCTCCATACAGCTCAGTTGGTAAACAATCTGCCTGCAGTTCAGAAGACCTGGGTTCAATCTCTGGGTTGGGAAGATCCCCTGGAGAAGGAAATGGCAACCCACTCCAGTATTCTTGCCTGGAGAATCCCATGGATAGAGGAGCCTGGCGGGCTACAGTTCATGAGGTTGCAAAAGTCGGACACAACTTAGCGACTACACCACCACCACCACCAATGTTGGATTTAAAAAGTGGTTTCTTTTAATGAAATCCCTAAGATTGAAAAGTTCTGATTCCTTACTAATATTTTCAAGAGAAAATTTAAATGAACAAGAGCATTATGAATTCTTACCTTGTTTGGCATCATCACAAGCTGCTGGCCTTTACAAATAGATCCTGATTCCAGCTTTCCCAGGACCACAGTGCCCATATCCTGTTTAAAATAAAAAGCCAAATGTCAGACTTCTGTTACTAATATACAGGGGTTCAACAACCCAAAGTGAAATCTTACAAGGCTTATTCAGAAAAGAAAATCTTTAGCTCAAGTGGTAGAATGCTTAGGATTAATCTTAGACACAGGCAACAAATACTGTGTCAAAAGCACATCTATATATATAATACTAATAAATAAGTATGCCTAGGATTTAAAAAGAAACACACTGCAGGAGACAGAATTTTACGTTGAAGATCTAAATTTCTTGTTCAAATTGAGCTTCTCTCAAAACTGTCTGAGACATTACCTATTTAAAAACTAAATTTCAAGAAATTTAGCATGAAGCTAATGAAGTAATGTATTTGAAAAAAAGCAAAATACTACATATTGATAGTGCAGTACTTAAAATGAAGCTAAAAACATAGTTAAAAATAGTGAAGCTTATTATTTTTTTCTTTATTTAAAGCTTAATTTTTAAAGACTACATCCAGTGTTGTTTAGGCTATGGTAAACAAGTTCATATACTGCTGGTGGTCATGTAAATTAGCACTGTATTTTGGAAGGCTATTTGTCAGTATCTATCAACTTTAATGTACAAACTCTTTCAGAAGTTTTACTTATAAGAATCTCTCACCAAAAAATGATCACTGGCTCATAGAAAAACAAAATAAACTAAACTGATTTAAATTATGATCTATCTATATCACTGAATAACATAATCTTTATTAAAAAGATACCTGTGTTATGTTGTTAATTATTAAAGTTATTTCATAGTTTAAAACAGAAGACAAAATAATTTGTCACCTCCCATAAAACCCAATTTCTTGAACATTTTGGGTACCTTGTACTTATCCACAATTGGCAGCCTGATTGGTCCATCAACTGATCTATTGAAGTTTGGCAAATTATCCAGATATGGAATAAATGGTAATCCACTGAGAATATAATAAAATTAAAGAGTCAACATAAATGTTAAAATTTTAAGAAATTACATGGCTCTAACTTAAGTTAATCTCACTTATTCCTCAGAAACATTTTCTAAAAAAATAACAAAGTAGATCAATATAATGAAAAAGTTTCCCTATAAACTTATAAAAATATTTAATGGCAGATAACCCACATGTTGTAATAAATTGAAGCCACTCTATATAACTTAATTTTTCATGGACTTTTTCCAGCTCTGAAATCAAGATTGTATAATTTCCCCTTTAAAACTACAGTATGTGAATTGGGAGGTATAATATTGACAAGATCGCAATATTCCCCCCAAACTGATGTACAAATTCAGTGCAGTTCTTATTAAAGTCCCACTGCCTTTTTGCAGAAATTTGACCAGCTGATCCCAATGTTCATATGGAAATTCAAGGGACCCAAAAAGGCAAAATATTCTTGGGGGACAGGGGGATAAAAGTCAAAGACTCCCATTTCCCAATTTAAATACTCATAAAGCTGAAGTATTCAAGACTTTACCTTATAAAAAATTAGTCCAAAAATGAAACACACACCTAAGAGCTTCAATAGGCTTAAATGAAAATAACGGGTCTAACTCTTTATGACTGGATTGTGCAACAATTCCCTAGGCATGACACCAAAAGCACAATTAAGGGAAAAAATAAACAAGACTTCATCAAAATTAAAACCTTTTTGTATTTCAAAGGACACTATGAAGAAAGTAAAAAGATAGCCCACAGAATGGGAGAAAATGCTTCCAAATCATGTCTCTGATAAGAGAATTGTACCCAGTGCATAAAGTACCCTAACAACTCAATAACAAAAAGGAAAACCCAGTTAAAAGACAAAGGTCATGGCATTTTTAAAGCCAAGGTTACACTCAATATTTTCTTAAATTATTGGGCTTCCCAGGTAGCTCAACCCATGAAGAATCTGCCTGCAATGCAGGAGACCCTGGTTTGGTCCTTGGTTGAGGAAAATCCCCTGGAGAGGGGAAAGGTTACAGTATTCTTGCCTGGAGAATCCCATGGACAGAGGAACCTGGTCCACGGGGTCGTAAAGAGTCAGACACAACTGAGCAACTAACACACACAAACACACTGGGCCTTCCCTAGAGATCCAGGGGCACGGATTCGATCCCTAGTCAGGGAAATGAGATCCCACATGCTGTGTGGCCAAAAAATTTAAAAAAAATTTACTTAATAAGACACAAACTTTTAAGAAGATTACTTACATGTACCAAGGACAGAAATCTGATTGCTCCTTAAGATTTGCTCCCGTCAGTCCTGAGCATGGCATGAAGTGAATGTCCTTTTTGGGATTAAAGCCAACTTTTTTCAAAAACGGCACCAGTTTCTCTTTACATTCTTCGTATCTATTAATATTTATAAATAACTCAATTATAATGTAAAGCAACTGAACTCTCTAGTTTCAACATTAAACAGAGTATGGACAAACAGTAAGATGTCCAAGCTTGCCTCTCATTGCTCCAGTTTACTGTTGGGTCGTCCATCTTATTAATGAGCACAATCAAATGCTTTACGCCTGCCGTCTTTGCCAGCATGGCATGCTCTCTCGTCTGTCCTCCTTTCTCAAATCCAGTTTCAAACTCTCCTTTCCTGGCAGAGATCACCTGTTCCAAGAAATGAACAGCTTATTCTTACACATTCAAGTACACTCTTCTAGCAATACAACATTTTTCTTTTCGGTTTTATCAGAAGCATCTTGCAAGAAAATAGAAGTGAGTGAGTTAGTCATTCAGTGTGTCCAACTCTTTGTGACCCCATAGCCTGACAAGGCTCCTCTGTCCACGGGATTCTGTAGGCAAAAACGTTGGAGTGGGCTGCCTTCTCCAGGGCATCTTCCTGACCCTGCATTGCAGGTAGATTGTTTTATCGTCTGAGTATATATATATACTTTTGAATGTCACAATGTCTAAATACTTTAAAATTTCGGTATATGCTTCTTCTCATTCCCAATTCTCCAAAATCTAGTACGCCTTTATATTTTACATTTCAAACATATATGTGATTTAGTGCTGGTACAATAACTACCCCCAAGCTGCAAAATGACTGAAGATCTTAAACAGATAATTTCTTACTCAATTTTGTACTCACAGGATTGAGTACAAAATGGATTAGGTTTAGCAGTCAGTGGACACCAATTTCTCACACAGAGATAATAGCAATGGTAAAGAAAAGCAGAAACATTTTCATAAGTAAATCAAATTATGAAGATTTCTTGGGCAGATTAGTGAAACAAAGTGAAAACTGTAACTTTGTATATTTTACAGTTCACTGTAATCTAAATTCTAGCTTTTAGAAGGTAAATCCAAGTGTTTACATTTCAAGTAGGGCTGCGAACAAATACAGGGATGAACTGGAAACATCTTTCCTTACCAGTACAGCCAAATCAGCTTGAGAAGCACCACCAATCATATTTGGGACAAAACTCTTGTGGCCAGGGGCATCTAGAATTGTAAAATGCTTCTTTTCCGTTTCAAAATAGGCACGACCCACTTCTACTGTTTTACCCTTGTCTCTTTCTTCCTGATTTGTGTCTAAGGCCCAAGATAAGTACCTGAAATAATTTTAAAATAACAATACTGGTAAGAACATGAGTTTTAAAAATATTCTTCTGCCATTAAATGTGTAATTAATGGTAGAAGAATTTTATGTTCAACATACATTTAAATAGAAATAAAAGTTAAATGACTAAAACTTACATTCTTCTGATTCAAACACTCAAGAGCTTTTATATATATCCAGCGTCAATTATACATTCTGTAAGCAAATATTATGTATAATAACAAGATGACAACATACACAGAAAGACTATTTAGTACCAATGCCAATATCACTATGAGTTAAGTAATGAGTTCCTTTATTTTCATTTTAAAAATCATCTAGCACAAAGTATAATACAAATAAGGCTGTTTAAGGGTAACTTCTACAAGTGAAGTCTACTAACCCACCATTTGGGAACAATGGTTACTTGCTAAAAATTATCTGGATATTTCTTTGCCATATAAAAATTAAATATATAAATTCAAACCATCCATAACAGTGTTAATTTAGATAACTTCATCACATCACCTGTATTTCAAAGTAAGTAAGAAATATCAATAACCTCAGATATGCAGATGACACACCAGAAAGTGAAGAGGAACTAAAAAGCCTCTTGATGAAAGTGAAAGAGGAGAGTGAAAAAGTTGGCTTAAAGCTCAACATTCAGAAAACGAAGATCATGGCATCTGGTCCCATCACTTCATGGCAAATAGATGGGGAAACAGTGGAAACACTGTCAGACTTTATTTGGGGGGGCTCCAAAATCACTGCAGATGGTGATTGCAGCCATGAAATTAAAAGATGCTTACTCCTTGGAAGGAAAGTTATGACCAACCTAGACAGCATATTAAAAAGCAGAGACATTACTTTGCCAACTTAGGCCTGTCTAGTCAAAGCTATGGTTTTTCCAGTAGTCATGTATGGATGTGAGAGCTGGACTTTGAAGAAAGCTGAGCGCCAAAGAATTGATGCTTTTGAACTGTGTTACTAGAGAAGACTCTTGAGAGTCCCTTGGACTGCAAGGAGATCCAACCAGTCCATTCTGAAGGAGATCAGCCCTGGGATTTCTTTGGAAGGAATGATGCTAAGGCTGAAACTCCAGTACTTTGGCCACCTCATGTGAAGAGTTGACTCATTGGAAAAGGCTCTGATGCTGGGAGGGATTGGAGGCAGGAGGAGAAGGGGACGACAAAGGATGAGATGGCTGGATGGCATCACCAACTTGATGGACATGAGTTGAGTGAACTCTGTAGTTGGTGGGAGGCCTGGCGTGCTGCAATTCATGGGGTCGCAAAAAGTCGGACACAACTGAGCGACTGAACTGAACTGAATCCATTTTTTAGTATAATATTGATTAGGAACTTTTCCCCTTAACACAGAAATACAATTAAAAAAAATAAAATACCACCAATGTCCTATTGAGATAAAGCTTGTTAACTTAAGAAAAAATAAGGTTAGAAAGAAGAAAAGAGCTGACCCTCTCTCCATGCAAAGGCAACTACTGTCAATATATTATTCCATATATTCTTTTATCTTTCAACTGTTTACTCACATAATGATCATACCCTTAAGTACTATTATGTTATCTGCTTTCTCCCCAAATCCCACTGTAACATCTGTTCCTGATTATTATAAATTCTGTGAATGAAATTTTGTAGCCAGGCAATGTCTCAATTAAATAGATGCTTTATAATTTATCCCACAAGCCTCCTCTCATGAATTTGTTAGTAGACTACAAAAGCATTAAATAAGTAGTTTCCTGAAAAGTAACTTATAGTGTCATAAAAGTTTACCAAGTTTCTCTGTTTTTTTCTTTAGCTTCTCTTTCATATTTCTCAAGTGTCCTTTTGTCAACCATTCCAGTCAAATACCTGAAAATGTTCAAAGAAAAGAGAAACAAACATTTAATTACTCATGAATTGCTCAGTTGTGAAGTTAGGAAATCTTTAAAGCACTCAAAGGGAATTTGAACTCCATAAAAAAGCTACTTTAAAGTATAAGTGCCACTGGGGTAGATGCTGAAATCATGGAAAATTTCAGTGGAAAAGACATTTACAGTCTCAGATTACCTCCCCCAAGATAATGGGAAAAAAATAACTTTACAGTGCTAAATTCTGGCAGGGGACACCTTAACCAAGTAATCATGGCTATTATCACCAGTAATAGATAAAACGTACTGAATATTGTGATCATCTGTGCTCTCATACGAGCACAACATACCTTCTGAGATATTCTCTTCCAAAATGCATACCCTCAATCTAATTATTAACATCGTCAAACCCAAATTGAAGAACATCAGATAAAATAACCAAACAGCACTCTTCAAATTATGAAGGTCACGAAAGACAAGACTGAGGAAATGTCACACGTTGGAGGAGACTAAAGAGACATAACAACCAAGAGTAAGGTGGAATTCTAGAACAGAAAAAATGATGCTGGTTGAAAAACTGGTGAAATTCAAATGAGATCTATAGTTTAGTTAGTTAGTTTGTACCAGTGATAACTTGCTAGTTGGGATGATTATACAGTGGTTATTTAGTATGTTAACATTAAGGTAGCCTGAATAAAATTGTCTAACAATTCCACTGCTGTTTTTGGAACCTTTCTATAAGTCTAAAATTATTTCAAAATAACTGTTTTTTTTTTAAACAGCAAATGTAAATACTAACATAAAAGAAAGGAATTCTGAGTGCTAGCCAAGCAATTAAGTCTTACTATTTAATATTTAAAACATACTAGTCAAAATGAGATCGTAATTTTAAAATAATTCCTTAGTAATACCTAATTGCTTCCCTTGACTCTATCCAAATCAAATCCTTTTCTAAGCTTCTGTCTCTGGGTGTTCTCAATAGTCATCTAAATCAAAAAATATACACTCTCCTAAAACACAACATCAAATGGGCCTGCCACTTCTTTCCACAGAGTCTTAGGTAAGAATTCCTGTATAATAGCCTGCTTTAGGATCTGTTGTAGAAATTTTCAGCAGTAACTAGCAAATTTACTGATTAAGATTTCTTAACAAAGCAAGACAATGAAGATATGCCGTCTAGACCCTCCGTTATCCTTTAAGATAACAGCTTAAAGAAATGAGTCTACTTTAGGAGAGATTAAAAAGATATTTTAATTAAAATATTTTTCAATTCTAGAACACATCACTAAACATCAACCATGGCATTTTCATACCTAGATACCTTCTATTTATGATAAAAAAGAAAAAAAAAGCATGTTAGCCAGACATTCTGATTAAATCCACATATATTCAAGGAGTTGATGAATAAGGAAACACCAGTTCCCCCAGATTCATTATTCCCAAGAAAATTATATTTAAAACAAAGTAAAATTTCTTATAATCTAGGGTTCTATATTACTTTTTATTAACAAATCTAAAAGACAGCTTTTAGAAATACATTTAATTAAGGTTTCATGAGAGGCTTACAGTGATAACAAAAGGTATTTAACAAAAAATATACTTACATTATTTGTCCTCCAATGGTTGACTTGCCAGCATCTGAAAGTAACAACATGATCAACAACAGGCAAATCAAAGGTGTAGTCAAACCAAAACACAAGGACTATATAGGAACACAACCAAAGGCCCATTTAAAATACCTAATTACAGCTTGCAAAAGCGACTGCAAAGAATAGAATCTGGGTCAGAAGTTCCGGTTAGTTACCTTCTCTCCTTGAATCTAAGACCCCCCCCTGCAGCTCTATAGTAACTTAGGACTACTTTACTGATAATATGAATTACCCAAGGGGAGCCTCAGAAGGAGAACAAAAGTAGCCAAGACCCCTGAACTACATTTAGGTAGTATGCTTTGCACTTTTAGCCAATATAGGTGTTCCTTTACAAATTTCAAAGTTCTTGCTACTAAAAAGAGCAGAATGGTGTATCATCAAATTCAAAAGAAGGCAGAGATAAGAGAAAGGAAAGAAAACAGGGTACATAATTCTGTTATTTTCTTTTCACACAAAAAAATAGACTTTAAAAAAATATATTGACTAACAGATGTCATAACAGGCTGAGCCATCACCAGTGGCCTATAGACCAATTATGTATCACATACAAATATACTTATTTTCTTCCAGCTACCATGCCACCACAGCTTCCAAGAATACACTGCTGGCAATGTTCTGCCAGCTAAAAAATCTATTGAGTTAAAAATCAAGACGTTTTAGATTAGTTCAGTTTCACTAAATACTTCAAGTAGCTAAATAAGATGTTCTCTGTCTGATGGATTCAGTAACTTTGGTCATTTCTTATCATTGCTACAAGTGCAACTCACCTACGTGCCCAATGAATACGACATTTACGTGTTCCTTCTTAGGAGCGCCTGGCGGCGCAGCCACAGATTTAGGTTTTGGTATTTCCTCTTCCTCCTCCATCATTTCCTGGGCACTTTCCTCTGCGGGCCTTCCATCTCCCAAAGAACCACCATCTGGCTCTGCTTCACTTATTTCTTCTTTGTTCTCCCATGATTCTTCTGGGGACATCTCTGTCTCCCCATTTTCTACTGAAATAAAACATTTTAGTTTAGTATTCTGAAAAAGGTTTATCATCTATCTATACATTAAAACACAGATGCTTTTAAACAACAAACAGAACTTAACATATTCAGTTCCATATCCTAACATCTAGTAATACACACAGACAAGCTGGCCTCACAGGTGACATCAGAGCTCTGACTCAGATTAGGAGAGACTATTTTAATGGAGCTTCATCTTCATAAGGACGAACAAAATATGAATAGGACATCTAACACTCCCAACAGCCCAATTATTCTGGCATCAAGATGTCCTGACAGAAAAGGGGAAGTTCAAAATCAGAATACAAAAAAGTGCAAAGATTTAGATTTCTGTTTTTCCTTTGGAAGTAGTAAAACTTCAGTATCAATGTTATTGAACACCTTGGGAATATGAAACGCTTAAGGGTAAGAAAGTTACAAAATGGAAGAAAATTTTCACAAATGTAAATTAAGTACACCTATTCAAACTGATTTAGCATTTCCTCCACTTGATTCTTTTTATTTGCCATCACTAAATTTATCATGGCAGTGTTAATGCTGCATTAGCTCTGCTTGCTAAATCCTAATGGCAAAGACTCAGTTGTCATTGTAGTTTTAAATGTAGGCATTATAATAATGATAACACTTAAACATTTGTACCTTAAATCTTGAGAGACTGAAAGAGTTTCATATTACTGTATTAATATGGTCAGAAATTTTCTTACCAATAGGTTCTGAAAGTTCCATGCTAACAGCTGAATTTGAACCTAGACAAGAAATTGAGATATATATTTACAAAACACTATCTAGATTTACACACCACAGACAATTTAATGCTTTCTCAATTAGTTGTTCAAAGAGTCACATCATAGAAAATTACCTTCACACAACAATGACTGTTCCTCTTGAGAAGATTCCACAGGTGCTGTTTAACAGAAATAAGCTCTATTAAAAATTGAGACCTATACATCCATTTTACTTATCTTTTAAGAAACAGGAAAAACAGAAGTTCAATAACAAAACAAAAACCTCAATAATTCAGAACAATGACAACTAACCCAGGCTTTCAAATTACACATCTGTTTAACCTAAAAAAAATCTACCAGCTACAGCCAATTTTAACACATTTTCAGTAATTGAAATGTATTCACAAAAGCATGTTTATTCTGACTCTACTTCATAAACTTTTCCTTTACAGATACTGTAAAAGTAACCTGCAGCCCAGCCCAAATTAGATTTTACTCAACAAATACACATTACTACTCTAGATTCTCTAGCCCAAGAAGTACTGATTAGTCTTTGTTAAGATTCTATAATACATGTTATCAAGATCCTTAAATAAATTCTATTTGATACCAATAAAATGAAAAGGGCATTGTATATAGTCTCTGGAATGCATCCAGGCCCTTACATCATCTCAGAAAAAGTGGTTATAATGATGCTAGTTTTGTCCTGTATTAGAATTCTAAGGTCAAGCAATAACCCAGTTTCCATAACTATCACATTACAAATTTTTGACATCACTGGAGGAGATGTATGTGAAATATACACTAATATCCCAGTCCATACATTAATTTTTTATACTAAATACTTCAATACCTCAGTACTCTTGCTTTAAAGAATCTACAAGAGGCAAAAAGACATCAGAGAATCTGAAGTCACATGAATCCTCCACACCAATAAAGAACAGTGACTTCTTAACCTGCAAGACTCACATTTAAATCAGTGTCCAGTCTGCCTCCTTAGCACAGTAGGCAGCACATCAGTCTCATAAAATCAGTGCCCAGGAAGTAAGTCAACAAAAAGCTTGGGGCCCAATCTCCAACAACATGAAGTGCTGAAAAAAGTTAATTCCTGAGAGTTCCCTGGTGGCCTATTAGGCTTTCACTGCCACAGCCCTAGGTTCAGTCTCTGCTCAGGGAACCGAGACTGCATGGCCAAAAAAAGAAAAGAAGGAAAGAAAGAAATTCCTGTCCCTGAAAGGTCGAGGGCAACCGATTTTTTTTGAGGAAGGAAGTGACATGCCAAGTGTGACTTAGGGAGATCATTCTATGGTAGTACACAAATGAACCAGAGAGGTAAAGATACAAGTCAGAAAGACCAACACCACCACTTACAAGAAAGTGTGCCATCAGAGCAAACGAGTGGCACAACCAGAGAAGGAGCTCAGCAGTGCAAAGATAAAGGGAGCAAAGATCCGACAGGGGCAGGGAGGAATAATAAAAAGTCTAAGATGACCCCACCCTATGTGATTAACAGGGTATTTTGACAGGATCTGGGGGGGAAAAATCCTTTGAACTCAGTCCACAAAGTAAAAGGAACTGTACTTCAGATACAATATAGATTAGTTTTTCTTTTTTTTTTGGTTTTTCTATTAAGAAAAGCTTATAGGTTAAGATAAGGAAAAATTACTCAATTTTCAGAAGAAGTCAAGTTCATATGCCACCCTAGGAATGGAAGAGGCGGCACAGGGTAGTAGCAGAAGGACAGAACTGAGCTGATTCCTGGCTTGAAATCCTGGCTTGTCATTTGTTAGTTTTCAGATACAGTTATTTCACTGGAGTGATGAAGATGACATGCCATCTGCCAGACAGGATTAAATGAAAAAATAATTTGTTATCAAATAACGCATGGCACTTAGATATTCAACAAATGAGTCTCTACCTCCTAACATGGACTGAGTATCAATTCTATCAACTAACGTACTGAGTCTATTATGGTCTAGACAGGGATTAAGAAACACTCCCCAAGTGCTGGAGGTGGGAGGGAGTTGGTGGCAAATTACCCTAATTCCAGTTAACCTTTCCTGAGCCCTTATGTACTAACTGCTGTCTCTTCTAATTCCCCTGAAAACCCTATGAAATAGACAACTACCATCTAACATTCAGATGGTATCAGACTCAAGTAGGCTTTTTCAGGTTATATAAGTACCATCCTGCCCTTCCTCAGATGGCCCCTGTTGAAAATCACTCAGAAAAAGTGAACTGAATAAATGATGATATACATATATTCTAAGGCAGGAAAAGACTAAGATAACTGGTATAGTAGACTCTCCTGTCACTTAGTAAGATAACCCAAACTGCAACTGAGCTTTATAAAATGAAATAGTACATACACCTGACCACCTAGTTCTAGAAGCAACTGTTAAACTTACAAATACACAACATATGTGTTAGGCTGTAAGGCACTTCTCCTGACAGTGACCTCAGTCATGAGTTCACCCCCATGGATGCATAATGCAAAATCTGTTCATGGTTTTATTTTTCAAGATGTCTTACTTTTATTGAATATTTGTCTTAAGTTTATGAAGCTTAGAGACAAAGTACCAAAAGCAATCAAGTGCTTAATATACACCTAATGATATGCATTCAGACCTCAGAAGATGTTATAAACTTATTGGTAATGCTGGTGACATTTGCAAACTGATGTTTTGGGAATTAATAAAGCAGAAAAATCACATATAACAAGATGTTCCTTAAATTTAAGCTTCTCAATATCGTGTACCCAGGCTTTACACGTTCATGTACGCCCTTCTTGTTCATTTCACTCTGGTCTTATTCACCATGCACATCACATCCAGATTTTACTGGCTACTAGTAATCCTGGGCTTAGAATTCTACTAGACCCAAAGTCCTTTGTTCATGGTTAGCAAACAGGATTATTAGCACTTGATTTCTCAAGTCTTGCATAGTTCATACCTATCAGTGAAAGAGAAGAAAACCCTCCCAAGGAATGACATTATGGTTTCATATATTCCAATGGTATCTCCATGTTCAGACACACATTCTTATTGAGTATTCGAAGGAATAATTCTAATAAAGTAGGAACGTTATCAGAGTGTACAAGTGATTAAAACTGCCACACCTTAAGTTAAAAGGAGAAAGTAATAATTGTGGTGAAATTATTACAATTTTTAAAACATGATTTTACCAAAAGACAGCCAGACAACAATACTGCCTGTGTTTTAACACAGATGATAATCTGGGTCTTAAAACTGCTAGTTAAATATGATCATGGTAAAATAAGCCAGTCACAAAAGGTCCCATGTTATACCATTCCACTTCCATGAAATATTCAGAATAGGTAAATCCAGAGAGCAAAAAGCAGATTGGTGGTTACCAGAAGCTGGAAGGAAAAGGAAATGGGAAGGGGTGGCGAAAATGCTTTGGAACTAGACAGAGGTGACAGTTTTTACAACACTGAGAATGTTTTAAATGCCATGAATTATTCACTCTAAAATGGTTAATTTTATGTTATATAGATTTCTTTTTAATACAAAAAATTTAAAGATACAATCATGGATCAAAGGACTTCAACATGGCAACTCCTATTTTGCCAGCATATAGTAAGGACAGCACAAGTTAGTCAAGACCATACATGTGGCAGGTAATGAAAGCTATGTTTTAATTTAAGCTACATATTTTAAACATAAATGATGACCAATTCTCAAAAAGTGCTTAATCCATCTATTTCATAAATCAGCAAGTTAAATTTGTACTGCTTTAGCTATAAAACCAGTCTCAAATCCCCTTTACATACTAAAACAGCTATTTATAATGCCATCTTAACTAAAATATCTTACTCCTGTTAGCTAAATGGTGTGTTCATTAAAGAAAAATAAAAACAACTTCAGTGCTGTCACAGAAGTAACAAGTGTCCCACACTGCACAGATCTGGTAAACAGTGTGACGATTCTGAGTTTCTACAATGATAGAAATATCTGTGCTGTGATAATAGCCACTACCACATGTGGCTATTGAGCACTTGAAAGGTGGCTACTGTGACTGAGGAACTGAATTTTAGATTTTAGTTTTAAAATTAAATACCCACATGTGCAGTTCTGGCTCCTCTGAAGGAGTCACTTCAGTTGCCCTATGAACTTGCCTTATCTGGTTTTCCACTTTGCCCTATTCTCCAACCACTCTCCACCTGAAGGGCTAATAAGATGGCTTCTTGACTCCTCTAAGATATGACCCTCTTTCAATTATAGATCCACACACATACACAGCTTAGTTCTTATTCCTTAGGAGATTATGGACTTCTAGAATGACTGGTTTTCTGAAACATGGAGACTTTTTCCTCTATGTTGTCTCCACAGGTAGGCACAGTATACTGTATAGAATAAATACACACTTAATTTTTATTGAATTAACTTCAGCAGTAGGGTTCAGAACAATTTCATATGTGCCAATTTTCTAAAGGAGTTAGAGAAACAATATCCAAGAGATGTTAAAAACAGTTTGAGTAAGGAACTAAAATTCCCTGGCACACAGGTGCCCACATGGTCTCACAAAAGCTGAGGCATTTTCTCCCAGACAACACTGGAAAATAGTAAAAGCAGCCATCAGAAAGAAAAGCCTGCAGAACATGTACAAGAGCCCATGGTTTTGCTTTAACTACCTAACCCTCTAAAAATAAAAAAGGCACAATGTTACAGATAGTGGTGATCACAGCTGTTTATTTTACATCATTTCCTGAAATGTTTTAAATAATTTCAAAATGTTACTTTAAATTAGAGCATTGCGGGCTTCACTGGTGGCTCAGTGGTAAAGAATTTGCCTGCCAATGCAGGAGACACAGGTTTGCTCGCTGGTCTTGGGAACTAAGCCCATGCATTCCACAACTACTGAGCCTATTTGCTGCAACTGCTGAAGCTCGTGAGCCACCGAGAAGCCACTGCAATCAGAAGCCTGAACCGCAACTAGGGAGTAGCCTCCACTCACAACTAGAGAAAAGCCTGCACAGCAACAAAGACCCAGCACAGCCAAAAACTAAAATAATAAAATTCTAAAACTTAGAGCATTGCCTACTCATGATGTGTACCCAGCTACTGCTGAGAAAGAACATGGAGGCAGTGCCGTGGCGCACACACTCATAAGCCCCGTGTCTCAAACAGTGTCTCAGCCAACAGACGGTGTAACTTCCAATTGCAAGGAGTTACTATTGGTAGGATAAGCTTGGGAATCAGATCTAGGTTCCAATCCCAACTCCTCCGTTTATTCATGGATGTCACATCCCCTATTTATTTAGCTTCTCTGAAACTTAATTTTCTTATCTGTAAAAATAGGCCATCAGTATCTATACCCCAAGAGGTTGTTGTGAAGGGCATTTTAACCGAGTGGTAACTGCTCAATAAATTTATTATTATAATAAGCATTTCAATGTCCCATAATGATTATAGAAACTTTTAAGGATGAAATGTAAGAAAGGCAAATTCCAGGGCCTCTCTCTCAGAAGATCCATTTGTAGTAATTAGCTCTGGGCATGCTCCCTTTTTTTGCCATTATTAAACAGCATGGTGTGGTGGAAAGCACTAAATTAGCAACTGGCAAATTTGGATTCTAGGCTCAACTGTGTCTTTAAGTCTGTGAGTGACCTTAGGCATTCACTCAGCATCTCTTATTATTACTGCCAGGTCATCTCTGGTCCTAACACTCTAAAGAACCTATTTACTCAGTCACTAAAGCAACAGCAACCTGATACAGCTTTTCTGTAGAATAACTTAAGTTCTACTCTATTTTTCAAACAATGCTAAAGGATAGTCTTTATAATTTATATACTATCTGCTGCAAAAAGAAGAAGATATTAAATTTCAGATACCACAAAAAAGTACAAAGATAACAGAATACCATCCACGTGAAACCAAACACCACAAAGGAGATGGGCACAGACTGCTTAGTAGTACTATAAGAACTCCTACTGGAGTTCTACAAAAACAGGCAACCTGATGACATTCTAAGGTATGTACTTTTTAAAATAAATTGAGCGATAGCTGATACACAATATTGTATAAGTTTTGGATGTACAACACAGTGACTCAAAATTTTTTGTGTGTGATTCCAATTTTTAAAGGTTATACTCTAGAATTATTATAAAACACTGGCTGAATTCTCTATGCTGTACAATATATCCTTGTAGGTTATTTTATACACAGTAGTTTGCTAAGGTATGCTTTTTTTATTTCAAGTGAAGAGGAATACAGTTACTTAGAATATGGTCTGGAATTAGGTTTGACCACTCTCAGACAAGGCTAGCTCAAAAAATCCTTGCTAAGTGTTCCTCTCACCTAGGAAGGAGAGTATGATGGGGATTGGTTTAACTTGGAGTAGTAATGTAACACCTAACCTTTCCTTAGAACAAAGTCATTTATGAAAAAACCAACAACACATCTGTAGCCCAGCCACACTTCATTAAAATCTACCAAAAGCAGGAATAAAACTCTTAAGAAGTTTCGGTATGAACCATCAACTGACAGCTAAAAAAGGATTATGAGGACCTCAGAACAACAAGTAGCCAAAATCTGGCTTCTCTCAAAATTTTAAGAACTGTGAATTCAAATGATAAAATTCTAAATAAGGAGCCAGAATCAAAGTAACTCACCCATGTTTAATAAAAAATAAACAAGTCTTTACTTAGAAGTGTGCTCTCCTGGTAACTCACATGGTACAGCGTTTGCCTGAATACCGGAGACGCGGGATTGATCCCTGGGTCTGGAAGATCCCCTGGAGAAGGAACTGGCAACCCACTCCAGTATTCTTGCCTGGAAAACCCCATGGATGGAGGAGGCTGGCAGTCAATGGGGTCGAAAAAGAGTCGGACATGACTGAGCGACTAACACTTACTTACAAGTAAAGATGACTGGTACTCTAGCAAATTCCTAGGAAACTTGAAGTACAGAAATACAAGAAAGGTGAATTTTATGTTAACTGTACCTCGGATAGTCACAGAGGACACTTAGTAGAAAACAGATCTGTGGTTTTATGATTAGGGTGACACAAGTGAAATTATTTATATAAGGGGACCTGTGGTGCTTCCCAGCTTTGAAAGCCCTCTCTCTGCACTCTGTGTGTGGCCCTCTTACCATGAAGCGTCTTCCAATTGAGTAGACTGGGTATCTGATCCCTTTCTGGACTCCTTGAGAATCACTTACCATCTTGGTGGTATCACTTTGAGTGCCTAGCACAGCATCCTGCCTTCTGCAGGCAGGCAATGTCTGTTCATTAACTGCCATACACATACCTGAGCAAAACCAGAGATTCACATCTCGAAAAATTCCATTCCGATACAGCTAACTCACCAGGAAAGATGATCAAATCTCTTTTTCATTCCTTCCTCTCCAATTAGAAAGACAGCACTATTTTAACACTTTAAGACATTTCCTCCCAGCAAACAAAACAAGGCTCAAAATGTGTTCTCTACAATATTTCCCAACACGGCATGATGTTTTCATCATCTTTTCATGCGGTACAATTCCAGAAAAAAAGTGAAAAATAAACAAAAGCAAAAAAAAAAAGCAGTGAATAAAACCTGCTCTAAAATTCCCATGGGAATTCCCTAGCAGTGCAGTGGTCAGGACTCCATGCTTCCACATCAGGGGGAACTAAGATCCAACAAGCAGCAACGTGACCAAATAAATAAAAAATCAAATTTATTCCCAAACAAAGTTTCTAACAGTTGAAACAGCTGCTCAACATGGTGCAGCCCTAGTGGATGCCCTCACTTGTTCCCTGAACCCCCATATCTGAGCCACTCCACATGTAAAATCATGAAACGAGAGCCACAATGGAATGATCTCTAATAATCAGTATGACGCAGTAGGAAAAGAAATAATACTCCAGGAACAATACTTTTTCTGATCTCTTCAGCCCACTTATTCCATTCACTGTCTCATCTGAAAAGTCCTTTCTATTACAATTGTTACTGCAGAACAATTACAAGGAAAACAAAGGGGCAACCATATCTACCATCTCTTTATACTTAAGTGTCAGTCAACTGGTATTCTTTAACACAAAAAAGTGTAAGAGCCCTTCAGGACAAAACGACTATTACTTTGAGTCTGTATCTTCTCTACTCTGGTGGCCCAGAAGAGGTCAGTCACCTTTGGGAAATTTCAGTAAATAACAGCATCCACCAAGTGACTTAAACCCCTTCTAAGGACTAACTGGCTTCCCTGGTGGATCACCAGTAAAGAATCCACCTGCCAGTGCAGAGGACATGGATTTATTCTTGGATTCCCTGGAGAAAGAAATGGCAACCCACTCCAGTATCCTTGCCTGGGAAATTCCATGGACAGAGGAGCCTGGCAGGCTACAGTCCACAGGGTCGCAAAGAGTTGGACATGACTTAATGACTAAACAACAACAAGGATTTACTGAGGACTGCTGTTTTTACTCCATGTCCATTTCACAATGGCAGTTTTGAGAGGCAATGCGGGAGGGATGATAGAACTCTATACCATTACTTTAGAAGCTCTGGCCAAGTTCTATGGCCTGTTTTGTGTTCCTCCCCAAATTCGTATGTTGAAATCCTAATGCCCTAAGTAATGGTATTAGGTGGAGTCTTTGGGTGGCCTTAGACCATGAGGGCACAGCCTTCATGAATGGGATTAGTGCCTTTATAAAAGAGGCCCCCAGAGAACTCCCTTGCCTCTTCAGCCCTGGGAGGACACAGAAAGCAGTCAGTCAGGAGTCTGTTATCCAGAAGAGGAAAGAGAGCCCTCACCCAACCAGGCTGGCACCCTGGTTTCAGACTTCCAGGCTCCAGACTGTGGGCAATAAACTTCTGTTGTTTACAAGCTACCAAGTCTACAGTATTTTGTTATAGCAGCCCAAACAGACCAAGACATCAACCAATCCTGATGAACACTGCTGAACTTGTTTCTCATTTAACAATAAAAAAGCCTGAACTTGGTGCAAATTGGAACTGAAAATAAGTACATTCAATTATAGAAAATATTTGTTCTGGCACACACAGCACTTGTCTACATTTTCATTCATCTAAAGGACTCTAAATGACCATTACTTAGCCATTTTACTTGGATCTGGAGAGAACTGTACTTAAATGAATTACATGTAATTACACTTACATGGGTTCTACTTAATCATTTCTTTGGAAACTTATGTTAAAAATTTTCAGAGATCCAAGGTCAACACTGAATCCCAAGCTGTGACTCAGGATATCCTATAGCTGGATATAAAGATTAACTAGCAGCCTGCCAGTGAAAGTGGATGACTTTTTATGCAAAAGCATCTCCCCTTACTGGTTGCTCCAAGTACCACTGGGGGAAAAGAAAAAAGGAAGAAAGAAAAAGAAAAAACTAGCCTTCTTTCAGGAGAATGACCGATACTCATCCTACACATGTACATTTTAAAAGCTGTTGATTCTAGGGCTTCCCTGGTGGTCCTGTGCTTAAGAATCTGCCTGCCAATGCAGGGGACCTGGGTTCAAACCCTGGTCCAGGAAGACCCCACAAGAGGTGGAGCAAGTAAGTCTTTGCACCACAGCTACTGAGCCTGCGGGCCTACAGGCCCTGCTCCGCAACAAGAGGAGGCCAGCGCACAGGAAAGAAGACCCAGTGCAGTCATAAATAACTAAATAAAGTCGTTAGTGATAGAGCTCTGCCTCTAGACTCCTTCAAGAGCTCTCCTGGTATCCAGTTTAAAAACACATCCACCACCAGTTTTAGCTATGACTTAACAACAGAAGAACACTTAACAGAAGCTCTGACTTAACAACATGCTAGCCCTACAGTTGATTTCCTCACAAAAAAATACTTGCACACTTTATGGGCTTCCCCTTCACAAATTTCAACCTAAGTGCCATTTCAATGTCTTCCCTGCTTCTTCCAAACATAGTTCTTTGCTCTTATGCTGGTATAATCTATGGGCCTGAATTTATGCTGGAACATGCAATCCAATAGTGCCACATTAACTCTGGACCATCCATTCTTTTCCAAATAGACATCCCACAGAGGATGGATGAGTTGTTTTTTAAATATTAACTGGCATTTTGTAGAAACAGCTAGTAAGAGTCAGTAACACCAAATTGGGTTTCTGATTAAAAAAAAAAAGAAAAAAGAAAAAACTGACCATAATGTAGGGATCCCTAAGGTAGGGACAACCACTCCCCTACACATTCTACATCTCCAACTTCCGGCAGTGTCACAGAGGAAAGGATTAAGAGTAAAACTTCAAATCAGCAAATAAGTATCAGGAAGAGAAAAGACAGTCCTTCATAAGAGGCAATGCCTACTCATTCAAGAATGACCACCCTTCCAGACCACTGCTCTAATGACTGCCATCCCTTGACTCGCTGATGGCTACATAGGCTGGAAATGGAATCCCAGGTCTAGTCACAGTGACACTAGTAACTCCAGATTTACAAGGGAGGGTCAAAAAAGAAAATGGCCAGGTAAGAGCAACCTGCATGATAAGGTTTGGGGAACTAGGCACTTTTAGGAGATGGTAAGTGAAGAAGTTTATGTAGACCAAAGTAGTAAGCAAAGCTAAGCTTCTGTTTAAAGGGAAAACATCAAGAGCTTCACACAAGTAAAAGAAATACCAGTCAATAAAATAACTAAATCCAACTGTGTGCCCAAAAGCATTTCCCCAAACTCTCTTTTTGCCTCAAGAGAGAGAACTGCAGGCAAAGTTTCTGAAGAAACTAAACTCCTAGAGCACTTTTACAATGTCTACCTATCCAAGAAATAGGGCAACAAAGAACTTCAGAGAGGAATCAAGTTCACTCATTTGACATTCCTACAAAATAAAATCAGTACCTGAAAGCATGCTATCACTTAAGCAGCCTAACTACAGTGAGATTTTTGAAAACTTCACTTGAAGTCACAGAAAGTCACTCGACTAGCCATGGTCAAAACTGCATATGACTCCTAAGAAGTTTTAACAAATGCTCAGGTGTCTGAACAGACTAACTCCTGACACAAGAACACAGAGAATGAGTTACATACACCAAGCAACCTGAATGAGGCAAACGATTTTTAACGCAATAAAAATTCTAAACGTGTCATCAACTAAGGGGAAGAATCCAAGTCCCACTTCAGAAAAAGGGCACACAGATCAACGTCATTTCCTACACAATTTAATGTTAAGTATAGAACTCTAACTTTGGGACACTCTATTAACTTCACAATCTTACAAAATGCTAAGGATCTATTGACAGCCAACAGTTTCGGCCCGGTGGCAGAGCTGCAATGCATCCTGGGATTCCTTCGGGACTGTTCGGGTCCGTGGACATTTAAAACGTAATTACCCTTTCGATAACAGGCATTGCAGCGGGGGAAGCTCTCTCGCCTAGGCCCAAGGTTGAAGGGAAAACGCGAGCTTTCGTCCGCCCCAACTCCTCAGCGCTCTCAGCGCCCATCCGGCCGACTCCTGGCTCCATCTGTCCTGGCTTCTAGGCCTCGTGGCACTGACTCGCTCTCCGTCCCATACGGTTCCCACTTCCCAGCAGGGAACTGCGCCCCTGCGGGGGGCGGTGAGAGGCGGACCCCAGGCCTCACCGGTGCGCCCCGCACCCTGTTCCCGCCCCCCCACCCCGCCGCGGTCGCCCCACGCAGGCCGCCTCCCCGGCCCTGGGTCGCCCCACCCAGGACAGCCGGCGCCGCTGTCAGCGCCCCACGTGTCTCCCGGCCCCACGGCCACGCGTCCCTTGCCGGGCGAGGCGCGCCCCCGATCCTACCCCGGGCCCCGTCCCAGTGGGCTCCGGCCCCAAGGCCATCTGCCCCAGCCCTCGCAGCACGGCTTCCTCCCGTCCCGGGGGCTGATCCCGGCCCTTTACCCGAAGGGCCTCCCGCGCCGCTGCCGGCTCCGTGGTTGTTGGCTGCGGCGCCAGCTGGGGATGCCGGCGACTGGGTCGGGCCCCGCAGGAAGGACGGCACGAACTCGGCGGCGTGGACGTTGGGCACGAAGGGCTTGGCGTTGACGTTGAGCTGCCGGCTGAAGGCCGCGCTGAGGTGCTCACGTTGGGCCTCGGCCGCCGCCGCCGCCAAGGGGCCGCCGGCGCCGCCGCACGGGCCTGGCCCGGGAGCTTCCATGTCCGCCTGGTCCCAACAGTCGGGCGCCGAGTCGCTGCTGCTGCTGCTCCCGCCGCCGCCGCCGCCGCCACCGCCACCGCCACCACTGCCGGGATCCATGATCGGGGGGGCCGTGTGTGTGGTGAAGAGAGGGCGGGAAATGGAGGCGGGGGAGACGGGCTGGGGAGGAGCAGGCCGCGCTGACCCAAGAAAGCGGCAAGACAGAAGGGCCGGGGGCTAGCGGCCCAATCCCCGGCGTCGTCGCGGCGGCAGCTCAAGTCCCGACTCCGCACTCGCGACGACGACGGCTGCGGCGGCGGCGACTCAACCCTCCTCGTGTGAGCGCGCTGATCTCCACCCACCCAGCCCCAACCACCTCCGACGGTCTCAGCGCCAACCCCACGCCCGGCGCGGTTTGACCCCTCGCCGCCACCCGTACCTTCGCCTCGGTAGTTCTCGGCCCCGGGCGACCCCGTTTCCGCTTATGAAGCGCGGCAGAAGGCGAAACTACGAGTTCCGGCAGCGCCCGCGCGACACCGCTGCGGTTTTCCCGGGGGCCGACGGGAGTCGGAGTTCGGGGCCGACAGCAACCGGAAGCGGCGCCGGCTCCCGGCAGGCAGCGCGAGGAGGCGGAGGTCTGGTTGCCGCACGGCTGCCCCACCTGTCACCGAGTGGGGGCGGGGATGGGAGCGAGCCCAGGCGCGACTCGGCTCTGGGTGGCGGACCGCTAGCCTTTCAGGTCGCGGGGGTGGCCAGTTCCGTGCTGTTCTGCACAGAACGCGGGAAAGTGGACAGCAGTTCCAAGGTGGAGAGAAAAGCCTTCAACTCCTGAAAATCGTTCCCTTCTCGTTTCACCAGCCCTCTGCGTTCCCTGCCTCACAGGCATCCTACCTCGTTCTCTTTCATTCCACCTTCCTCCTCCCTGCCCCCAGTCTGAATTTGCCCTACATTTCAAAGGCGACTCAGGGCGTCTTTCATTTTCTGTATTCATTTGGTAGAAGAGACCATAAAACTGTGAGCCATTACCACTTAAACTGCTTTGTGGCTCATAAAGCCCAGCCCAGCAGAGGGGATTATTAACTGGAAACTTACCGTGACTCACTGTCTGTATGACTAGTCATTTAAAGCCTTCACTCAAACTTTTCCATCCCTTCCTCCTCTCGGCCAAGGGCTTTGTAAATTAAATAGAGGATTACCATATTCCATGATGTAACCAGCTAGTCCCACCTAACAGGGTTATTTTTGTGCTTCATTGTACACCTTCCGGTGAAGTGGTTTTCTTTTGAATGGACGAATTTGCTCAGATTTTCTCGAAGTGCTTTTATTGACTGCTGCCAATTGCCGTTTGGTAAACATGGAAAAAGGGGGGGGGGGGCGGGCAAAAGATAAATATATAGATCCAACTGCTTCAAGTAGGAAGGTACCTGTTAAGTTTTCCTGTAATTCTCCCTTGCGGAGCCCAAGACCGAGAAAAACATATTGTTATTTTTCTCCAAGAAGTCTAGACAGAGTGCAACTAACCTGCTCAATAGAAATTATAGGGCGTACAAGCGGGAACACAGAATGTTTCTTAAGAACCTTATGTGAAGATCCCAAATCTAGATTTTAATTTTAATTTTAAATGTCTGATTTAAGGATAAAAGAGGACCCAGCCTAATGAGACGAATCAAAAGCAAAGCTGTCAGTTACCTTTGAGAATGAATGCTACTCTAAAGTGGTTTGAAATTGTGTTTAATATGAAATTAGCAAATTTGCTGGTTGCTTTGTTTCTTTAACACATAACACTTGGGAAACTGAACCCTATAAATGTAAAGAAACCAGAAATCTCAATTACCACAAGGCTGGATTTAAGCTTCTGGACAGGTCTGTGGTTCATGTTCCCTGAAATTTTCTGGACCTAAATCCCGACCCCCCCCCCAATAACAGAGGATTTATTCCTCTCATTAATACAAAGTTCTTGTTACAGCCTGTTAGTATAGTTCTCTGAAAACTCCACTGAATCGTATATGTTCCGCTTTAAACTTGGTGTTAAGTGGATTGTCCTTAGGTTTACAGAGACTATATCAATGATTGATATAAAAAACAGACCTTCTTTTATATATAGGAGGCCACCTTTGCTGTTGAATCAGTCAGGAGAAGAAGAAAATACAATGTATCCAAAATAAAGTGCCTGAAGTGCTCTCACAGTCAAGATTTGCTCTCCCCAACCTCCTGCTAGGAAAATGTCAACACAAGCAGCTGACTCAAAGAGTGAACCACAGTGTCCTTCTCCAACCCCATGTCATCGGATATCACACTTCAAGAGGAATCACCCTGAGGGCACTGGGTGATCACTGATAGGTTAGTTCTTCACATCTAATTAAATCAGCAGAGTTTCTTTGGTGTATTTTTCCTAGGGACAAAGAAACTACTAAGACTGCAGCTTAGAAAAGTTGATGTCATTATGTCATTGATGTCCCTGAATAGGATAATTATTCAGGAAAGAATCCACTCTGTTGATTTTCAAAAGCCTTAACCTGCCTGGGTAGAGATACTGCTCCAAATAGAAAAGGAAGAAGCTTTCTTTTTTTTTCTTCTCTGTTTAAATTGAGGTATAATTGATTTACAGTGTCTTGATAATTATCGTTGTGCTAAGACTGAGCAATTTGAGGTTAGAATCTTTTGTTCATCTTCTTTATATTTATAATGCTCAGTATAATGCCTGGCATAGAAAACGTGCTTAATAAATGTTAGATGAATGAATGGGGGAATCAGTAGGGCATCTGGCACAATACTGCCCTTTTCCACTCATTGGGTCTATTGAGACACAGGATTCTCAACTTTAAGAGTTAGTTTTCCAAGGACAACCTGGTAGTCCCTGTGATGCACACACAAAGTTAGTTGACAACAAGAGGAATCACCCTGAGGACCCTGGAATTGGAATATGGAATATGGAATAGCTCCAAACTAAAAACAACCTAAATGTCCATGAACAAAGACATGGTTAAGTAAGTGATATATGTAGCACGTGCTAAGTCACCTCACTCATGTCAAACTCTTTGCAACCCTATGGACTGTAGCCAGCCCACCAGGCTCTTCTGTCTATGAGATTCTCTAGACAAGAACACTAGGAAATGGAGTTGCCATTTCCTTCTCCAGGGGATCTTCCTGACCCAGGAATTGAACCCAGATCTCCTGTGTCTCCTGCACTGGCAGGCAGGTTCTTTATCATTTGAGATAACATTTAGCTATGAGGCCAACTTAGAAGTACATGTGTAATGAATATGATGTATCACTATTATGGAGTAACATGTAGCTAAGAGGCCAAAGAATGCTCAAACTACCGTACAATTGCACTCATCTCACATGCTAGTAAAGTAATGCTCAAAATTCTCCAAGTCAGGCTTCAGCAATAAGTGAACCGTGAACTTCCAGATGCTCAAGCTTGTTTTAGAAAAGGCAGAGGAACCAGAGATCAAATTGCCAACATCCGCTGGATCATGGAAAAAGCAAGAGAGTTCCAGAAAAACATCTGTTTCTGCTTGATTGACTATGCCAAAGCCTTTGACTGTGTGAATCCCAATAAACTATGGAAAATTCTGAAAGGGATGGGAATACCAGACCACCTAACCTGCCTCTTGAGAAACCTATATGCAGGTCAGGAAGCAACAGTTAGAACTGGACATGGAACAACAGACTGGTTTCAAATAGGAAAAGGAGTACATCAAGGCTGTATATTGTCACCCTGCTTATTTAATTTCTATGCAGAGTACATCATGAGAAACGCTGGACTGAAAGAAACACAAGCTGGAATCAAGATTGCCAGGAGAGATCTCCATAACCTCAGATATGCAGATGACACAACCCTTATGGCAGAAAGTGAAGAGGAACCAAAAAGCCTCTTGATGAAAGTGAAAGAGGAGAGTGAAAAAGTTGGCTTAAAGCTCAACATTCAGAAAACAAAGGTCATGGCATCTGGTCCCATCACTTCATGGGAAATAGATGGGGAAACAGTGGAAACAGTGTCAGACTTTATTTTTGGGGGCTCCAAAATCACTGCAGATGGTGATTGCAGCCATGAAATTAAAAGACGCTTACTCCTTGGAAGAAAAGTTATGACCAACCTAGATAGTATATTCAAAAGCAGAGACATTACTTTGCCGACTAAGGTCCGTCTAGTCAAGGCTATGGTTTTTCCTGTGGTCACATATGGATGTGAGAGTTGGACTGTGAAGAAGGCCGAGTGCTGAAGAATTGATGCTTTTGAAATGTGGTGTTGGAGAAGACTCTTGAGAGTCCCTTGGACTGCAAGGAGATCCAACCAGTCCATTCTGAAGGAGATCAGCCCCGGGATTTCTTTGGAAGGAATGATGCTAAAGCTGAAACTCCAGTACTTTGGCCACCTCATGCGAAGAGTTGACTCATTGGAAAAGACTCTGATGCTGGGAGGGATTGGGGGCAGGAGGAGAAGGGGACGACAGAGGATGAGATGGCTGGATGGCGTCACCGACTTGATGGACGTGAGTCTGAGTGAACTCTGAGAGTTGCTGATGGACAGGGAGGCCTGGCGTGCTGCGATTCATGGGGTCGAAAAGAGTTGGACACGACTGAGTGACTGAACTGAACTGATGAGGCCAACTTGGAAATACACGTATAATATGTGGTAAAGAAGGGGGAAAGCAAGATATCTAATATGTGTATAAATATGTAGTGGATCACTGTACCTAGTATACAGTCTTATTTCTGTAAAGATATCTAGCTTTTTTTTTCGTATTTATTTTTATTTATTTATTTGGTTGTACCAGGTCTTAGTTGCAACATTTGGGATCTTTAGTTGTGTCATATGAACTCTAAGCTGCAGCATGTGGGATCCAGTTCCCTGACCAGGGATGGAACCTGGGCCCTCTGCATTGGGAGGGTGGAGTCTTAGCCACTGGATCACCAGGGAAATCCCAAGATACCTAGCTTTATTTCCTTTGTCTTGAATTCTCTTTCCCTAGATCATCACCTCCCTAACTGTCATCACTCATTTCAGAAGCCGTCATTCATTTCAGAGACCTCTACTAGCCACCCTGGCCCTCCACCAACCCACATCACTCTCTACCATCTTTCCTACTTTTATTTTTTCACAGCATTTACCACAATTGAAAATCACATTCATTCCCAAGCTTACTGCCCATCTCTTACAAGAAAATTAATTCCTCCAGCCTGTCTTGTTCACTGTTGAGTTTCCCATCACCTACAACATTGCTTGGCTTATGTCGGTATAAAGTCCTCAGTAAACCTCCAGGAGAGAAGGAAACATATGTATCTCTCTGGATGCTATAAAGCTTTTTAAAGTTTGGAGAGTTATTATATATATATATATATATATATATAAACAGTTAAGGGAGGCTTCCTTGGTGGCTCAGTGTAAAGAAGTCACCTGTCGTTGCAGGAAACATCAGTTCGATCCCTGATCAAGAAAGATCCCACATACTACAAAACAGCTAAGCCCGTGTGCCCCAACTACTGAGCCTGTGTTCGAGAGAGCCTGAGAACTGCAACTACTGAGCCCTTATGCCACAATTACGCAGCCTGTGCACTCCAAAGCCCATGTTCCACAACAAGAGAAATGACTGCGATGAGAAGCCTGGGCATAGCAACTAGAGAGTAGCCCCCAGTCTCTGCTGCTAGAGAAAGTCTAAGTGCAGCAGCAAAGACCCAGGACACCCAAAAATAAATAAAATGCAATTATATATATATATATAAAGACCTCCTCCCTATAAGACTTTCCTTGTTAACTTAAAAAAATAAAATTTGAAAAATAAACAGTTAAGGGAAGGTATATTTGTGGGATGGGATTGGACATGGAGATGAGCAGCTGGGAAAAGAAATTATAATTTTTTACTTGTACCTTTATGTTTAGATTTTCCTACAACAAGCAAATTGCTTTAAAAAAAACTTCTTTTAGTAAGATGAAATTCACATAGCATAAAATTGACCATTTAAAATAAGTAAGCAATTCAGCAGTATTTAGTGAGCTTACAGTATTGTGCAACGACCTCCTCTATCTAGTTCCAAAACATTTGATCATGACATAAGGAAACCCATAACTGTTGTGAGAAAAATCCTCATTCCCACAGGGTCTTGCTCCCCATCTCCTCTCCCCACTGCCCCTGAGACTCACCAATCTCCTTTCTATCTCTAGGATTTGCCTAGTCTGGTCATTTCATATAAATGGAATCATATATAACCTTTTGTGTCCGACTTCTTTCACTTAGCAAACTATTTTCAAAATTCACCCATATTGTAGTATGTTATTGTTTAGTTGTTCAGTTGTGTCCGACTTTTTGGGACCCTGTAGACTGCAGCATACCAGGCTTGTCTGTCCTTCACTGTCTCCCAGAGTTTGCTCAGATTCATGTCCATTGAGTTGGTGATGCTACCTAACCATCTCAGTCGGTTACAACTGAGCAACTGAACTGACTGACTGATACATATACATGGGACTGTATAGTCCATGGAATTCTCCAGGCCAGAATACTGGAGTAGGTAGCCTTTTCCATCTCTGGGGGATCTTCCCAACCCAGGGATCAAACCCAGGTCTCCCACATTGCAGGTGGATTCTTTACCAGCTAAGCCACAAGAGAAGCCCAAGAACACTGGAGTGGGTAGCCTATGCCTCTTCTAGCAGATTTTCCCAACCCAGGAATTGAACTGGGGTCTCTTGCATTGCAGGCAGATTCTTTACCAACTGAACTATCAGGGAAGCCCTATGAGATCCATCTATTTAAAGATATATATACATATAAGTCAATGAAAAATACACTGCATTTAGAATTTACATGTAATATGCAAAATCTGTCTTTCACTTCACGTGTTTATCTTTAACTACTATATAATAACTCCATCTATGTTTATACATCTTTTTTTTAATTCACCCATTTCCCTAAACTTTTAGGTTATTTCCAATTTTTTGTTATACCAACAATAATGATACAAGTGTCAGGATCCTTTCAGAACCAATTATAGAAATTTCAACTCAAAGTAAATTTAACTTTAAGAAATGTATTTTCTTACTTAACTATAAACTCTAAGATAGGACTGACTTCTTAGTCCATTGGTTTGGGAGCTTAATGACATCACCAGTGACCTACATCTTTCCATCTGTCTGCTGCCTTGGGTGTCGGCTTCATTCTCCGGCTGGCCCCAAGATAGCTGCAGGGCTCCAGATAAGAGAGAGTTCCAGATGCGCCCAAAGAAGTAAGAGAGAGCATCTCACCCTGCAGCCCTCTTCTAGGAATGAAGAAACTTTTTTCAGAAGTTCTCTATATCTCCTCCCATGTCACTGCCAGAATTTGGATCACCTTCCCATTCTTGAAAAGGAGGTCTCTCTCTTTTTATTGTAAAATAGAGATAACATAAAAAATGTACCACTTCAGCCATTTGTAAGTGTACATTTCAGTGCCATTAAGTACGCTCATGCTGTTGTGCGGTCAACACCACCATCCATCTCCAGAACTGTTTCATCTCTCCAATCTGAGACTCTGTATCTATTAAACAGTAACTCCCCATCCTCCCCTCCCCCAGCCGTTGGCAACCACCATTCTGCTTTCTGTGTCTATGATTTTGAACACTTTAGATGTCTCATAGGTTTCCCTGGTGGCTCAGAAGGGAAAGAATCTGCCTGTAACGCAGAAGACCCAAGTACTATTCCTGTGTCGGGAAGATCCCCTGGAAAAGGAAATGGCAACCCACTCCAGTATTCTTGTATGGAGAATTCCACGGACAGAGGAGCCTGGGGAGGCTACAGTCCATTGGGTTGCAAAGAGTCAGACATGCCTGAGCACACACACATACACACATGCACACAGATGCCTCATAGAACCCTATAGTGACAAATACTGTACTTAATTTAGCATAATGTCCTCCAGTTTCATTCATGTTTAGAATATATTAAAATTTGTTTCCGTTTTTCTTTTCAGAATTTCCTCTTTAAGGTAGAATAATATTTCATTGTCTCCATATACTCCGTTTTGTTTACCCATCAGTCGGTAGGTACTGGGGTTGCTTCCGCCTGTGGGCTATTGTGAATAATGCTGTTTGGGTTATGAGTGTACAAATATCTGCTCAAGTTCCTGCTTTCAGTTCTTTTATGTATGTACGTAGAAGTAGAATTGCAGAATCATATGGTAATTTTGTTTCATTTTTTGAAGAACTGCTATGCTTTTTTCCCACAGTGGCTGTGCCATTTTACATTTTCACCAGTAATTCACAAGGGCTCCAGTTTTTCCATATCCTCACCAACACTTGTAGTTTTCTGGTTTTGCTTTGTTACTTTCTTTTTATTTATTAATTTACTGGCTGTGCTGGGTTTTCGTTTCTGCCTGCGGGGCTCTCTCTAGTTGCAGAGAGTGGAGGCCACTCTCTAGTTACGGTGTGCGGGCTTCTCCTTGTGGTGGCTTCTCCTGCTGCAGAATGTGGGCTCTCAGGCACATGGGCTTCAGTAGTTGCAGGTCCGGGGCTCTAGAGCACAGACTCAATAGTTGTGGTGCGTGGTTTAGCCGTTCGCGAGCATGTTGGATCTTCCTGGATCAGGAATCAAACCCGTGTCTCTTGCACTGACAGGTGGATTCTTTACCACTGAACCACCAGGGAAACCCTGGTTTTGTTATTTTAAATAATAATCATCCTCATGAGTGTGAAGTGGTATCTCACTGTGGAAAATGGATCTCTTAAACTAGTGGTTTGCACTGTTGGTTGCATAAGAAAATTACCTGGGGAAACTTTAAACCCAACCTATATCTAGATTCTGATATACTTGGTCTGGGGTAGGACCATGGACACTGATACTTTTTAAGTACATTCCACGAAAGGCTTCCCTGTGAGGCCAGGCTTGAGAACCACTGGTCTAGTTGTTTTCATTCTTTAAAAAAATTTATTTTTTGGCGGCACCTGGCGGCATGTGGGATCTTAGTTCTCCAACCAGGAATAGAACTCATGCCACCTGCAGTGGAACCTCGGAGACCTAACCACTGGAAGGCCAGGGAATTCTGCTAAAATTATTTTTAAATTGAAGTATAGTGGTGGTGGTGATTTAGTCACTAAGTCGGGTCCGATTCTTGCAATCCCATGGACTGGAGCCTGTCAGGCTCCTCTGTCCATGGGATTCTCCAGTCAAGAATACTGGAGTGGGTTGCCATTTCCTTCTCCAGGGGATCTTCCCGACCTAGAAATAAAATCTGGGTCTCCTGTATTGCAGGCAGATGATTTACCAACTGAGCTATGAGGGAAGCCCCAAATTGAAGTATAGTTGATTTACAAATATGTGTCAGTTTCAAGTGTGTGAGTGTGTGTGTGTGTGTATCTATATCTCTATCTATCTATCTATCTATCTATCTATCTATCTATCTATCTATCTATATATTTCAGATTCTTTTCCCTTTGGGTTATTACAAAATACTGCATATAGTTAGTTCCCTGTGCAGCAGATCCTTTATTATCTATTTTATATATATAGTAGTATGTATATGTTAATCCCAAACTCCTAATTTATCCCTGCCCCCACCCCCGCCAGCATTTTGTTTTTGCTAAGTACAGTCAACTCTCACTTATTGATAGAAATTTGGAACCAGATAGCAATAATGAACAGAAAATACATGGCTTGTTTTAATTTCCTCACCCAGCAAACATTTTGTCAAAATTGGCAACAAACACTGTGATAAATTTATTGGTTCTGCACTTTGGCTAGACTTTCTCATTTATGTGTTGTGTTTTTTTTTAACAGCTTATTGAGATTTAATTCACAAGCTGTACAGTTTGCCCATTTAAAGGGTCCTATTCAGTGGTTTTTAGTCTATTCTCAGTTGTGACACACTGTCACCAAATTTAATGGTATTTCTTTGTTTTTTAAAGTCTAGATCAATGAAAATGCCCCTTGGAATGAAATTACCTAACAGCTGACATCCAACAGAAAAGCAGCAGAGTAAAGGGCTCTCAATGAGTCATAAATACATAAACAAAGATTGTACTGTGCAAGATATAAAGGTAAGGAAAGATTGAATTACTACAGATGATGATGATGTTGATGGTGATATTATTACCTGAAAAACTGGGTTTGCCTCTGGGTAGGTGTCAAGCTGAAAGATTTATTACCTGCCCCAAGTAAAGACACCGGGGATCTTTCCCTAAGCAACGTCTCCCTGAACAACAAAATTGGGAAAGTTTTATGGTAAGGGTGTATGCATATTCATGAAGGGGCTTGAGCAGAGGAGAATTCAGGACGGAATTGGGGCCACGGTCAACAGAGTCTGAGCTTTAGTTGATCAAAGTCACGAGGGTCCGCATCACCATTCCGTTCTCCACCCAAATTACTGCAGAACTCAAAGTTTGTTATCAGATTGTTCCTCCCTTGAGGAAGAACCAGGACTCTATCTTATCACTGAACTATGGTTTCCTGACTGCTTATCCTTTGTTCCTGTGCTCCCCCATTTCCGAGAGCCCTGTTCAAGGGCTAGCCTGATGGCCAGGCTTACATCACAACATGGCTTAGGCCCAAAACAGCTGATTTTATGTCAAGAAATTGTGAAATGTCTTCTGCTCTATGCTTTACTGGTAAACAAGGAACGAGGATGTGAACAATCAAGAAAACATCTTTGGCCCCAGATAGCTAGATGCTTATGAAATAAATGATTTCAGCGAGACTGGACAGTTGCATACTCCTATACGCAGAAGATCACTAATTCTCTTCAGTTTTGTTAATCTTTTGATACTCAGATTTCCTGCCCCTTGCTGCAAACTTGTGTGTAGCCTGGCTCCCACCCCACCTCCTCATAATCAGCTCTCTCAGGGATTGCCTGAGATACTGTCTCCCAGACTTGAGTCCTTAACATTCCCACCAAATAAAATAACTCTCTTTTTACAGGTTGTGACTAATTTTTTTTTTTCAGTCGACAAAAGCCCTGCCTGGTCCTCTTTCTCCAGGGACTCCCTGCCCCACTTGCTTACAATATTGTTAAAACGTGGTGATGCCAAGGAGATTACGACTTTGAGCCTGAGAACTCTGTCTTAATCAATCAACCTGAAACTGGTTCTTGTCGTGAAATTGGCTTCCTCTCTGCTCCTGTGTATTATCCGCCTTTCCAATGAACTGCTACAAAATCCTGTCGTTCTGGTTTCTCCAGAATTCAGAGAGATGCTTCTGTGAATATGTATGTCACTTGTAAGTCACTTTTCCCATTCATCTGAAGCAAATGCTTGTTTTCAGAGCTCTTAGTTAAATCCTGGTTCCTTCCATGTCCAAAATCCAGGATGTTTAATGACTGCTGAACCCCTGGGATCCCTTTAAATGGGTTTGTCTCCCTGAAGTAGAATGAAGCCACCAGGACCACCCTAGAAGCTGCCTGTTTCCTCAACCGGCATAGCCCAACCCTCCCTGTGTTATCAGAGTGGGGCCTTTAAAAGGTGTCTATACGCAGAGCACATCATGAGAAACGCTGGACTGGAAGAAACACAAGCTGGAGTCAAGATTGCCGGGAGAAATATTAATAACCTCAGATATGCAGATGACACCACCCTTATGGCAGAAAGTGAAGAGGAACCAAAAAGCCTCTTGATGAAAGTGAAAGAGGAGAGTGAAAAAGTTGGCTTAAAGCTCAACATTCAGAAAACAAAGGTCATGGCATCTGGTCCCATCACTTCATGGGAAATAGATGGGAAAACAGTGGAAACTGTCAGACTTTATTTTTGGGGGCTCCAAAATCACTGCAGATGGTGATTGCAGCCATGAAATTAAAAGACGCTTACTCCTTGGAAGAAAAGTTATGACCAACCTAGATAGTATATTCAAAAGCAGAGACATTACTTTGCCGACTAAGGTCCGTCTAGTCAAGGCTATGGTTTTTCCTGTGGTCATGTGTGGATGTGAGAGTTGGACTGTGAAGAAGGCTGAGCACCGAAGAATTGATGCTCTTGAACTGTGGTGTTGGAGAAGACTATTGAGAGTCCCTTGGACTGCAAGGAGATCCAACCAGTCCATTCTGAAGGAGATCAGCCCTGGGATTTCTTTGGAAGGAATGATGCTAAAGCTGAAACTCCAGTATTTTGGGCACCTCATGAGAAGAGTTGACTCATTGGAAAAGATTCTGATGCTGGGAGGGATTAGGGGCAGGAGAAGAAGGGGACGACAGAGGATGAGATGGCTGGATGGCATCACTGACTCGATGGACGCGAGTCTGAGTGAATTCCGGGATTTGGTGATGGACAGGGAGGCCTGGCGTGCTGTGATTCATGGGGTCGCAAAGAGTCAGACACGACTGAGCGACTGAACTGAACTGAACTGAACTGATACAGCAGCAGTCCCCAGGTCCCACTGGCTTATTGATTTGCATTTGAAATAGCTGTCTCAGTGCTAACGATTATCTCATTACATCCCCTTTGTGAATGTAAATGACCCGTGTTGGAGAGCTGAGAGAAAGTCTGATAGTAATCAGCTGACTCAGATAAAAAGTTGATTCATTCTGCAGAAATAAGGATTCGTGATTCCTGAGGTATGAATGTAATACTGGTGAGGTTTGACACCTAAGAGCCCTGAACCTTTCATTCCAGGGTCCTCACTCCCCCACCCCCTCACAACATTTCTACAGACCTCTTGCTGGGAAAGGCATGTTGTAGGTGGGAAAAGGAAAACTCCAACTTGGTTCAATAGTTTTAAACTGCACAGCTAGCCTATAAAATCATGTATATATTATACAAATATGTAATAATAGCAATTATATTTTATTAACAAAAATAACTAGCTGTATATGACTGTTTTTAAAGAATCGGGGTAAAATATACATAACATAATTTTAATCACTTTTATTAAAAAAAATATTTATGTATTTGGCTGCTCCAGGCCTTAGTTGCGGCATTCCAGGATTTTTAGTTCCAGCATGTGGGATCTAGTTCCCTGACCACAGTTTAAACCTGCGACCCCTGATTGGGAGCTCAGAATCTTAGCCATTCGGTCACCAGAGAAGTCTCTTAGTTACTTTTAGTTCCGTGGCATTAAGTACATATACATTCTTCTGCAACCATCACCACCATCCATCCCTATAACTTTTCCATCATCCCTGACAGAAACTTTGTAAACAATAACTCCCTTCTCCTAGCCCTGGTAACCTCTATTTTATTTTCTGTCTCTATTAATTTGCCTGTACTAAGTATCTCATATGTGGAATCATACAGTAGCTGTCCCTTTTTTCTGGCTAATTTTTCACTTAGCATGTTTTCAAGGTTTATCCATGTTGTATCAGAATCTGATTCCTTCGTAAGGCTGAATAATATTCCATCATAGGTTTATACCATATTTTGTTTATCCATTCATCCATTGATGGCCTCTTGGTGGTTTCCACTTTTTGGCTATTGTGAATAATGCTGCTATGAACATTGGAATACAAGAATTTTTGAGTCCTGGCTTTTGGTTCTTTTGGGTATATTCCCATAAGTGAAATTGCTGGATCTTACGGCTGCGACAGTGCAGAAGCGCGGGCGAGAGGAGCTATCCCACGTTCGAGGTCAGGGGCGGCAGCCGAAAGGAGTTATCCCACATCCAAGGTCAGGGACGGCGGCCGGGAGGAGCTACCCCCCACCTCGAGGCCAGGGGCGGCAGCCAGAGGAGCAACCCCACGTCCAAGGAGCGGTGGCTGCACGGGCGCAAGAGGAGCTAGAGGAGCTACTCTGTGTTCAAGGTCAGGAGGGGTCTATGTTCAAGGTCAGGAGGGGCGGTGGTGAGGAGATACTCATCGTCCAAGGTAAGGAGCAGCGGCTGCGCTTTGCTGGAGCAGCCACGAAGAGATACCCACGTCCAAGCTAAGAGAAACCCAAATAAGACGGTAGGTGTTGCAAGAGGGCATCAGAGGGCAGACACACTGAAACCATACTCACAGAAAACTAGTCAATCTAATCACACTAGGACCACAGCCTTGTCTAACTCAGTGAAACTAAGCCATGCCCATGAGGCAACCCAAGATGGGCGGGTCATGCTGGAGAGGTCTGACAGAATGTGGTCCACTGGAGAAGGGAATGGCAAGCCACTTCAGTATTCTTGCCTCGAGAACCCCATGAACAGTATGAAAAGGCAAAATGATAGGACACTGAAAGAGGAATTCCCCAGGTCAGTAGCTACTGGAGATCGGTGCTACTGGAGATCGGTAGAGAAATAACTCCAGAAAGAATGAAGGGATGGAGCCAAAGCAAAAACAACATCCAGTTGTGGATGTGACTGGTGATAGAAGCAAGGTCTGTAAAGAGCAATATTGCATAGGAACCTGGAATGTCAGGTCCATGAATCAAGGCAAATTGGAAGTGGTCAAACAAGAGAAGGCAAGAGTGAACGTCGACATTCTAGGACTCAGCGAACTAAAATGGACTGGAATGGGTGAATTTAACTCAGATGACCATTATATCTACTCCTGCGGGCAGGAATCCCTCAGAAGAAATGGAGTAGCCATCATGGTCAACAAAAGAGTCCGAAATGCAGTACTTGGATGCAGTCTCAAAAATGACGGAATGATCTCTGTTCGTTTCCAAGGCAAACCATTCAATATCACAGTAATCCAAGTCTATGCCCCAGCCAGTAATGCTGAAGAAGCTGAAGTTGAACGGTTCTATGAAGACCTACAAGACCTTTTAGAACTAACACCCAAAAAAGATGTCCTTTTCATTATAGGGGGCTAGAATGCAAAAGTAGGAAGTCAAGAAACACCTGGAGTAACAGGCAAATTTGGCCTTGGAATATGGAATGAAGCAGGGCAAAGGCTAATAGAGTTTTGCCAAGAGAACACACTGGTCATAGCAAACACCCTCTTCCAACAACACAAGAGAAGACTCTACACATGGACATCACCAGATGGTTAACACAGAAATCAGATTGATTCTATTCTTTGCAGCCAAAGATGGAGAAGCTCTATACAGTCAGCAAAACAAGACCGGGAGCTCAGATCATGAACTCCTTATTGCCAAATTCAGACTTAAATTGAAGAAAGTGGGGAAAACCACTAGACCGACCATTCAGGTATGACCTAAATCAAATCCCTTCTGATTATACAGTGGAAATGAGAAATAGATTTAAGGGACTAGATCTGATAGGTAGAGTGCCTGATGAACTATGGACTGAGGTTCGTGACATTGTACAGGAGACAAGGATCAAGACCATCCCCATGGAAAAGAAATGCAAAAAAGCAAAATGGCTGTCTGGAGAGGCCTTACAAATAGCTGTGAAAAGAAGAAAAGTGAAAAGCAAAGGAGAAAAGGAAAGATATAAGCATCTGAATGCAGAGTTCCAAAGAATAGCAAGACGAGATAAGAAAGCCTTCCTCAGCAAACAATGCAAAGAAATAGAGGAAAAGAACAGAATGGGAAAGACTAGAGATCTCTTCAAGAAAATTAGAGATACCAAGGGAACATTTCATGCAAAGATGGGCTTGATAAAGGACAGAAATGGTCTGGACCTAACAGAAGCAGAAGATATTAAGAAGAGGTGGCAAGAATACACGGAAGAACTGTACAAAAAAGATCTTCATGACCAAGATAATCACGATGGTATGACCACTCATCTAGAGCCAGACATCCTGAAATGTGAAGTCAACTGGGCCTTAGAAAGCATCACTATGAAGAAAGCTAGTGGAGGTGATGGAATTCCAGTTGAGCTCTTTCAAATCCTGAAAGATGATGCTGTGAAAGTGCTGCACTCAATATGCCAGCAAATGTGGAAAACTCATCAGTGGCCACAGGACTGGAAAAGGTCAGTTTTCATTCCAATCCCTAAGAAAGGCAATGGCAGAGAATGCTCAAACTACTGCACAATTGCACTCATCTCACATGCTAGTAAAGTAATGCTCAAAATTCTCCAAGACAGGCTTCAGCAATACATGAACCATGTACTTCCAGATGCTCAAGCTTGTTTTAGAAAAGGCAGAGGAACCAGAGATCAAATTGCCAACATCCACTGGATCATGGAAAAAGCAAGAGAGTTCCAGAAAAACATCTATTTCTGCTTTTTCGACTATGCCAAAGCCTCTGACTGTGTGGATCCCAATAAACTGTGGAAAATTCTGAAAGAGATGGGAATACCAGACCACCTGACCTGCCTCTTGAGAAACCTATATGCAGGTCAGGAAGCAACAGTTAGAACTGAACATGGAACAGACTGGTTTCAAATAGGAAAAGGAGTACATCAAGGCTGTATATTGTCACCCTGCTTATTTAATTTCTATGCAGAGTACATCATGAGAAACGCTGGACTGGAAGAAACACAAGCTGGAGTCAAGATTGCCCGGAGAGATCTCCATAATCTCAGATATGCAGATGACACCACCCTTATGGCAGAAAGTGAAGAGGAACCAAAAAGCATCTTGATGAAAGTGAAAGAGGAGAGTGAAAAAGTTGACTTAAAGCTCAACATTCAGAAAATGAAGATCATGGCATCTGGTCCCATCACTTCATGGGAAATAGATGGGGAAACAGTGTCAGACTTTATTTTGGGGGGCTCCAAAATCACTGCAGATGGTGACTGCAGCCATGAAATTAAAAGACGCTTACTCCTTGGAAGAGAAGTTATGACCAACCTAGATAGTATATTCAAAAGCAGAGACATTACTTTGCCAACAAAGGTCTGTTTAGTCAAGGCTGTGGTTTTTCCTGTGGTCATGTATGGATGTGAGAGTTGGACTGTGAAGAAGGCTGAGCACCGAAGAATTGATGCTCTTGAACTGTGGTGTTGGAGAAGACTCTTGAGAGTCCCTTGGACTGCAAGGAGATCCAACCAGTCCATTCTGAAGGAGATCAGCCCTGGGATTTCTTTGGAAGGAATGATGCTGAAGCTGAAACTCCAGTACTTTGGCCACCTCATGCGAAGAGTTGACTCATTGGAAAAGACCCTGACGCTGGGAGGGATTGGGGGCAGGAGGAGAAGGGGACAACAGAGGATGAGATGGCTGGGTAGCGTCACCGACTCGATGGATGTGAGTCTGAGTGAACTCCGGGAGTTGGTGATGGACAGGGAGGCCTGGTGTGCTGCAATTCATGGGGTTGCAAAGAGTCGGACACAACTGAGTGACTGAACTGAACTGATGATTATTATTAATACAAGAAACATGCTCACCAGCCTAAACTCATAAGAATGGACTTGGGAAAAATATACAAGCAACTTATGCAGCTCAACTCCAGAAAAATAAACGACCCAATCAAAAAATGGGCCAAAGAACTAAATAGACATTTCTCCAAAGAAGACATATGTTGGGGAGGGAGGTGGGAGGGGGGTTCATGTTTGGGAACGCATGTAAGAATTAAAGATTTTAAAACTAAAAATAAATAAATAAATAAAAAGAAGACATACGGATGGCTAACCAACACATGAAAAGATGCTCAACATCACTCATTATTAGAGAAATGCAAATCAAAACCACAATGAGGTATCACTTCACACCAGTCAGAATGTCTGCGATCCAGAAATCTGCAAGCAATAAATGCTGGAGAGGGTGTGGAGAAAAGGGAACCCTCCTACACTGTTGGTGGGAATGCAAACTAGTACAGCTACTATGGAGAACAGTGTGGAGATTCCTTAAAACATTGCAAATAGAACTGCCATATGACCCAGCAATCCCACTGCTGGGCATACACACCGAGGAAACCAGAATTGAAAGAGACACATGTACCCCAATGTTCATCGCAGCACTGTTTATAATAGCCAGGACATGGAAACAACCTAGATGTCCATCAGCAGATGAATGGATAAGAAAGCTGTGGTACATATACACAATGGAGTATTACTCAGCCGTTAAAAAGAATGCATTTGAATCAGTTCTGATGAGATGGATGAAACTGGAGCCAATTATACAGAGTGAAGTAAGCCAGAATGAAAAACACCAATACAGTATACTAACACATATATATGGAATTTAGAAAGATGGCAATGACGACCCTGTATGCAAGACAACAAAAAAGACACAGATGTGTTTAACGGACTTTTGGACTCAGAGGGAGAGGGAGAGGGTGGGATGATTTGGGAGAATGGCATTGAAACATGTATACTATCATGTAAGAATCAAATCACCAGTCTATGTCCGATGCAGGATACAGCATGCTTGGGGCTGGTGCACAGTGATGACCCAGAGAGATGTTATGGGGAGGGAGGTGGGAGAGGGGTTCATGTTTGGGAACGTATGTACACCCGTGGTGGATTCAGGTCAATGTATGGCAAAACCAATACAGTACTGTAAAGTAAAATAAAGTAAAAAAAAAAAAAAAAAAAGAATGGACTTGGAGAAACAAGCTGCAGCCAGAAGTGATTCTTTAGTGATGGTCTTGCAAGATCGGGTGTCTGGTGGGCAGGCACACCCAGAGTTGTTACAGTGAGCACCTTATCCCCAGCACACAAGTCCCTCCCCTAGTTCCTCACTGGCTGGGCACTATGGGTGAACAATCTTGCTGGATATTGCCTAGGTTTGCTCCGTCCCTCTTTATGGGCTGGCCCCTGCCTTACATCTTGTTTGCTCCTTTCCTACACACCTATTTCTGTTCTTACGTTTTGAATTCACCAGTAGGATGAACCCGCACAAAATCCTAATCCCATTCTTAGGTTTTGAATTCACCAATAGAATGAACCCGTGCTAAAATCCTTGGCATCCCGCCCTCCCTTTGTTTGCCCGGACTTTCTAGTTTTCTTAGGACTATCAGCTATTATTACATCAGCAAGCTGTCACACAGAGGTAGCTTTTCTTGAAAATGGACCACTTTAAGTTTTTTATTTCTTATAGTGACATCTTTAACGTAACTTCAAAATTTACTTTAGTGTCACAACGGCCATGAAGAGCCATGTGTTTTATCTCCTTTGTCAAAGGGAGAAAATTCAAGTTCAGAGAAATTAAATGACTTGAACCCAGATCTGTCAGACTGCAGAGCTGGGGCTCATCCTCTACGTCTTCACACATAATCCTAACATCACTGGTGTGTCTTGCATAGAAACTCAGAAACTGCACAGCAGCTTCCCTGGTGTTCCAGTGGCCAAGACTCCATGCTCCCAATGCAGAGGGCTGGGGTTCAATCCCTGATCAGGGAACTGGATCCCACATGCCGCAACTAAAAGATCCTGCATGCTGCAACATAGATCCGAGATCCCGTGTGCCACAACTGAGAACCTTGTCAATTTCCAGAGAAGACTGGAAGCATTGTATAATAAAACTGTAGGGGCAGTAATGCCAAAAAGCAAGAAACAAGAGGAAAATCGGAAACTAAAATATAAAAATAGGAGAAGGGAGACAGTTTGTCAAGATTTATTGATTGAGAAAGGGTTCATGCACTTAGCTCCAGTTCCTCAGCACAGGGTAAAGAGAGACAGTGAGAGACGTCCTTCTCTTTGGTAGTTGAGTACACACCAGTTCATTTATTTATTCACTCATTCACTGGCTCATTTTTTTTTTATATCTTTTTTTTTTTTTTGCTGCTCTATGTCTTCGTTGCTACGCTCAGGCTTTCTCTGGATGCAGCATGCAGACTTCTCATTGCAGCGGCTTCTTGTGTTGTGGAGCATGGCCTCTAAAGTGTGCAGGGCATTCATTCATTTTATTTCAGGTAATTGTGAATCTACTGAGAGCCAACAAACTTCCTTCTGATCCTGATGTCATCCCCTGGAAACTGACGTTAGCACAACCTACAATGTTGGGTTCTCCTTCCCTTCCTGTGTGCATGTGGGCTAAGTTGCTTCAGTCGTGTCCAACTTTTTGAGATCCTGTGGACCATAGGCTAGCAGACTCCTCTGTCCATGGGATTCTCCAGGCAAGAATACTGAAGTGGATTGCCGTTTCCTCCAGAGGATCTTCCCTACCCAAGGATCAAACCTGCATCTCCAACGCCTCTTGCGTTGCTGGAGAATTTTTTACCACTGAGCCACTGGAGAAGCCCCCTTCCCTTCCTAATGTCTAACATTCCTAAATGTGATTGGCTTTCATTATTTCCACTTTGCTGAGGTCATGACAAGCATGCTTAAAAAGGTGGATTAGACATTTACCAGTGTATAATTCAACATAAGCTTAATATGTAGCTTTCAGAACATGAGAAACGTCAAAGACCATCTCTACCCTTAGTTCTTCAAAGATAGTCCCTACCCTCAGTCACTGTCATTATTCTTGCCTCACTGATTCATCCATCAGCCGTCATCTAGTCATCTCTGACACCTTTTGTAATGGGGTTTCTTCCTCTAGATGGCATCAGGATTCTGAGAACTAGCAAAAGATGCACCAAGAATTGCTGATTGCTTTTCTGAGCTTGATTCCACCTTGTTTTTTCCTTATTTTTACTCTCGAAGAGGGAGGGAAAGAAATGGAGTGAAGGCATGGTTTTAGCCATATATAACTAGTTAGTTAGTTGTTTCAAAAAGATATCTGACACAAGTATTGCAAAATGTTTTTATTTAACTCTAAATGATGAGTATGCAGGTGTCTGTGAAGTTATTTCTATGTAACTTTTTGTGTTTGAAACACTTTGTAATTTTTAAACATCTAATTTGTGCAACAATAGAAATCTATGCAGGGCTTCCCTGGTGGCACAGCCAATAAAGGATCTACCTGCAATGCAGGAGACCCAGGAGACGCAGGTTCGATCCCTGAGTGGGGAAGTTCCCCTAGAGGAGGGCATGGTAACCCATTCCAGTATTCTTGCCTGGAGAATCCCAAGGACAGAGGAGCTTGGCAGGCTACAGTCCATGGAGTGGCAAACTGTAGGACACGGCTGAAGTGACCGAGCAGCAGCAGCAGCAGAAATCCAGGCAAGCTGATTTTCTAGCTGCTTATTGGGATTTTATTTTTTTCATCTTTATTGAAGTATAATTGACAAAACTGGAATATATTTAAAGTAACAATATGATGATTTGATATACATTGTGAAATGATCACCACCAACAATTTAACATTTATTACCTTATATAGTTACTTTTGTCTTAATGAACATGTTCTCCACAAGATTTAAGGGGAAGGCGGAGTAGGGAATAAGTACCTTCATTAGGAGAATACCCAGAAGGCTTCTCTGAGGAGGTGACCCCTTAGCTGGGTTCTGACAGATAGATAGGAGTTCACCAGAGGAAATGATCCTCAACATAAACTCAGCATGACATGCGTAATTCAGTTACAAGAAGGGAAGTGTATGGTCCAATAATAAGCAGAATAAGTTTCTATTTATTTAGTGATCTAATTATTGATGGGTAGCAGAATACGTCCACTCAACATCAATACAGCATGACAAACACAAGGGTATGGCTACTGCCTGACAAGTGCCAGGACATTTGTCCCCTCAGCCGAACTAACAGAATGTGATCCTTCCTGGCTAACCATTCATTTAACAAATGTTATTTCACACCTACAATTTTCAAAATTTAAATAATATTAATGTCCCATTGATTATACACTGAACCCACTCTTGCTGACTGCAAACTTTGCAAATAAGAATAAGCCATAGAAGCACCTTCCTGGGGGTCCAGTGGCTAAGACTAGGAGCTCCCAATGCAAGGGGCCCAGATTTGATCCCTGGTCAGGGAACTAGATCCTGCATGCCACAAATAAGAGTTTTCTTGCTACAACTAAAAAGATCCCACATGCCACAATGAAGATTAAAGATCCTACATGCCACAGCTAAGATCTGGCACAGCCAAATAAATAAATATTAAATTTAAGGTTGAATTTTTTTTTAAAAGAAGCCATAGAGACTGACTCATTTATTTCTGTTGAAATATAGTTGATTTACAAGGTTGTGTTAATTTCAGATGTACAGTGAAGTGGTTTACTTATTTTTTTAAAAAGTGAAAGTGTTAGTATTCAGTCGTGTTCGACTCTTTGCAACCCCACGGACTATAGCCCACCAGGCTTCTCTTGTCCATGAAATTCTACAGGCAAGAATATTGGGGTAGGTTGCCATTTCCTTCTCCAGGAGATCTTCCCGACCCAGGGATCAAACCCAGGTCTCCTACATTGCAGGCAGATTCTTTACCATCTGAGCCACTAGGGAAGCCCTGATTTAGTTTATATATATTCTTTTTTTAAATATTCTCTTCCATTATCAGTTATTACAAGATATTGAGTATAGTTCCTTGTGCTATACAGTGGGTCCTCATTGGTTCTCTATTTTATGTACAGCAGCGTGTATAGAGACTGACTCTCAATTCACTCTGTACAGGGCATTCACTCTGTACAAGGTGTGTCCCCATACCTTGATAAACCAGCTAGTCATTTACATAGAGATGAATCAGGTTATTTGTGACCATCTGTAAAGAGAAGTGTTGAGACTCTGTATGTTTGAGACGAGCCAGGAGAGAAGAGTAGAACCTAATAAAGAGTCCAGCTTGGAGTTAGACAGGTCTGAGTCTGAATTTTCCCACTACATTTAACTGTTTGACTTTGGACAAGTTCCTTAACCTCTCTGAGCCTTTTCCCTTAAAGCTCTTAGCATATTGCTTTGTGCTCTGAAAGTGGTCATTGTAATATGTTAAGGATTGTGATGGTAACTACCCAGAATGATTACTTAAAACAACAGAAAATGAATTTGAATTGTTGCCAGACTTATTTAGATTACATATGAGGAAGAACTTTCTACTTGTTAGCATGCCCAAGTTAGACAGTAGGGCCTCGGCTGGCAGGAGGAAGACTGTGGAGGGACCAGCAGAGCTTCTTGGGAGTACCCATCTAGAGGCTGAGGGTAGGACCATGGGGGTAGCCAGAAAGAAGCCCCTTGTCTCGAGGAAGATCTGAGTTTTATAAAGGTGATGGCCCAGGATCTATGTGGACTTTGGGACCAACCCACCCTCAACCTCACTTCTCCAACTGTGTCTCCTGCCTCTCTCCATCTGAGGCTTCCCTGTACACTTCAACTGCTCCTTTTGGATTCCCTGACTCACCAAGCTTGTGTCTTCCTCAAGTCCTGTACTCTTGCCACTCCTTCTGCCTGGCACACTGTGTCCCCTGAACCTCACATGACTGGCTACTTCTCATCATTCAAGTTTCAGCTGAGAGGTTACCTCCTCCTCAGAGAGATTTCTTTCTTAAAATTGAAATACCCCTCCTCCTCACTCTCTATCACATCACACTGATTTACTACTCAATCCTCATTACTTGCAGGTTTGATGTTTGCGAATCTGTCTACTTGCTAGAATTTATTTGTAATCCCCAAATCAATACTCGAAACGCTTTTTTGGTCATTCTCAGGCATGTATAGAGTGGGGAAAAAATTCCATCATCTGACATACGCTTTCCTTGCTGAGCTGGAGAAAGGCCATCTTCTGCCTTGGTTCTGCTGTCACATTATAAGCAAGAGTCCTCCTCAGGAGGAGATCAGGACACAGACTGCCTGACATTGTCCCGTGCCTGTGTCTTCTTGTTGATTACTGCTCATCTGTGAGCCTCATCAGTGGAGGTGCTCTCAGCTTCCACATCAGGGCTGTCTTCCCTGTGTCTAGCAGGCAGTCAACATGTCCCATTAATGAAGAAACAAGTGAAAAGGTCAGTCTGTTTGCACTCAGGAGAGGGGTTCAGGAGCTGGAAGAGTCCACTGATGGATGACATGGAAGAGATGAAGGCAGAGAGCATCCAGGCATGCCAGTGTGGGACTCATCCAGAAATAGCCTTTTCTGTATTGCTTATGTGGCCAGGGATGGACCCTGTGGGGACAGACTTCTGAGTGTTTACCAGACACCAAGAATGTGGTCCAAAGGCAGGCAGACCAATCGTCATAAAAACAGCATCCACTGCTATTGCTCTTCAGGCACTCAGTTGTGTCTGACTCTTTGTGACTCCATGGAGTGCAGCATTCCAGGCTTCCCTGTCCTTCACTGTCTCCCAGAGTTTGCTCAAACTCATGTCCATTGAATGGATGATGCCATCCAACCATCTCATCCTCTGTTGCCCCTTCTCCTCTTGCCCTCTATCTTTCCCAGCATCAGCGTCTTTTCTAAGAAGTCGGCTCTTCCCATCAGGTGGCCAAAGTGTTGGAGCTTCAGCTTCAGCATCAGTCCTTTCAATGAAAAGGCAGGGTTGATTTCCTGTGGGACTGACTGGTTTGATCTCTTTGCTGTCCGTCTTCTCTAGCACTACAATTCAAAGGCATCAGTTCTTCAGTGCTCAGCCTTCTTTATGGTCCAATTCTCATATCCATATGTGATTACTGGAAAAACCATAGCTTTGACTATACAGTGTCCATTGAGTGGGCTGTGTTTATGAGTCAGATGCCTTGCTTGGTGTGGCGCTCACGTTTAATCCCCACAACCTCTCTGTGGGGATGGGTTATCCCCTCAAGTGAAATAACCGACCCGGAATCCCAGAGCTAACCCTGATACACTGACCATTGGCGATATACTGTTGGGTTTTTTGTTTGTTTGTTTTTTTTACATTTCTGAGCTATGAATGCATTCTGTTGTCAACTATCTGCCAAAAGCATAAATAGCTGAGCTTTAAAATGACACCTAGCTAGGTCTCTATTTGTCTGAATAAATGCTGCATATGAGATGTTTATAACTGTTGCAGTACTTCTTTTCTTCACCCTGACAGTTCTGTAGAGATACAGTGTATTGTTTTATAGAATTTAAAATATGTTCAGCACTTTGTGCTAAGGCATTGCTGCTTCAAAAATGTTTACAATTTGAGAGGGGTGGGGCATCAAGAGAAGCTGGAAAGGCTATAGGAGTCCTCCTGGAGTCTTAAGTTACAGAGCCTGATGGGAGTGGTGATATCAGAGGATAAAATGCGCTTGCTGTAATTCATATGAGATAGCTGGAGTTTAAGTCAAGGGTGATCTTGTGACATCTCAGAACTGGCAGATGGCTTGGATGGTTGAGGGGAGAAGTTACTGGAAAGGCTTTGGGGAGGGAAGAAAGGTGTGCTTGTCTTCTATTTCTCTCTCTCTTGTATTCCTCACCCTTAATCGTTTAATGGTGACTGTGCCTGAGATAAGGAGATCCAAGGCATTTCTAAGTTCCATTATAATGTTTCAAACCATTTTTTTTAAGTTAGTAAAGGTTTCATTTATCTATTTTTTGACCTCATGGCATGTGGAACTTCCCTGACCAGGGGTCGAACCCATGCCGCCTGCATTGGAAACACAGAGTCTTTACCACTGGACCTCCAGGGAGGTCCCGTCTCTATACGCATTTTAAATTACTTAGTTGGATTTACTTGCAACATCTCATCTCAACATTTTTTATGGATAAGTAAGGTGCCGTGGCACTTGTGCTGAGACCTGTTTGCCTTTTTCATATCACACCTTTCATTGAGTTCCAGGGGTGCCCCCTCAGAAAATGAGCCTCGGAGGGTAGCTATGCCTTCATGTGGTCCTGATGATCCAGGGTCTAGTGAGTTGGCTTTGTGTATTTTTTTCAAATCATTCAGAAGTTATCAGACTCAAAAACTGATTCATAAATATGAAAATCTTGAGAACCTAGTATAGAAAGAAAAATGTCAGTTCACTTATGTACCTAGAAAAGTGTTATTGTTGAGATGACTGGAATCCTGTGCTGGTTTGATAAGCAGATCTCTACTATACAGGAAAATGAACATGGGACTTATGAACATGGGATTTATCTTTTTTGGTTTTGGCTTATTTCACTTAGCAGAATGCCTCTAGATTCATCTGTGCTGTAGCAAGTGTCAGCATGTCCTTCCTTTTCGAGGCTGAACAATATTCCCCTCTGTGTGTTTCCATGTTTGATTTATCCATCAGTGGGCCTTTGGGTTGTTTCCACCTTTGTCTATTGTGAGTGAACATTTGGCTTTTGCTGTTAACATTGGTGTATATATATCTGTGCAAGTCCCTGCTTTCAATTCTTTTGTGTCTATACCCAGAAGTGTAATGGCTGAACCATTTAGTTGTTGTGTTCAGTCGTATCTGACTCTTTTGGGCCCCACAGACTAGCCCACCAAGCTCCTCTGTCTCTGAGATTTTTCCTGGCAAGAATATTAGGGTGGGTTGCCATCTCCTCATTCAGAGGATCTTCCCAACCCAAAGATGGAACCCACATCTCCTGCATTGCAGGCAAATTCTTTACCATTGAGCCACCAAAGAATCATAGAATACTTCTAAGTTAATTTTTTTGAGGAGTCACCGTACTGTTTTCCACAGTGGCTGCACCATGTTATATTCCCACCACTATTGCGTAAGAATTCCAATTCCTCCACTCCACATCCTCATCACCATTTGTTGTCGTTTTTTTTTAAATTATAATAGCCATCCTAATGGGTGTGGAGTGGTATCTCATTGCAGTTTTGATTTGCATTTCTCTAATAATTAGTGATGTTGAGCATTTTTAAAGTGGGTTTTTTTTTTTTTTTGCCATTTACGTACATTCTTTGGGAAATGTCTCTTCTTTATGCATCAAGGTATCCAGTTCTGCAGCATCTTTTTTCATAGCTACATAGTACTCCATCGTGCAGATGCTCTCGTTTGTTGTTGTTCACTCACTAAGTTGTGTCTGATTCTTTGCAACCCCATGAACTGCAGCACACCAGGCTCCCCTGTCCTTCTATCTCTCTGAGTTTGTTCAGGTTCATATCCACTGAGTTGGTGATGCCATCCAACCATTTCATCCTCTACTGCCCTCTTCTCCTCCTGCCTTCAATCTTTCCCAGCATCAAGGTCTTTTCCAATGAGTCGGCTCTCTGCATCAGGCGGCCAAAGGATTAGAGCTTCAGCTTCAGCATCAGTCCTTCCAATGAATATTCAGGTTAGATGCTCTAAACCAATTTCTCACAGTTTTAAGCCATGTGATGATGAACATTCTTGTAACCAATTTTTTGAAAGGTTTTTTTAAAGTTATAATTCTATAAAATAAATTCCTGAATGTGGACTTCTGGATCAAAGAATGTATCAGATCTTTTCAACCCACATTCCCTAAGGCCTCTTGGAGCAGGAGCACTGCCTTCATTCCACACCCCCCACCCCCACATTTTAAGAGAGAAAGACCCTGCAGTAGTTAGTGTTCAGAAACACGTTTTAAGCCTTTATCCCTCATAAGTTATAATTATGTCCTGTTTCTTTGGGGTTTCAATTGCCTTTGTCAGATTAGCTCGGCTGGTGGGTGCTAATCCTCATGGCTCTTACTAAACGCTATTAATGTCACGAAGCTAATAACAGCCGCAGTATTCGACTCAGCAAGCTTGCGTCTCACTTCCAGCCAAGCGATTAGAGTCTGTTTATAATTGCTTGGTGGAAAGACTGGCTGATTTCCAATTAGCAAACCAGACAAATAGTGTTCATTTGCAATGTTTGTTTGTGTATAATAAACTGAGTGTTTCCATAATTCACTTTCTAATTAAACATAAAATCAGAGAATGATAACTTGCCTGATATTTTCTGATACTTCTTGGATAAATATTTGCACCCTTGTTATTGGAATATTTGTTTCTGAAGATACATTTGGTTTTTGTTTTCACTTGCCTGTAGCTTTCCAGTGTTAGATGTAGGACGGACACGAAAGACTTGCACAGATTTGCGCAATGATATTCAAATGAAAATGGCTTTGTCTTTGTCAGAGTGAACCAGCTCTCACTTGTTTTATGTCTACATGACATTCATGCTCTTCTTTTGCATGACCTGTCATGAATGGGTGGCCCATTTCTAAGAAGACAGCATAGAAAATAGGGGGCTAGAGCCAATTAAGATTCTGGTTGAGGACGTCTCTGGTGATCCAGTAGTTAAAAATCTGCCTACCAATGCCGGGGATACCGGTTCAGTCTCTGGTCCCGGAAGATTCCACGTGCTTCAGGGCAACTTAGCCCATGCACCACAACTACTGAGCCTGTGTGCCCTAGAGCCTGTGCTCTACCACAAGAGAAGCCTTTGCAATGAGAAGCCCGTGCGCTGCAACGAGAGGAAGTGACTGTGCACAGCAACGAAGATCCCAGGCAACCAAGAATAAATAAACAAATAAAACCTCGGAAACAAACACAGAGATTCTGGTTGGGTCCTGAGGTTGAACCCAAACTTCAGTGTGTGCCTAATATTTACTTATTTGTTTATTATGTAACATGTTCTATGGCACTAATGTATATATTTTAAAACACACACGAAAAAGTTTAAATTAAACCTTAAGATAGAAAAGAAATAATGGTCTAAAGCCCTAGACTCAGAGAAATTTGGTTCTACTATGTACCAGCCTGGATAAGTAATCAAATCTCTGTGTGTATCAGGTTCATCTATAAAGCGGCACCATAATAATCATAATCATAGCCTCCCTTTAAATGATAAAACAATTGTAAAAATGTCTAGCATGCATCAGCAATGTAAAACTATTCCCTTTGTGAATATTAGGTATTATTATTGTTGTTCAGTGGCTAAGTCATATCAGACTCTTTGCGACCCCATGGTCTTCAGCACATCAGGCTCCCCTGTCCTTCACTGTCTCCTGGAGTTTACTCAAACTCATGTCCATTGAGTCGGTGATGCCATCTCATCCTCTGTCACCCTCTTCTCCTGCCCTCCATCTTTCCCTGCATCATGATTTTTCCAGTGAGTCTGCTCTTCACATCAAGTGGCCAAAGTACTGGATCTTCAGCTTCAGCATCGGTCCTTCCAATGAATATTCAGGACTGATTTCCTTTAGGATTGACTGGTTTGATCTCCTTGCATTCCAAGGAACTCTCAAGAGTCTTCTCCAGCATCAAAATTTGAAGGCATCAGTTCTTTGGCACTCAGGTTTCTTTATGGTCCAACTCTCACATCCGTACTTGACTACTGGTAAAATCATAGCTTTGACTATACAGACCTTTGTCAGCAAAATGATGTCTCTGTTTTTTAATATGCTCTCTAGGTTTGTTACAGCTTTTCTTCCAAAGAGCAAGCATCTTTTAATTTCATGTCTGCAGTCACTGTCCACAATGATTTTGAAGCCAAGAATATGAAGTCTGACACTATTTCCATTTTCTCCCCCATCTATTTGCCATGAAGTGATGGGACTAGATACCATTATTAGCATCATTGTTATAATGCCTTCCAGATCTTCTTGCAGAAATTTGCAGTAGAACATTTGAGAAGAAAATGGTGTAACAAGAGCTGTACTTCTGGTGATAAAATGTTGTTTCAGGTCTGCTAATGGTATTTTGGGTGCTAGCTTCCCTGGGCTGGGAAGATCCGCTGGAGAAGGGATAGGCTATCCACTCTAGTATTCTTGGGCTTCCCTTGTAGCTCAGCTGGTAAAGAATCTGCCTGCAATGTGGGAGACCTGAGTTTGATCCCTGGGTTGGGAAGATCCCCTGGAGAAAGGAAAGGCTACCCACTCCAGTATTCTGGCCTGGAGAATTCCACAGACTGTATAGTCTATGGGGTAACAAAGAGTTGGACACGACTGAGTGACTTTCACGTTCCCTGGGCCAGAGACATTTGAACTTGTTTTGAACATAATCAGGGCTGTTAATTCCTGTGAGACATGTACCTTATCAACTCACAGTCTTTATGTGGGTTAAGCAGAATAGTTGAGCCATTGGCACTGAATTTAAACTCTGGTGCATTCACAGAGTAGGTGCTCAATAAATGTGATTTAGTCAAAGGTGTTTTGGGACACACCATCACCATTTTCTCTCTCTTCCTCCATGTTTTAGGTGACTTCCTTCTTCTTTGAAAATACCTGTGATGTGCTTTCTGAAGATGGTTGTGTTTGTGCTAGTTTATTCCACTTGCTTGACACAGATGGTTGGACTAAGGTGGCTACCTGGTTCAGAAACTGCCATTCTGATGCTGAACGCTCAGCTTCTCTGTACATCAAATTGAATCTCAGAGCTAGAGTTTTGGGTAAAATAGAAAAGGATAGCTTTATTACTTTGCCATGCAAAGGGGGCCACAGTGGGCTAATGCCCTCAAAACCATGAGTCCCAACTTGGAAAAGATAGAAGTTCTGTAGTAATTGTTCAAAGAGGGTGTGATCAGCTCGTGGACATTCTTCTAATGGATCAATCGCCAGGTAAGTAGGAGTCAGCATCATCAAACTTCAGGTCCAACTGGTCTGAGGACTCTATGCTTATGGGCAGAATACCATAGTTAACTTCCCCACCTGGAGGGGGTTCCAGTATCTGCAAAGATATTGTTGTGTGCGTCCTTTGATGGGGATACAAGGCCTTGCCCTGAGGCTTCCTTTGACTGTTTCTCACTGGTTTCTCATCCCCTCCCTTCCTTAATTAACAACTGCTTAAAACTGCCCACTGGGACTCAGGGAAGGCTATAGAGGTTGAATGAAGGTTGCTTCCTGTAATCAAAGAAATGGGGGACACAGAGAGGCCTTGTGCCCGGGAACCTCACAGGACCCTGCATGCTATCAGTTCTAAGGAAGATTCCTTCCTTGCCTCTGCTAGCTCCTGGGGATAGCTGGCAACTCTTGGCCTTACTTGGCTTGTAGAAGTATCAGTTCAACCTCTGCCTCTGTCTTTACATGGCTTGCCCCGTGTGTGACTGTCCAAATTTCCCTCTTTTTAAAAATTTTTTTAATTAATTTACTTTTTGGCTGCACTGGGTCTTCATTGCTGCATGCATGGGCTTTCTCTGGTTGTGGTGAGTAGGGGCTACGCTCTAGTTGTGGTGCCTGGTCTTCACTGCAGTGGCTTCTCTTGTTGTGGAGCAAGGGCTCTCTTAGAGCATGGACTCAATAGTTGTGGTACAGACTTAGTTGTCCCTCGGTATGTGGAATCTTCCTGGGCCAAGGATCAATTGTAAAATTAATACTCCTGCATTGGCGGGCAGGTTCGTCACCACCAGATCACCACGGAAGTCCTCTCTCTTCTTATAAGGACAGCAGTCCTGGATTGGGGGCACCCTAATGACCTTATGTTAACCTGGTTACATCACGTAACCTGGTTACATCAGTAAAGATCCCAGTTCCAGGTAAGGTCCCGTCACAGATACCAAGGGTTAAGACTTCAAAATACCTTATTCTAGGGTGACACAATTCAACCCATCATGAGGGGGGCACACGCTGCTCTTTTGAGTTGACAACATAGACCAGAAAAGGAGGGCTCCAAGAGCAGAGTGAGGATGGGACAGGACCTCTGTCCTTCGGTGGGAAGGTCCTAGGTGTGTCTGAACACAAAAGGACAGTGTGGCTGGAACAGAGTTCAAGAAGAAACTGAGGCCAAACAGGTTGAGAGGTAAGGGACCCAGATGGTGGGTACAGACCCTTCCCCGTTATACCCTGTTCTTTCCACAGGGCATTGCTGGCCCCTGATGACCAAAGTGACCACATTTTTAACAGAGATTAGAAATCTAGGTTTTTAAAATATGAAACCTCTTAGTTTTTGAACGTTAATAACAAAATTCGTTTGATGCTATCAGTTTGCAGGATGGCATTGGAGGAGAAGAGGGAGCCCAAAAAGGCATCATGGAGAAGGTTCGAGATAGTGAATAGGAATGAAAAAAAAAAGGACCCAGTTACCAGAATCCAGAGAAAGGAGCTGTAGATGTGGGACAGGGCTGCCTGGCAAGAGTTGTGGCCTGTAGTGGAGAAATACAACCAACACGCCGTATCTTGGCAAGGACAGTGCTGAGGATATTCATACCTCAGCCTCTTTCCTCCTGTGTCCTATTCGTCTGGAAGTATCTTCAATTGGCTGTACCCAACTATAAGCTAGAGGGCAGGAATTAACTACTGTTGATGTGGTCCACACTACTCAGCCTCCTGGGGCAGAAAGCAGGGTAGAAGAGGTAGAGGGTGGGTCTGGATGAATACGTGGAAACCATTCAGCACAGGAAGCAACTCTATATGTCCCTGGCAACAAGGTAGAACTTTCCAACAGTTCATAGATAGAATGGGCCACCTGATGGATGAGAATGGTGTTATAGACAACCTAGTGGGATCAGACATCAGCTGAGAGATTGGGCTACATGACAAAGTCTTTATCAAGGACTGTAAGATATTAAATGATTCTGTGAAAGCTATTGCCACCAGTTGTCCTCCCCCTTTATCCTTAGATGGGACAACAATAGTAATAACAATAGTAATAGTAAAGACAATAACTGCTAACATGTAATTAACATGTGATGGACACATGGTGTTTGAGGTACCATGCTAAGCTATTTGCATGTGCCACCATATTGATGCCTCACAATAACTCTATTAGGTAGCTACTTTTACTGATGCCATTTTATGGATGAGTAAACTGTAAACTGTGGATGGTGACTGTAGCCATGAAATTAAAAGATGCTTGCTCCTTGGAAAGAAAGCTATGACAAACCTATACGGAGTATTAAAAAGCAGAGTCATCTATCACTTCACTGATACAGGTCCGTATAGTCAAAGGTATGGCTTTTCCATTAGTCATGTACAGATGTGAGAGCTGGACCATAAAGAAGTCTGAGTGTGGAAGAAATGGTGCTTTCAAATTGTGGTGCTGGAGAAGACTCTTGAGAGTCCCTTGGACAGCAAGGAGATCAAACCAGTCGATCCTAAAGGAAATCAACCCTGAATATCCATTGGAAGGACTGTTGCTGAAGTTGAAGCTCCAATACTTTGCCACCTGATGTGAAGAGCTGACTCATTAGAAAAGACCCTGATGATGGTAAAGATTGAAGGCAAAAGAAGAAGGGGGTGGCAGAGGATAAGATGATTAGATAGTATCATTGACTCAATGGATATGAATCTGAGCAAACTCCAGGTGATAGTGGAGGATGAGGAGCCTGGCAGGAGTTCTGCAGTCCCTGTCTGTGGGGTTGCAGAGTCAGACATGACTTAGCGACTGAACAACAACAACAGCAACAAACTGAAGCTTAGAAAGAACAGTAACTTGCCGGAGGTCATACAACTGTAACTATCAGACTTGGGACTTGAACCCAGGTTTCTGCAGTGGATAGATGTAGCCTGAAAGCCAGGAAAATAGCAGTGGTCTTGCAGTGAGAATGAGGAGGCTGTATGGAGTTCCTCTGAAAAGAGTGAACCTCCCAGGCGTAGGCATCTCTAAGAGTGGGACCCAGAGTTCGCTGCGGTCTCTCTCCGGTGTCTGGAGACAGGGGCTTTACTGGCTTCTAGAGCAGCTGAGGTCACCAGTTTCAGTTCTTCCTGACAGTTCACTAGGGCTCCGTCAGCTTTTCAGTCCCTGGCTGAGTCATCCATCAGCTAAGTACATAAACAGAGCTCCCTCTCCAGCTGGGAGAAAGGAGAGCTATAAATAATAAAGTTGGGGTTCCGCCTGGAACCAGATTCTCACGGGAGAGGACACTGGTGGCAGCCAAAGTCTGTCAATCTTCCTCTTTGCTGACTTCCAGGCCTGGCTTCTGCTGATCCATGTATCTTGGCAAACTGAATGGGAATGATGCCCTCCAGAGGCCTCTAACACAGATCAGCAGACTCTTTGTGCCTATGACCCAGGGCAGAATTGAGGGTCCTGTTTTTCAGAGAGGAAGATAATAGTTTCAGGGCCACATGGCTCACTGTGGGGAACTATACTATACTATACTTTACATGTCTGACTCTCTGTGATCCCATGGACTGTAGGCCACCAGGGTCCTCTGTCCATGAAATTTTTCAGGTAAGAGTACTATAGTGGGTTGCCATTCCCTCTTCCAGGGGATCTTCTCAACCTAGGGACTGAACCCCCACCTCCTGTGTCTCCTGCATTTGCAAGCATATTCTTTATCACTAAGCCACCTGGGAATCCCATACTTTACAGTATGCAACTATAAAATGGGATCATCATCAAATCCACTGCATAAGGCTGTAATGAAAACTAGAGGGTACCACGTAAAAAGTTTGTGTAGATAGTGCTTGATACCAAGTAGTCACTCAGTAAGTGTTTGTTGAATGAAAATGCCTCATGATATAACTCTAGAAGGAATACTTCTCTGTTAATTTTGCCCCACTGTGTGTAACATTCTTGGATAAATTACATTAAATGCTTTCTCTACATGAATTGTGATAATCATATGATTTATTACTTTCAGACTAGCAATGTGATAGATTACAATGATAGGTTTTCTTATGTTGAGCCATCCTTGCATTCTTGAAATATGCCCTACTTAAGAAATACTATTTTCTGAATACACTGTTGGATTTTGTTGACTAATTTTCTGTGTAGAATTTTCTTTCCTTTTTCCAGCTTTATTGCATGTAATTGACAATTAGAAATTTGTGCACTTAAGGTATACAACTCGATAATGTGATATACACTCACATTGTAAAATAATCACTGCAATCAAACTAACTAGTATGTGAATCACCTCACATATTTACCATTTTCTTCTCCTGACTTCTTTTTTAATGTGGTGAAGACACTTAAGATACACCCTGTTGGCAAATTTCAAGTGTGCAGTATAGTACCATTATTCATAGTAAATGTTGTACATTAGATCTCCAGAACTTATTCACTTTGCATAACTGAAACTTCGTACCTCTTGATCAACATCTCATTTCTCCTTCCCTATAGCCCTTGTCAATCACCATTCTACTCTTTGCTTCTATGAGTTTGACTTTTATTTTTTTAATGTTTGTTTATCTTTTTATTTATTTACTTATTTTTGACTGTGCTGGGTCTTCATTGCTGCATGCAGGCTTTGCGGTGAGTGGGGCTACCCTTTGTTGCCCTGCATGGGCTGTAGGTACACAGGCTTCCGTAGTTGCTGCACACGGGCTTCAGGAGTTGTGGTGCACAGGCTTAGTTGTCCCGTGGCATGTGGGATCTTCCCAGACCAGGGATTGAACCTGTGTCCCTTGCATTGGCAGGCAGATTCGTAACCACTGGACCATCAGGGAAGCCTGAGTTTGACTATTTTAGATTCCGCAAGTGAGATAGTGTAGTATTTGCCTTTCTGTACATCTGCCTTACTTCCTTTAGCATAGTGTCTTTCAGGTTTATGCACGTCATTGCAAACAGCAGAATTTCCTCCTTTATAAAGGTTGAATAATAGTCCATTATTTAGATATATACCACATTTTCTGAATCAAGAAGTAGAATGCCTTAACAGACCAATAGGAAGATTGATTCAGGAATTCAATTAAAAACTTCACAACAAAGAAAAGCCCAGACTGCAGGAGTGACCAAACATTCAAAGAATTACTATTGATCCTTCTTAAATTCTTCAAAAAAAAGAAGAGACTATACCTCCAAACACATTTTGTGAAGCTAGCATCACCCTGAGACCTAAACCAAAAAAACTACCAGAAAAGAAAAGTACAGACCAATATCCCTGGTAGAATATTAGCAAACTGAATTCAACAGTGCATTAAAAGGATCATATGCTATGACCAAGTGAAATTTATCCCTGGGATGCAAGAATGTTTCAATACTATGTAGGGTTTGGGGATCTACATTCATAAATAAAATGGGCCTATAATTTTCTTATATTGATCTTCTCTGGTTTTAGAATCAAGATTATACCAGTCTTGAGCTTCCCTGGTGGTCCAGAGGTTAAGAATCCACCTGCTATTGTAGGGGACACAGGTTCAGTCCCTGGTCTGGGAAGATCCCACATACCGTGAGGTAACTGAGCCCATGTGCCACAAGTACGGAACCCGCACGCAGCAACTGCTGAAGCCTGCAGGCCTAGAGCCCCTGCTCTGCAACAAGAGAAGCCTCCTCAGTAAGGAGCTGGCATACCGCAACTAGAGAGTGGCCTCACTCACCGCAACTAGAGAGTGGCCTCACTCACCGCAGCTAGGCAGAGCTCACTCACCGCAGCTAGACGGAGCTCACGCACAGCAACAAAGACCCGTCACAGCCAAAAAAAAGATTATGCCAGTCTCGTGTTATCTGGGCAGCTTTCTCTCTTTCCCTGTCTCAGATAGTTTCTTGAAAGTATCTACTTATAAAATCATCTGGACATGAAATTTTGGGAAGATGGAAGCCTTTGGTGATTTTTTCATTTTCTTTAACACTCATCAGTTTATTTTGGCTTTCTATTCCTTCTTCATGCCTGTTCCTAGGAATTCATCCATCTCCCAAGCCGTTTGATTGTAATGGCTGAATAAGAGTTCATCTAGTCTAGGTATGTGTGTGCAGGGACTTCCCAGGTGGCACTAGTGGCAAAGAACACGCCTGCCAATGCAGCAGATGCAAGAGCCATGGGTTCGATTCCTGGGTTGGGAGCATGCCCCGGAGGAGCGCATGATGACCCGCTCCAGCATTCTTGCCTCGAGATTTCCATGGACAGAGGAGCCTGGCAGGCCACAGTCCATAGAGGCACAAAAGTCAGACATGACTGAAGCGATTTAGTATACACACACACACGTGTGGTAACCCATAGACAAGCTGGGGACCTGCCTACTACAAGAGGGCTAGATGACACATGAAGTTGTCTTAGAAACACCTACCATCTTACATTCAGAAAACTAAGATAATGGCATCTGGTCCCATCACTTCATGGCAAATAGATGGGGAAACGATGGAAACAGTGACAGACTTTATCTTCTTGGGCTCCAAAATCACTATGGATGATGACTGTAGCCATGAAATTAAAAAGACACTTGCTTCTTGGAAGAAAAGCAATGGCAAACTTAGACAGCATGTTAAAAAACAGAGACATTACTTTGCCTACAAAGGTCCGTATAGTCAAAGCTATGGTTTTCCCAGTAGTCATGTATGGATGTGGGAGTTGGACAAGAAAAGTCTGAGAGTCAAAGAATTGATACTTTTGAACTGTGGTGTTGGAGAAGACTCTTGAGAGTCCCTTGGACTGCAAGGAGATCCAACCAGTCCATCCTAAAGGAGATCAGTCCTGGGTGTTCTTTGGAAGGACTGATGTTGAAGCTGAAATTCCAATACTTTGGCCACCTGATGCAAAAAGCTGACTCATTTGAAAAGACCCTGATGCTGGGAAAGATTGACGGCAGGAGGAGAAGGGAACAATAGAGGATGAGATGGTTGGATGGCAGGGTTTGAGCAAACTCCAGGAGTTGGTGAAGGACAGAGAAGCCTGGCATGCTGCAGTCCATGGGGCTGCAAAGAGTCAGACACAATGGAGCAGCTGAATAACAACAACAACCGATAAGACTGTTCTCTCTCCCTAGAAGGGATTCTTATTTTGCTGTTAAAGACTTACAATTTTCTCAATTTTTTGAATCTATCCAACTTTGGGTATTAATTATCCAATGTCTAGCCAACATTTGGGCTATTGGGACTTTCTTAAGATGAGAAAAGGATAAATAGAGAATGACTGAACCTATACTCTGGAATGAAAACTCTACAACTTTAACAACTTAAATAGAAAGGCACACAACAGATTCAATGTTTATGCAATGGGATTAATTCTGATATTAATTTCTTGCACTTTCTCGTGAAGAAACTTTACACTCTTCTTAGCTTGGGCTAAAATAATATTTTGGTTGTGGTTCAGTTGAGTGTTCTTTTCTCCCCACTATTGTCTATCCCTTCCTTTAAAAAATTCTTTTACTTATGAATACATTTAAAAATTATTGATTTATAGCATGTGGGATCTATCTTTGTTGCGGCATGCAGGATCTTATTAGTTGCAGCATTCAAACTCTTAGTTGTAGCATGTGGGATGTAGTTCTCTGACCAGGGATTGAACCCAGGCCCCCTGCACTGGGAGTGTGAAGTCTTAGCCACTGGACCACCAGGGAAATCCCTCTGTACCTTCCTTTGTGCTTATTTCTTGGTGTCTCTTCTGGAGGCAGTTGCTTCCCTGTTTCAAGTCCTTTGTGTTCTTTGAATTGAATTCTTAGTCTTCACCTCAGCAGGCATGCAAAGGTCCCTCCAAATACCCCAAGTTTGCCTCAGAATTGATAAGGGAATGTGACCTTCTCTACTCTCTTCAATAAACTGCAAGTTACAGAAAATCCAAATCAAGCTGGCTTAAACAATGGGAAGGATTTCTTGGCTTCTGTGATGGAAGAAGTCTGGAGGCTGGATGGACTTGGAGTACTGTTTCATCAGTGTTCTGAAGCTGTTCCTCTGAGTCACTTTGTCCTAGAATAATGGGAAGGTCCTGGACCTCACAGCTGTTTAGAAGAAACAAGATTCCTGTTTCTTCATGCCTTGCTCTTAAGAGCGAGGAAATCTTTCATGAAAAGATGCCAAACAATAATCATTATTACAGAAATGCAAATTAAAACCACAGTGAGGTACTTCCTTGGCAGTCTAGCAGTTAAGACTCCAAGCTTCCACTGCTGGGGGTGTAGGTTTGATCCCGGATTGGGAACTAAAATCCTGAATGCCATGTGGTGAGACCAAAAACACCCCCAGAAAACAACCCCCCCAAAAAACCCCACAATGTGATACCACTTCATTTCTATCACGGAGGCTATAATAAAAAAAACAGAATAACAAATGGGGAGGATTTGGGGAAATAGGAACCCTTATATGTTTAGGGGTTGTAAGAGTCATATACAACTTAGTGACTAAACCACCACCACCACCAAACATATGTGGTAGGAATATAAAATGGGGCAGTCACTTCAGAAAACAGTTTTTGTCAGTTTATTAAAAATGTAAACTTAAATTTACCATCTGATCCATCAATTGCCAAAGTATTTTGTAAGTGAGAGAAAAGAAAATGTAGGTCCCCATAAAGACCTGTACAAGAATGTTCACAGCAGCATTACTCATAATAGCCAGAAAGTCAGAACAAGTCAGATGTCCATCAACTGATGAGCAAATAAACAAAATGTGGTGTATCCTTATGATGAAGTATTATTTGGTGATAAAAAGGAGTGAAGTACTGATATCTTCTGTGGTGCAGGTGAACCTTGAAAACATGCTAAGTGCACAGCCACTAAGGTGTCAACCACACCCAAGGCTGACTGCTTAATATGGTGGCCCTACCCCTGGATTGTCTGGTCTGTTACCACATTTGGTCTCTGAGTTCTCTGCCTCGTATGGCAAAGGGAAGGAGAGGTAATGGGAAGAATCACTTCTTGAGAACATGGAACCTCACCTAGGGTGACCAACTGACCCAGTTTCCCTGGGATGGAGTGGTTTCCTGGGATGCAGGACTCAAGGTACTAACACTGGGGAACTCACAAGCAAACAGAGAAGCTGGTCACCCGATGACCTCACCAAATACAATATTGAAGCGCTTCTAATGAATTGTTGAACCTTGGCATCCATGGCTACTAATGCCACAGAAAGTCAATCATTGTGTGCCTCTGATGAATACACACCCAACACCACTTCTGAAATTTTTTTTTTTGGCACAAAATCTGAACCTAAATATAAAGAAATCTGTAGATATAATCAGTTAATAGGAAATACAGAGGACCATGGATGATGTGAAATGATTGCACATAGACACTCTAGGACAAATGACAGATGACCTAAATTCTTCAGTGAATAAATTGGAAGGGGAAAAAACAGGGATGGAGGGAGGATCTGTAGGTTGAAAGACACTTAAGAAGCATGTCAACTGATTGCCTTATGCAGATCTTATTTTTTAAAATATTTTATTTATTTACTTGGCCGCACTGGGTGTTAGTTGAGCCTTGTGGTAACTTTAATCTTCATTGCAGCATGTGACTTCTCAGTTGTGGCTTGTAGGATATAGTTTCCTGGCCAGGGATTGAACCTAAGCCTGCTGCCTTTGGAGTACGGAGTCTTAGCTACTGGACCACCAGAGAAATCCCTATATCTTTTTTTTTTTTCCCTAAATATTTATTCATTTGGCTGCACTGGGTCTTAATTGCTACATGTGGGATCTTGGTTCCCTGACCAGGGATCGAACCCAGGTCCCCTGCATGGGAAGCAATGAATCTTAGCCACTAGGCCACGAGGGAGGTCCCACCCAGATCTTATTTGGATCCTGATTTGAAGAAATTAAGAGAGTGTCTGTGTGTTGTGGAATATCTAACGAGATATTTGATGATATTAAGAAATTATTGGTATATCAGTTCAGTTCAGTTCAGTCGCTCAGTCGTGTCTGACTCTTTGCGACCCCATGAACCGCAGCACGCCAGGCCTCCTGGTCCATCACCAACTCCCGGAGTCCACCCAAACCCATGTCCATCGAGTCGGTGATGCCATCCAACCATCTCATCCTCTGTTGCCCCCTTCTCTCCCTGCCCTCAATCTTTCCCATCATCAGGGAATGAGTCAGCTGTTCGCATCAGGCGGCCAAAGTATTGGAGTTTCAGTTTCAACATCAGTCCTTCCAGTGAACACCCAGGACTGATCTCCTTTAGGATGGACTGGTTGGATCTCCTTGCAGTCCAAGGGACTCTCAAGAGTCTTCTCCAACACCACAGTTCAAAAGCATCAATTCTTCGGCTCTCAGCTTTCTTTATAGTCCAACTCTCACATCCATAATAAGGATTTACTGTAGAGCACAACAAACTATATTCAATATCTTTCAATAATCTGTATTAGAGAAGAATTGGGAAAATTTTATATGTATAACTGAATCATTTTGCCGTACACCTGAAAGTAACACAATATTGTAAATCAAATATACTTCAATTTTTAAAATTATTGGTATAATACTGTATTGCGGTTAAACTTTCTCAGAAAGAATCCTTACCTGTTAGATATAAGTACTGAAATATTTGCAGTCAAAATGGTATGATGTCTGGGGATTGCTTCAAAATAATCTGGGAGGAAGTGAGTGGGGGTCACACTAAGACATGTTGGCCTGTAGTTGATAATTTCTGAAGCCACGTGATGGTATATGAGGGTTGTTATATTGTTCTCTTTACTTTTTGAATGGTTGACATGTTCCCTTTTCAGAACAATTAAAAGCAACAGCATGGTGTTCTTGTCTTGTCTATGTAACCCTCCCTGCTTGGGGGCTATTCTTAGTCACAAGTAGGTCAGGGTCTCACCAGAATTTAGAATTTCACAAAATTCTGTGAATTTTCCAACAATTTGGGTGAAGGACAAGGCCAACTTTTCCTTATGCCAAATTAAAACAAAAAAAACCCAGGAACTTCCACAGTGGTCCAGTGGCCAAGACTCTGCAGTCCCCAATGCAGAAGCCTAGGGTTCGATCCCAGGTCAGGGAACTAGATCCCACATGCCACAGCTTACACCCAGCGCAGCCAAATAAGTAAATAGAGTGGGTAGCCATTCCCTTCTCCAGGGGATCGTCCCAACCTATGGACTGAACCAGGGTCTCCCACATTGCAGGCAGATTCTTTACCATCTGAGCCATCAGGGAAGCCCAAATTAAAAATATTAGAAAACAGAAAAGAAAACCAAACAACAATTTAAAACTCCCATCTACTTTCAGCATCATTTCATTAAAGGAAGAGCATACAGACACCAAAAACATCATTTCAGAAGAGTTCAGCCTTTCACCTGGGCACAGTGAGCCTCATGGACAGCCTTGTTCTGGGTCCCCCTTGTGTCACTTCACCCTGAGACTGGCTATACGAACACCCTGGGGACAGAAAGGGAGGCTGGAGGGCCAGCTGCTCTCACTTCTTTCCTGCTAATGAGGGAAGGACTTGGAGGCTCCTGTCATTACCATATGTAGGGCTCTGAAACCTTCAGCCTCTCCAGAGGTTCAGGTGAGGGTCCCCCCCAACTGTGTCCCCTGGGACTCATGAACGCACTTCCTTTTCTATTGAATCCTAGCAGTGTGTCTGTGGGAGGAAAGGGAGTTGTAAACTCAGGGAGGGCTTTTCTGCTTAATGAAATGCTTTATACTTGAATGGAAAATAACGGCTGGGCTCAAGGCAGCAAGGGCCCTCTGTCTGTGCTCAGCTGTGGTGAGGGCTCCTCTGAGACCTCAGGAGAGTGGAGCTGGCCTTGCTGTTTGCATCCATTGGCTGTCTGGCTGTGCCCCTGAGACCCAAGCTACCACCTCATACACTGTGACTTGCTCCATTTTCCTTCTCTTCCTCCTCTCTCTAGCACCCCACCTAACAAGGGATTTTGATTTTTTTCTGAAGGCAATACATTTCGGGATCAGAGCCTCCTTTTCCTTGAAACTCAGGCACATGGAAGACAGATCTTTTTTGGGTGAAGAAATGTTCTAAAACTAGATATGGTGGTAGTCACAGCACAATGTTGTAAACGCATGACATGCCACTAATGGTAGATTATGTGTTATGTGTTTATTCATCATTCATTCAGTTGCTCAGTCGTGTCTGAATCTTTTGCAGCCCCATGGACTGTAGCCCTCCAGGCTCCTCTGCCCATGGGATATCCTGGACAAGAATACTAGAGCGGGTTGCCATTTCCTTCTCCAGGGGCTCTTCCCAACCCAGGGATCGAACCCACTTCTCCTGCATTGGCGGGCAGATTGTTTGCCACCGTGTCACCTGGGAACGAGAATCCCAGGGACGGGGAAGCCTGGTGGGCTGCCGTCTGTGGGGTCGCACAGAGTCGGACACGACTGAAGCCACTTAGCAGTAGCAGCAGCAGTTATATGTATTTTACCGCAATTAAAATAAGAAACAAACAAAAAGAAACAGACTGTCCCTTCTGTTCTCTTTGGGGAAGACTCTTAAGAAGGTCCAATATTAGAATATCAGAAATCGAAGAGATCTTAGAGGATGTCTGGTCTACCCTGGCAATTCATAGATTAAAGATTCTGAAGTTCATCCTGGAGCAGTGATGGACCTCAGGACCCTCAAAACCGCACATCAATTTAGACAGAATTTCACCCTCTACTAATGGCTCTTGGTCCTGATGACGGAGAGGCACAGGTCTTGTGTCTTTTCACAGTAATGATCTCTTGGACCTGGGCACCCTCAATTTATATGCAGCCACCAGACATGTTTTGTTTGGCTGTATTGTGTTTAATATTCAAAATTAATTGCTAGCATTTAAAGTCAGGCAAATTCTGGGATTTCCCTAGCAGTCCAGTGGTTAAGACACGACTTCCTATGCAGGGTGTGAGTTTGATCCCTGTTTAGGGAATTAAGGTCCTACAGGCTATGGGGTGTGCAGCCAAAAAAAAAAAAAAAATCAAATAAAATCAAGCAAATTCACATAAATATCCAGATTTCCAGCATCTTCTAACAGAAAGTTCTGACAGCGTTGGGCCCGTATTCCCACATGGCAGTGATGGGAGATGATAAGGACTGGGTTCTTCCCAGTTCTCAATAGTCGCCACCCCTTCCCACTGGCCACTTATCCTCAGCCATCTGTTGTTTTTCTAATGTTCAGCCTGCTTCTGTAATTTCTCCTGCCTGCCTGCCCTGGGGAGGCAGGAGGATTGGCAGCCCTGCTTCAGCCTGGACTGGAGGACTGTGGGTCTCTGAACATTTTTCCTAGGTGCATTTCAGCTGCTGGATGGAGTACAGTTGGCCCTTTGTGTCTGCAGTTTATCCGCATCTGTGGGTTCAACTAATCATGGATCAAAACTGTTGCAGGAAGGGGGACCTGTTCCAGGGACTGCAAGTGGGCTCTTGTCTAACACTCAGAAGTGTTAGTCCAAGGAGACTCACGTGCTGACAAGGCAAGAGACTTTCCTGGGAAGAGGTGCCCAGGCGGAGAACAGTAGGGGAAGGGAACTCAGGAGGACTGCTCTGCCACGTGGCTTGCAGTCTCAGGTTTTATAGTGATGGGATTAGTTTCGGGTTGTGTTTGGCCAATCATTCTGACTCATGGTCCTTCCTGGTGGTGCACGCCTTGTTCAGCCAAGATGGATACCAGAGAGGATTCTGAGAAGTGGTCGGACACGTGGCATCTCCTTTTGACTTTTCCCAAACTCTTCTGGTTGGTGATAGCATATTAGTTCCGTGTTCCTTACCAGAACCTCCTGTCGTAAAACAACTCACACAAATGGTTACTACGGTGCCTGGCCAGGGTGGGTGGTTTCAGTCAGTGTGCTTCACCTAACAAAACTATCTGGGGTGGGACTTCCCTGGTGGCCCACACTTCTAATGCAGGGGGTGTGGATTCAATCCCTGGTTGGGGAACTAAGCTCCCATACACCTCTCTGTGTGGCCAAAAGCAAGACAAAACAAAAAGCTATTTTTGGGGAAAAAAATCCAGATAGTTCCAAAAAACAAAACCAAAATTTGAATTTGCCACATGCTTTGGCAACCATTTACATAGCATTCATGTTGTATTAGGTTTTATAAGTAATCGAGAGATGATTTAAAGTATATGGGAGGATGTACGTTGGTTACATGCAAATATTACACCATTTTACATAAGGACTTAAGCATCCATGGATTTTGGTATCTGAGGGGCAGTGCCCTTTGGTCCTGGAAGCAGTCCCCCTTGGATAATGAGGGATGACTGTACACCTGGAGTTCTGTTTATCTTATCCATTTCAGCTCCACCTACACTGTGGCCCCAAGATATTGTGGACTAGCTTTGGCTGAAGAACTTGCTTCTCTGTGGTGCCTTGCCTTTAAGAAATGTTCCCATTTTACAGATGGGGAAGCTGTAAGAGAAACAAACAGGGATGTGTCCAGAGAAGAAAGTCACTTGAAGGCTTGGCACTGTGTGTGAATGGTTGCAGGCTTAGAGTGGTACCTCCACACGATGGGATATTATTCAGCCATAGAAAGGAATAAAGTTCTGATACATGCCACAGTGTGGATGCACCTTGAAAACACAACGCCAACGAAAAGACACGTTTCGTATGACTTGACTTATATGAGGTACTTAGAAGAGGCAAATTCACAGAGACAGAAAGTAGAACAGAGGTTACTAAGGACTGGAGGGAAGCGGGGATGAGAAGGTATTATTAAATGAACATAGAGTTTCTGTTAGATGTGGTGAACAATTTTGGGAAAAGAAAGTGATTATGGTTGTAGGACATGCTGAATATTATTAATGCCACAGCATGGTTCACTTAAAAATGGTTAAAATGCTACGTTTTATGTTATATACATTTTATCACAATAAACACAATAAGGAAATAACAGAGAAAAATGTTAACATCTGCAAGAAGTTACATGTGGTATTGCTGCGTCTTTCTCTAAATACAGAGGCAGAGAGTGTAATTTCTCTAAGTACAGATATGGTACTAAATACAGAGAAACAGGAATAAACATTTTTAAAAGTTTTGTTATCATCTAGGACACCCCTGAGAAGTGAGTGGCCATTCGATTCCTGCTCTTGACAACAACAACTCATTCCTCACACAGCAGTTCACCTGTTGCGCCCCTGTCCTTTGCACTCCCAGAATTTTGCATTCACAGCATTTAGTAAGTTGCAGTGTATCATCTTTCAGGGTGATGATCTGATTAATGTGTTTTCTCACTTGGTTATAAGCATCACAGCATCATGAGCGTAGGAATCGGGCCTGGTTTTTGGTTCAGCATTATATCCCCAGCGTTTAGCCCAGGGCCTGGCATATAGTTAGGATCTCAACAGATATTTCATGAATGAAAAGACTAGAAGTTTACTCTTTGTGACCCCATGGACTGCAGCCTACCAGGCTCCTCCCTCCATGGGATTCTCCAGGCAAGAGTACTGGAGTGGGTTGCCATTTCCTTCTCCAATAAAGAAGGTGTACTGAAGGTCAAAGTGTCACCAGGGAAGACACATATTCTGTAGCTGCCATGTTGCCCAGAGGGTACTTCCACTATGATTCATGAGGCTTGGGGTTATTCTCCATTTTTGCTAGCCAGAGTTTCTTTCTTCTGCTTGGAACCAAAAAACAAAACAAAACAAAAAAAACACCTTCCATTATATAATCTCCCTGAGCCTGAGTTTTCTCTACCTGTAAAATATAGGTAATAATAGCTTGCCACTGTTGGGACAATTGTGCTTAGTTGTATCTGACTCTTTGCAACCCCATAGACTATAGCCCACCAGGCTCCTCAGTTCATGGGATTGTCCTGGAAAGAATACTGGAGTGGGTTGCCATTTCCTCCTCCAGGGGATCTTCCCCACCCAAGGATCAAACCCGTGTTTCCTGCATTGCAGGCAGATTCTTTACCACTGAGCCACCAGGGAAGTCCAGTAATGGAAGGTACTAATTAGTACCTTCCATGTATTCATTTTAATAAGGATTACATCAATGAACTAAGTGTTCACCAAGATGATGAGAGAAAAGGAGGAGAAAGATGGTGCCAAGTATATTTCCTATCCTGCTGTAACAAATTACCACATATTAAATGGCTTAAAACAACCACAATTATTCTCGTATAGCTCCAGATATGGAAAGTCCGAATTGGGTCAGCAGAGCTGCCTTCCTTCTGGAGGTTCTAGAGAAGAATCCATTGCCTTACCTTTTCTAGGGTTGCCCTTTCTTTCTAAAGGTCACCCGCATTCCTTGGCCCATGATCCCCCATCATTCCAACCTCTGTTCCTGTTGGGATCCCTCCTTCTCTGCCTCTTACCCTCTTATCTCTCTCATATAAGGACGCTTGTGACTGCACTGAGCCCATCTGGAGAGTCTATGATGGTCTCTCCATCACAAGATGCTTAACTCAATCTGCAGACTCATTTTGCCAAGTGCCTTTTGTTATGTAAGGTATCACTTTTTTCTTTGGAGGGCTCTTATGCAGCCTACCACTCCATGTGTCTGAAGTTTTGATTTGTAACTGTTTATGTGGTTATAAATATTCCAAGATTCCAAGAAAAATAAGTTATCTTCCCTGACTTCAATGCTTACTATACTGTTGGGGAAACGAACCATTTACCAGTCCGTGAAGCCCCAGGCAGTGCTCAGTGCTGCCCTGAGAGGTGAAGGTGATGTTTTGAGAATATGAAGATGAATGTAAGGATCCTTTGTTTCACTGGGTATCTCCTCTGCTTAGACCTGCAGCTTACAACCTCAATAGGCTGTGCCTGCTCAGATTCTGGGGGCCACCTTCCCAGGAAAGATGATGGGAGTGTTGTCTCCTGGAAGTGTGTGACACAGCATTCCTACCTTCTCCTCACAGGAAGTGGGAGCTTTGGGAAGGGCAAGGTGGAATCTCTTCACTAGATCAGCACATGTCTTTACTTTCTACTTTTGTAGATTCCTGTGGTCTGCATGTCTGTGTTTTCCCCAAATTCACATGTTGAAATCCTAACCCTAAATGTGACAGCATCGGATGTAGGGTGTTTGGGAGGTGCGTAAGTCACGAGGGCAGAGCTCTTCTGAATGAGATTAGTGCTCTTATAAAAGAGCGCCACAGTGGATAATAACCTGTCTGCCAATGCAGGGGACACAAGTTCGATCCCTGGTCTGGGAAGATTCCATGTGCGGCGGAGCAACTAAGCCCATGGGCCACAACTACTGAGCCCTCACACATAGAGTCTGTGCTCCTCAACAAGAGAAGCCACCACAATGAGAAGCCCGTGCCCTGCAATGGATAGTAGCCTCTGTTTGCCACAACTAGAGAAAGCCTGTGGGCAGCAACAAAGACCCAGGGCAAACATAAATAAATATTTTAAAAATTAAATTAAAAAAAATAGAAGAGTTGCCAAAGAGCTCCTCTCTCCCCTTGGGCCTTGTGAGGCCACAGCAGCAACTGTGCACCACTTACCTGCTCACGCTGCTCCCCTGATCTTGGACTTACAGCCTCTAGAACTGTGAGCACTGCATTTCTGCTGTTTATAATGCACCCAGTCTGTGGTATTTTTGTTATAGCAGCCCTAACAGACTGAGACTCTGATGATTTGGTAAATTTCGTATGTACCCTACGACCCTTAGCATTAATTTTGGCTTAGGGTCAGACAGGTAAATTGATGGTTAAAAAGAGGTAAGTGTCAAGGGGAGAAGGCATGTCCCCCTCCTCCAGCTTCCCAGAGCCCTGGAGAAATTGTGTCAGTTAGAAATAGGACAGGATGATCTGAAGAGCAAGAAATTGGCTGCTGGATCACCCAGGGTGATGCAGCGTGCGTTATTCCTGGAAAGCAGGAAACCACGCCCTTCTCTCATCAAGATAGCAAAGCCCCACAGCCAACAGAGATAAAGACAGTCTGTGAGCAATTTAACGGGGGTGCTTCAAGGGGGCCTACCACCGTGCGTCCAGATAGACGTTACTCAGCTTCCAAGCCCTCAGGTAGCTGACTCTGCGTCTGGCATGTGGCTAGAATGAGTTAGGTCGTTCATTGGTGAGTTCTTAGTTTTTCAACTGGCATCTGTCCTGGGACCTGGTCCATGAACTCTGCTTTCCTGGAATAAAAATTGTGATGTGTATCTCAGTAAGGATTATTTGATATGTGTGAGCTCTGTGCCAAATACGAAGGTTTTAAAACTCACTTATATGTCAAATTTAAAAAATTTTTATTATGTGTTTATTCATTTGGCCTTGTTGGGTCTTCGTTGCTGCATGCAGACTTTTTCCCCTAATTGCAGCGAGCAGGAGCTTCTCTCTAGTTGCGGTGCGCAGGCTTCTCATTGTGGTGGCTTCTCTTGTTGCAGAGCTCAGCCTCTCGGACGCCTGGGCTTCAGTCGTTGTGGCCCACGGGCTTAGTTGCTCCGCATCAGGTGGGATCTTCCTGGAGCAGGGATCGAACCCATGTCTCCTGCATGGGCAGGTGGATTCTTTCCCATTGAGCCACCAGGGAAGCCCTTATTGTGGTTTTGATTTGCAGTTCCTTGATGGTTAATGATGTTGAGCATCTTTTCTTGTGCTTATTGGCTGTTTGTATATCTTCCTTGGAGAAATATCTGTTCAGATCCTTTGCCCATTTTGTAATGAGTATATTCAATCTTGAAGGCTCTCCTAAATGATTACATACAGCAGCCACTATAGAATAGTGATTCATTGTGGGCCCTCTGCTGTTGGTGGCCTTGGTTTGAATCTCACTTTGGCCACATATTAGTACATGACCTTGACCATTCTCTCCAGACCTCAGTTTTTCCTGTCCTATTGGGACAGAAATATTAGTGACTTCTTAAGGTTGTTGTAAGGATTAAAAAGGCAGCACATATCAAATGCTTAGTAAGAATTAATAAGGACTCAGTAAATATTATTAATACCCATAATGGAAATAATATTAACACTTACCAAGCATACAACATCTCATTTTGTCTACACAGCCATCTTGCAAAATAGTTTTAATCATCTCCATTTTACAAGCAAGGAAACTGAAGCTCAGGGAGATGAGGGAATGTGTCCCCGGCTACACAGCTGGTAAGAGACCGAGCAGATTCCTACCTGGATCTGAATGACTGCAGTGCTGTGCCGTGCTTAGTCGCTCAGTCATGTCAGGCTCTTTGTGACCCCCTGGACTGTAGCCCGCCAGGCTCCTCTGTCCATGGAGATTCTCCAGGCAAGAACATTGGAGTGGGTTGCCATTTCCTCCTCCAGGGGATCTTTCTAACCCAGGGATTGAACCCAGGTCTCCCAAATTGCCTGCGGATTCTTTACCATCTGAGCCACCAGGGAAGCCCATATTTGTATGGTGGCTTCTGATTTTCCACCTTTAATATGAGAGAGGTTGCTCCGGTTTATGGAGGGAAATGCCTCCACCGTAGTGGCCCTGATTGGAGCAGGACTTTGTGACTTCCAACACAGTAACTGACTGAAGGGCCCTCCTCAAACGTTAGTCTCTGGAAAGGTTTTAGGTTCCTGCTATCCAAGCGCAGTTGTCATTAAGCAAATACTGTCAGAAAAGAATCAGTCTTTTGGCTCTCTGAGCAGCACAAGAACAAGAGCCTTATGAAAGGTGGTGAAAAGGGAGCCAAGATGAAAGCGGTCGACCCATTTTTTAAGAAAGATTGGTATGATGTGAAAGCACCAGCTGCTTTCAGTGTAAGAAATATTGGGACAACATTTGTCATGAGACCTCAAGGAACCAAAATCGTATCTGATGGCCTCAAGGGTTGTGTTTTTGAAGTGACCCTTGTTGATCAGTAGGATGATGAAGTTGCATTGAGAAAATTCAGACTCATTACTGAGGATGTTCAGGGCAAATACTGCCTAATTTCCACGGCCTGGATCTCGTCATTGACAAAATATGCTCCATGGTTAAAAAAATGGCAGACCATGATTAAAGCTCATGTTGATGTCAAGATTATCGATGGTTATTTGCTTCATCTGTTCTGTGTGGGTTTTACTAAAAAATGCAACAATCAGATTTGGAAGGCTCCTATGCCCAGCACCAAAATGTCCACCAGACCTGCAAGAGGTTGATGGAAATCATGGCCTGAGAAGTGCAGATAAATGACTTGAAAAAGGTGGTCAATAAGTTGATTCCAGGGCTTCCTTTTTAGTGCAGTGGCTAAGAATCTGCCTGCCAATGCAGGGGCACCAGTTCAATCCCTGGTCAGGGAAGATCCCACATACCGCAGGGCAACTAAGCTCATGTCCTGCAACTACTGAGCCTGCACTCTGGAGTCCCATAAGCCGCAACTACTGAGCCCATGTGCTGCGACTCCTGAAGCCCGTGCACCTAGAGCCTGTGCTCCGCAACGAGAAGCCTCCACAGTGAGAAACTCCACGTACTGCAATGAAGAGTAGCCCCCACTCGCCGCAACTAGAGAAAGCCTGAGCGTAGCAGTGAAGACCAGCACAGCCAAAACTACCATTGAATCAAATACATTGATTCCAGACAGCATTGGAAAAAACACAGAAAATTCTTGCCAACTTTTCCACTCCATGATGTATCTGTTAGAAAAGTAAAAATGCTGAAGAAGCCCAAATTTGAATTAGAAAAACTCATGGAGCTGCACGGTGAAGGTAGGTAGCAGTTCTGGAAAAGCTGCTGGGCATGAGACAGGTAGTAAAGCTGAACAAACTGATGGATCTGAGCCACCTCTCCAATATATATTTTTTTTAATTCAGACTTTTAATGGCGACAAATAAAAGGTATTGTTTGTGACATTTTTTGCGGTCATTCTTTTTAGATAGTCTGACAGCTTGTTGAATTATGTGTTCTGATTTGATAGTAATGTGAATTTTTCTGGGAAAAAAAAAGGAATCAGAGAAGAACATAGTCATGAAATCATCACCAGCTTATTTGGACAGAGAAAAGCTATAGCATCCCATGGCCAAGGATGTGTTCATTTCACTTTGGGCAGGTTTTTGAGTCAGAGGATCTTTTCGTACAACCCTGGCAAGCTCTCCCTGTTTAGCATGGCTTCTCCTTCGAGAATCACAGAGCTAACCGGAAAAGGATGAAAGACAAGGATCTATGGAGGCTCCCTCTTTTCCCAGAACCACTATTTAAGATTCTTATGTAGTTCCCTATAGTGACATTAGGTGTCACCTTTGAGTCGTCTGAGGCCAGTCTCTGAGCAACTGACAAAATGCCTCATTTCCCAAGAGTTTCTGGCTCTCTAAAATCCAGTTTGGAGGCATTCATTACCAGCACCCCGGATCCAAAGCAGTTTTAATAACCTGGTTCTGATTTACAGAACCAAGCTTGTCCCTAGGAAGAGGCTCCCAACAGCTGGATAAGCTACAAGGGGCTCTGTGCCTGTGACTTTACAACTGATTTCTCTGTTGTTGAAAGGGGGAGGTGATGGATGAGGCGTCCCTGATGGCTCAGCAGGTAAATAATCTGTTTGCAATGCAGGAGACATAGGAGACGTGGGTTCGATCCCTGGGTTGGGAAGATCCCCTGGAGGAAGGCATGGCAACCTACACCAGTATTCTTGCCTGGAGAATCCCATGGACAGAGAAGCCTGGCAGGCTACAGTCTATGGGGTCACAAAGACTGAAGTGACTAGGCATGCATGCATGATATATGGATAAGAGACAGTTAATGCAAAGGCCCTACCAGCTCAGAGCCCTATTCTCCCAGAGTTCTCTGCTCTGCCCTGTCTCATTGGGTCACACCTGTGTCTACACTAGGCTGTGAGCAACTGTGGGCAATGGGGGAGTGGGGACTCTTTCCTTTCCTCCCTTCTTCCCTCCCTCCCTTCTTCCCTCCTTTCTTTTCTTCTTTTCTTCCCTTCCATCTTTCCTCCTTCTCTCTCTTGCTTCCTTCCATTCCATGCATGTTAAGTGCCAGACACTGGAGCTAAAACAGAGAACAAAACAGCCAGTCTCTATTCCTTCGTGGAACTGACATTCTGATTCCTTATTTGTCTGTAAGTTCTCAGCACTTAGCACGTAGTAGGCACTTAACTGCTTTCATGGCTTGGTGTATACTCTTCCAGTTTTTTCCTATGTGTATACTAACACAATACATGATATTTAAATTTTAGATGGAAATGAGATCATATATACATATATACTATATATATATACTATATATATATACTATACATATATACTATATGTATATATATTTTCTGTAACTCACTACCCCCCACCCCAGCTTAATAGTGTCTCGTGGCCATCTTTCCAGGTTAGAATATAAAAATCGACTTCAGGGTTTGAATGTCCCCAAGATGCTATTTGGGCTTCCCAGGTGGTGCTAGTGGAGGTGCTAGGGAAGATCCCCTGGAGAAGGGCATGGCAACCCACTCCAGTATTCTTGCCTAGAGAAATCCCATGGACAGAGGGGCCTGGTATGCTACAGTTCATAGGGTCACACACAGTCGGACACGTCTTAAGGGACTTAGCAAGCAAGCGAACAAGCAAGATGCTATTTGGAGTTGCTCCACCCCTTGGAGTCTAGAAAAGACTGGCTTCAGCCCAAATTAATTCCCTGTGGAATCTCAGGGTCAGGTTAAGACTGTGAATGGGCCAGGTGTTCATGTTCTCATGGCTCCTTTTAGTCCCTGTTTATGCTTCTTCTGTTAATTTCATTCAATATATTTGATTAATCTCCTACTATTAGACACTGAGATTGTTTCCAGTCTTTTCCTATCGCAAACAGTGCTGTAGTGAAAAAGCTTGTTTATCCTTTGTTTTATGTGTGTTGAATAAATTGTTGTAACTGGCATTGCTGGGTCAATTTAGCAACATATATTGCTATAGATACAGCTATTATAATATCTATGAATACTGTTCAATTCCCTTCACGAAAGCTGTACTACTTTTCATTCCCAATAGAATATGTTACAAATTGTGATCTTTGCTTAACTGTGCAAATATACACACACACCCATCTTTTCTTTCCTATTCTTTTCCTTTTTGGTTTTTTTTTTTGGAATTGTTGATCTACAGGAGCTTTTTACCTGTCAGAGAAACTATCCTTTTGTAACTTAAAGTACAGATATTTTTTCTTAGTTTATTATTTATTTTCTTATCATCCTTTTTTTAAAAAACAGCTGCTTAGTATCCCATAGATAATTTTAAGCAGTCTTTTTTTGCTAGACATCTTGGTTGTTATCAATTGTTGGCTGTTATAAATGACGCAGATCTTTCTACTAATCTGCAGTGCATCTCTTTATGCTAAATTCCTAAAGTGGAACAGCTTGGTGAAAGCAAGTGCTGTGCTGTGCTTAGTCGCTCAGTCATGTCCAGTTCTTTGTGACTGCATGGACTGTAGTCCGCCAGGCTCCTCTGTCTTTGGGGATTCTCCAGTTATGAATATTGGAGTGGGTTGCCATGCCCTCCTCCAGGGGATCTTCCCAACCCAGGAAATGAACTGAGATTTCCTGCATTACAGGCAGATTCTTAGCCAGCTGAGCTACCAGGGAAGCCGTATTGAAAGGATATGGACCATAACAAGTCTTTTGATACATATTGGGCCTTGGATGTTTTTAAAATCTTGTATTTATTTATTTGACTTCTTTGTTTGGTTGCACTGGGTCTTAGGTGCAGTACGCAGGGCCTTTAGTTTTAGCTGTGGCATGTGCGATCTAGTTCCCTGACCAGGGATTGAACCCAAGCCCCTTGCATTGGGAGCGTGCAGACTTAGCCACTAGACCACCAGGAAGTCCTTCTTTTTATTATTTAAAAACAACAATTATTTAGTAGTTAAAAAAAAAAAGCCCTATGTCCCAGTGGCCCATCCACTCAGAGTGGTGAGTCTAATCTATCCTCTCACCCCTTTTCACTTGCTCTGTATTATTTCGAACCAAATCATTTCATCTATAAAGATCAAAGGATATAGAGAGATGCTATCTTTGGATGAGAAATTCACCATCTCTCCCTCCAATTCTTCTAGGTAGTGACAATGGAAATCTACCACGAGGCTGTTTAGAGTCTTCCTCCTGGAGCCTGCTGGGGGGCGAACATTGCATCCCATTGACATACCCCTTCTCTGGAGCTCTGCTCTTGTTTTGCAGACAGGACAAAATGTTCACCCACATGGATGACTCAGCTAGCCCCAAGCCTCTTTGGTTCACTGCAGAATCCCCATAGACCCAAAAGCTTTGCTTCAACTGTGCGTTTTCACTTATTTATTTTTTATTCATTCCAGAGGCAGGCAGGAAATTGCTATTGGTCCATGAGTCATGCAGGAATCTTTCCTCTGCCCTTTCCCATTTGGATGTGGCTTCCTTGAAAAATACCCAGGTGGACGGGCGCTTCTCCCACGCAGTCTTGACCTCGTGGGCACTGACTCTGGCTGGTGGAGGGCTCTACCTGTTCACGGCTGAGCCCCAGAGCCTTGGGGTGTTGCCCAGAGCCTACCCAGGACCCTCCAGGCCATATTCTGAAAATTCCTCCTGCTTCTGACTGGCCTCCAGTCTCCTTCCTTAGTTGGCTTCACCCCAGGGGTTCTGGGCATTGAGGGGGTTGGGGTGGACACTGTCAGCCAGGCCCGCTTCCTCATTTACACAGCACCAGTTATTGCCAAGACAGCTGCTAGCTCTCAGAATTTGGGAAGCAGAGAATCAATAGGGGTGCAGCAGTATCCATAGCAGCTGCTGGCTGCCTGGCTGTCTCTGCACGAATGACCTGACCCAGTGCAGGCACCATGGTGCTGGGGCCTTCCCACCTAGCTCACTAAAGCCTCCAGTGCCCTGCAGACAGGCATTTCATTATTCTGATTTTACCCAAGAGGCTCTCAGAGAGACCAGGGGACTCAATGAAAGTTATATAGCTTGAGCAGGTCCTGGTACCGGAGTTTTGAATCCAGGTCCTTAAGCTGGAATTTTGACCCTAAGGTACTCAACCTTTTGATTCATTTTTAAAATTCATTTTATTTTTATTTGTTTATTTGGCTGTGTCAGGTCTTAGTTGTGATACTTTGGGGCGCTTAGCTGTGGCTTAAGGGTTTGGTTTCCCCTGGCATGTGGGGTTTTAGTTCCTCGACCAGGGATCAAACCCACGTTCCCTGCACTGGAAGGCAGATTCTGAACCACTGGGCCACCAGGCAAGTCCTTTGATTCATTTTTTTAAAACAAAGCAGGTATAGGTCATAGCAGAGAGGCTGTCCAATCAAATCCCACTCTGAGGCCCAACCTGGAGAAACCAAGGGCAGTGAGATCAGGTTGGGGGTGGCATGAACAGTGGCTAATGACACTTTTCTGGGTATAAGTGATTGCCAGATGAGGCTTCTAGAGGGAAAGTTTGCTTGTAAATAATGGCTTCTGACCTCTTTGGGCTACTATCTGTGTTACTGAGTGCAAGCTTCTATCGCTTGCCACGTGACAGGACAGTAAATTGAGAGATGAGTTGTTGGGGCAAGGAATAGCAGCTTATTCAGAAAGCCAGAAAACTGAAAGATGGTGGACAAGTGTCACAGAGAGTTGGACATGCCTTAACGACTGAACAAGTGTCCCAAAGAACCATCTTTCCTGAGTTAGAATTCAGGCTTCTTTTATACAAAGTGGAGGAGGTAAAGTCCTGATTCTGGTCAGATTCTGGAAGAGATGTCTTAATTTCTTCCCCCTTATAGTCGTTCACATGTGGGTCTGGTCAGGAGGTTTCTATTAGGTAACAATGGTATTTTAGCTTAACATTCATTACATGGGAGCCAGGGTTCTCAGAGATAGGGCATTACGTATGATTTAATCCTATAGGCAATATCCCTTTTGTGATTAACTTGCGGACGACAGAGAATGAGATGGTTGGATGGCATCACCGACTCAATGGACATGAGTTTGAGTAAACTCTGGGAGTTGGTGATGGACAGGGAGGCCTGGCATGCTGTAGTCCATGGGGTCGCAAAGAGTCGGACACAGCTGAGCAACTGAACTGAACTGACTGAACTGCAGCAAAAGCAATGGAAAACAAAGCATAAAGTAAAAGAAACAGATCCAATACGGAGTCAGAATTATAGCTAGAGGCGAGAGGGGGACCTCTCAGTTCAGCAATGGGCCGCATGGGGGGCTTTGGAATGTTCTCCTGTCACTCTGAATGGCCAGCCCTGTACCTCCATGCAGAGTGGAGTACTTTGCCCAAGTGGGGATGCTGGGGCTGTGGTCTTCTTTGCCCACCTCATCAAAACTCTGAGCCACCAGGGGAGCTATGGAACATCAACGTGGTAGAAATTTTCCCTTCTTATAAGGAGAGGGAAATTTGCTCACGGACAGACACCTGGGAGAATGCATCTGAGGTATCTGATAGAGGCAAATATTGGAGCCAAGGAATACCAAGGATTGCTGGCAGTGTCCAGAAGCTGGAAGGAGTGAGGAAGGTTCTAGAGCCTCCAGAAGAACCAAGCCTACCAACACCTTGATTTCAGACTGCTGACCTCTGGAACCAGGAGATATGTCTGTTGTTTCAAGCCACTCAGTTGTGAAAGTTGTTACCTAGGAAACAAACAGTCAGTTAATTATTTTGTTTGCTTCCTTGCTTATGGTTTTTCCTCCAATTGACGAGACTCTTATTGGTTTATTCTCTCTTGTATCCCTAGTGCCCAGCTGTGGGTTGAACACAGAAAGAACTCGCCACGTATTTTTAGATGAATTAAATCTCTCACGTAATCAGCCATAGCATCTTGTCAGCTGTAGCTTGTCTTGTGTTCATTGCCTTGTATTATGTTCTTTGCTCTCACTTTAGGTCATCGTCTCCCTCTGAGGTTTTTTTGGGGCAGCTGGGTGTATCTTCCTTGCTGTGCCCGGGGTTTCCCTAGCTGTGGCAAGTGGGCTTCTCATTGCAGTTGCTTCCCTTTTTGGGGAGCACAAGCTCTAGGGAGCTCAGGGTTCAGTAGTTTCAGCTCAGCAGTTGTGGCTCCAGGGCATGTGGGATCCTCCCCGAAGAGAGATTGACCCCTTGTCTCTTAACTGTTGCACCATCAGAGAAACCCTCTCCCTCTGAATTTTTGCAGGAGCCTTCCATCTTGTCTCCTTGCAGTTTAACTTTTTCTCTTCTTTTTAACACAAATCTGATCTTCTCACTTCCCCATTGTAAACCCTTTTTTCTTTCCCCGCTGTCTATATTAGCTGTTGGACCTTGGGTGTGGGTATGTGTGACCATGTGTGTGTTCAGCTGTGACCCCATGGACTGTAGCCCACCAGCTTCTTCTGTCCATGGAATTTTCCAGGCAAGAATACTGGAGTGGGTTGCCATGTCCTTCTCCAGGGGATCTTCCTGACCCAGGGATTGAATCTGCATCTCTTGCGTTGGACCTGGGGTATGCGCCATAAACTCTCAGTCTCAGTTTCCTCATCTGCGGAGTGGGAGAATAATTGCACCTACCTCCCACCAAGTTGATGTGAAGATTAGCTGAGAATCAATTGATTCTCACAGAGCACAATGGCCAGCACATCACAGGGTCCCTGTGAATGCTGGCTTTCACCATTAGGTCAGCATTTGTGTGGGACTGAGGCTAGAGACCTGAGGCCATATAAAACGAGTCCTTTGTTAAGATGGAGAAAAGCATTTTAAAAATCATGCATTCAAAATTGGCTTGCCCAACAAAGTGATTAAAAAGCAGAGTTTGTCTGGCCTTTTGGCTTGTTAAAGTTTGGAGAAGACATCTGTTTTGAAAGCATGAGTTTGCATATCATTAAACACACAATGAAAACACATTTAGTGAAAAACTTAATGTAGGCTCATGTTTATATTAAAATTATATCATTTGTACCATAGACATAATCTTAAATGTGGGAATAAAGGAATTGATTTTAATCATGGCTCAGAATTGATGCTCTCTATTTCTAAAAACCTCTTAATCAGGAAATTTCCCAAGAGAAATTGTTTAAAATACAGGGTAACACATGTGAGAGCAATTCCAAACTTTAATGTGTGCAAATTATTCATATATTCATAATTTTATTATAGCATATTGGATTTGGGGAATTAAGCCCAGGTGAAGAGAAGCTTAAAAAAGGCCCATAAGTGAAATGAATTTAAATATTGCAACTACCTTCCTGTCGACCTAGAGCGTTCACTAAAGCACTAGCAATTTTAATAAGATTGGAAGTTCTTGTTGATTTGAAAGGCTAAATTGGTGAGACCCTCTTTTTTTAAAAAAAGCTTTCTTTCAAAAAGTCAGACTTTCTGTAGAATTGAACAATTCTGTAACGTGGTCAGATGCTCTTCTCAAACTGCTTTGTTTGATTTGGCAAGTTTTAAAGATAGTGCCAGCAGGAAGAGAGTAAATGATTGAAAACAGAAATATGAACATGGCTTGCTAGTATTATTATTTACTACTTATTAAAATTAGAAATTCTCTTAAAAGTTAATAGGTGAGTGACTTCCCTGGTGGTCCAGTGGTAAAGACTTCACCTTCCATTGCAGGAGGTGTAGGTTTTGATTTCGGGTCAGGGAGTTAAGATCCCACATGCCTCGTGGCCCCCCAAATCCAAACATAAAACAGAAGTAATATTGTACCAAATTCAATGAAGACTTTATCAAATGGTCCACATCAAAAGAAAAACAATCTTAAAAAAGTTAATAGGCGAGACAGAGAGGCTTTTGGCCAAAGTATAGTAGACTGGGAGGGCACCCTCGTGTGTGTGTGTGTGTGTGTGTGGTGTGTTTAATGACCTTTCTGCCTTGTGATGCATCTATTTCTGGACCCGTCTCAGTCATTGCGGATCCTTTTCTTCCTAGAATCACTGAGAGGAGGTAAAGACTGTTTGACAAGAAGACCGGAGATTTTACTGTCTCCTGGGAGTGTATCAGGCCATGGAAAATTGAACCATGACTTGGGCCTGTGCCCAGTCATGGGAGAACTCTCTCCACTGTCTTATTTTATTCAGTTCAGTTCAGTTCAGTTCAGTTCAGTTGCTCAGTTGTGTCCGACTCTTTGCAACCCCATGGACTGCGGCACGCCAGGCTTCCCTGTTCATCACCAACTCCCGAAGCCTGATCAAACTCATGTCCATTGAGTCAGCGATGCCACCCAACCATCTCATACTCTGTCATCCCCTTCTCCTCCCACCTTCAATCTTTCCCAGCATCAGAGTCTTTTCCAGTGAGTTGGTTCTTCACATCAGGTGGTCAAAGGATTGGAGTTTCAGCTTCAGCATCAGTCCTTTGAATAAACATTCAGGACTGATTTCCTTTAGGATTGACTGGTTGGATCTCCTTGCAGTCCATGGGTCCATCACAGTTCAAAAGCATCAATTCTTCGGTGCTCAGCTTTCTTCACAGTCCAACTCTCACATCCATACATGACTACTAGAAAAACCATAGCTTTGACTAGATGGGCCTTTGTCTTATTTTGTTAAAAAGTTAAATCTAAAATGGTCTTTGCTTACACACATATACCTTCATGTTGTATACAATGAAAACAATACAGACAGAAACTTTCCTGGTGGTCCAGTGGGTAAGGCCCCATGCTCCCAATTCAGGGGGCCCAGGTTCAAGCCCTGGTCAGAAAACTAGATCCCACATCCCGCAGCTAAAAGAGCCCACATACTGCAACTAAACATCCCGTATCCCAGGACGAAGCTTGACGATCACACGTGCTGTAAGCAAGACCCAGAGCAGCCAAATAAACAGGGAAAGAAAGAAAATAGTACGGATGAAATGATAGTGTCGCTTGACCCTCTTACTCTCCCCTCCCCCCTCCACTTGGGACCCTGGTTTCTCATTCCAAGTTCAACAGCCATCGTTGTTACCATTTCCATGCATCTCCTTCCAGATATTTTCTCTGCATTTGTAAACACGTATGCATGGAGAAACCGAGTTTGTACATGGTTTCTAATGCACATTAATAAAAAATTCCAAGCTATACGTGCTCCTAGTTGAAGGCTCCAATCATTAAGCAAGTTCTGCAGGAGGAACAGCAGGCCCACCTGGCCCTGTTTCTAGTACCCTGTTCACGGTGCCCTAAAGTGAACACTTTCAACTCGTGCCTGATCCCTCTCTAACTCTCAGTAACGTGCTTAGATGTCTACTTCAGATGTTTTCAGCTTCAGGCATTGTCTTTTGACTTCCCAGGGTGGAAGAGGCTTCAGACTTCAGTTTTAGGCTATCGCCAGCAATCGCTCAACCCCCTTCTGTGCTCCTCTCATTGTGGTACCAAAATCTTGGTTAGATCAATATTTGCAGTGTTATAAACATGGATGTGCCTTTCACCCCTGAGCCATGTTGAATACCATGGAGTTCAGGGGTCTGTTTTTTATTTGCTTTCTTGACATTAGTAATGGTTAAGTTTCCCCATGTGTGTCACATTCTATATTCTCACCACTAATTAAGCTGTAAGCTCTCTCTCCAGATCATCCCCACTGCTATATGCATTAGGTTTTCCATCAGCCTTATCCTGGAGTGACTCTCCAGGAGCCTTTTGACCTGGCCCATTTGGGACTATCTTCTCTCTAAGCTCCATGTACAGATGTTGGGAACTTTCTTTCCATCACCCTGGGATTGCTTCTCCTTTCTCTTGAGCTGGATTTCCTATTGCTTGGGTATCTTCCTCTTTCTTGGTGTGTTTATTTATTACCCCCTCCAGTAGATTTCTGAGGAAAGATACATGGGTATTATGTGTAGTTTTTCTGTAAGAGAGATCTTATTAGACTGTTGTTCTATATTACTCCTTTTTTCCACTTAGCCTTGTGTTTTGACAATATCTCCCCATTGGTGTGAATAATTTCCCTCTTATTTTAATGGTTGAGTAGATCATAGAAACCCTCTTAACTGAAACAATTGGCATTCTCTGTTGGATACTTGGCTTCCCATGTGGCGCTAATGGTAAAGAATCCACCTGCCAACACAGGAGACTCCAGTTCGAACCCCGAGTGGGACATTCCATAGACAGAGGAGCCTGGCAGGTTAAAGTCTATGGGTCTGCAAAGAGTTGGACACAACTGAGCATGCACGATACTTCATTGAAAATCAGAACCATAAGAAAGACCTACAGTGGCAAAGAGTGGCTCAAAGCTCACCAATTCTATTCTAGTCTTTTCCTCCCAAGAAGACTCCCCTGCAGTTAGGGTGGGGGCCGTGTACCAGGGATTGACCAAAGATAAGTGAAATATGCAAATGTATGTATTAGGGTTCTCCAGAGGGACGGAACCAATAGGGTATATATAGAGAGATTTATTATAAGGAATTGAGCACAGAGGCTGAGAAGTCCCAAGATTTGTAGTCAGCCAGCTGGACACCCAGAAAGCCAATGGTTTGGTTCTAGTCTAAGTCTGAAGGCTGATATCCCAGCTCCAAGACAGTTGGGCACAGAGGGTGGATTTTTGAGCCTTTTTATTCTATTCAGGTCTTCAGTGAATTAGATGAGGCCCACCCACACTGGCGAGGGCCATCTGCTTTCCCTAGTCTACCAACTCATATGCTCACCTCATTCAGAAACATCTTTATAGACAGAGGCAGAATGATATTTGACCAATATCTGTGCACCCTGTGGCCCAGTCAAGTTGGCACATATGACGTATCATCGCAATGTGATAGGTCACTTGCAGACCTCGCCCTAATGCCCCTCGTGGATTCCTCCATATAGTCTTTCTTTCCTTTCTGTGGTGCTTTTGGAGGCCACATATTAGAGGTGATGGAGTCAGAGGGACGGTGCCTGGACCCCTGGTTCACCATCTGTCCATAATGATATTAACAAATGAATGAATGAATAACCGGGAAAGAAGGAAAAGCCCTTCTTTACAGAACAATGCCAACTCGCACATGTACAAGGAACGATGGAATTAGAAAGTCACCATCTGGCAGCCACCGCAGTGAGGAGTGTTTCGGGCAAAAATCTTCAATGGATGCTAAAATTAGTAGATGAAAGATTGACGAGAAACTGGATATTTGCATAGTTTCAAAATAAATCCGAGTACGATATTTATAAATCAGGAAGGTTTAAAAAGTAATAATTCAGAATGCAGAAACCTGGCTAAGACCATCTTAACCAGTAATCCAAATGGACGTCACCAGCAGTGTGTCAAATATACATCCTGTGCCTTTGACACAAAGCACTGAGAGGGACCAATATCACGTCTGTGGTGTTCTGATCATGTGTGCATCAGGGGGAAAAATGCACTGAACTCCAAGCAAGGGACCTTCTAAAAAAAGAATAGGCCTGTGCTCTTTTAAAAATTGTTTGCTTACTTATGGCTGTGCTGGGCCTTCTTTGCTGGTTGGACTCTTCTCTGTTTGTAGTAAACAGGGTCCACTCTCTAGTGGTAATGCATGGGCTTCTCATTGCAATGGCCCCTCTTGTTGCAGAGCATAGGCTCAGGAGTTGTGGAGCATGGACTTAGTTGCTCCCAGGCATGTGAGATCTTCCCGACCCAGGGATCAAACCCATGTCTCTTGCATTGGCAAGTGAATTCTTTACCACTGAGCCGCCAGGAAATCCCTGGACCTGTGCACTTTTTGGTTTTTTGTTTTTTCATTTATCTTTTGGCCATGCAGCTTGTGGGATCTTAGTTCCCCAACCAAGGATTGAACCCAGGCCCTCAGCAGTGAGTGGCTTCCCTGGTGGCTCAAATGGTAAAGAATCAGCCTGCAATGCAGGAGACCTGAGTTCGATCCCTGGGTCAGGAAGATTCCCTGGAGAAGGGAATGGCTGCCCACTCCAGTATTCTTGCCTGGAGAATTCCATGGACAGAGGAGCCTGGCAGGTTGCAGTCCATGAGGTCTCAAGGAGTCAGACACGACTGAATGACTAACACTCAGCAGTGAGAGGAAGGAATCCTAACCAAGGAGTTCCCAAGAATAAACTTTTAAAATTTATTTTTATTAGTTTTCTCTATTTTTTGTGCACATCACCCTGCATATAGGATATTAGTTCCCTGACCATGGATTGAACCCAGGTCCCCTGCAATGGAAGGGTGGTGTCTTAACCACTGGACCACCAGGGGTGTCCTAAGGGCCTGTGCTCTTTGAGGAATGCTCAGACAGTGAAAGGCAAAGACAGAGGAAGAGTTCCAGAGTCAAGGAGAATTGCTTTGTTCCTGAATTGGATTCTAGACCAGGAAAAAAAGCTGTTTTCTTTTGCTATTCGTGGGAAATTGGTGAAATCTGAATAAGGTCTTAGATGATAGTATCCATGTTCATTATCATCAATATTAATTTCCCGATTTTAACAATCATACTGTACCTGTGTTCGTCTTTGTTTTTAGGGAATACACACCGACATATTTAAGGGTGAAGAAATATTATGTCTGCAAGTTGATTCCTAAATCATTCATAAAAATGACAAAAATGACAAAATTATGTATATATAAAGAGAGACCCTGATGCTGGGAAAGACTGAAGGCAAAAGGAGAAGAGGGCGACAGAAGAGATGGTTAGATAGCATCACTGACTCTTTGGACGTGAACTTGAGCATACTCCGGGAGATAGCGAAGGACAGGGAAGCCTGGTGTCCTGCAGTCCATCGGGTCTCAAAGAGTCGGACACGACTTAGTGACTAAACAATGACAACAGAGAGAGGATGCTCTGGAGAGAGGTAGAATTACAGAGCAAGGGCAAAATGTCAGCGTTTCTGTAAGTATGAAATTTTGTCAAAACAGAGTTCAGGGAAGTTCCTGATGGTCCAATAGCTAGGATTTGGCTCTTTCATTGCCAAGTACCTGGGTTCAATCCCTGGTTAGGGAACTAAGATCCTGCCAGCTGCACAGTGTAACCAAAACCAAAAATAAATTAAAAAAAAAAAACCAAAATGAAAATTAAAAAGTTAAAAATAAATCGGCGCAATAGGGAACCCTCTGCCATCATAAATCTCAATGTTGATTTCACCACAGTGAATTTTCTGAAAACTAATTTTCAGGTAGGATGTACTTTTTGTTACATAGTGACAATTATCATTGTAATTTTCTTTATTCTATGAAGGGATCTATTAATCAAACATTAAATGTGTTTAATGTTTAATGAATGTGACGTTAAATGTGTCAAAGAAAATATATAGCAAGTTGCTTTTTAAAAATGTCTAATGCTTTTAGGTATTTTTGTGGATAGTTTGGATGGTATACTTATTTCCACTCAGCCTGAGAGGTTTGAATTCATGGGGCTTACAAAATATCCCACAATATTGACAGAAATAAAAAAATGTATAAAAACAGAAAAACTCAAGAATGTACTTCTACCAAGAGACAATATTTACCCAAGTAAAAGCTGTTGTGCTTTGGGACTTCCTTGGTGATCCAGTGGGTAAGACTCTGTTCCCAATGCAGAAGGCCCGAGTTCAATCCCTGCTCAGGGAGCGAGATCCCTCATGCTGCAACTAAGACCTGGTGCAGTTGAAAACAAGCAAACAAAAGATCATGCTTATTAAAAAAAAATTGATGTGCTATTATCAAGTCTTTCCAAAGTGTTCAAATTAGTTTTCAAATACACACTAACTCTTTTTATTTTTCACATTTTTACTGGTTTATGTGATATTTACACAAACAATGATAAGAACGAATACAAATGTAAATAGGTCTGGAAACCCAGACAATAAACTTTTGGAATAAACATGCAGTTCAACAAATGGGAACAAACGTTCACCTCTGTGTGGTAGTTCAGCGTCTCCTCCCACGCTTGCTGTGGGCCCCACATGGTTGATCTTACAGACTGGCGAATATTGATTAGTCCAGCTGGTTGGGTAATTGGAGATGATTAAAGGAAATTCGGTTTTCCCTGGTGGCTCAGTGGTAAAGAATCTGCCTGCTGATGCTGAAGATCCAGGTTCAATCCTTGGGCTAGGAAGATCCCCGGAAGAAGGAAATGGCAATGCACTCGAGTATTCTTGCCTGGGAAATCCCACGGACAGAGGAGCCTGGTGGGCTACAGTCCATGGCTCTCAGAGTTGAACACGACTAGAGACTAAACACCACCACCAACACCACCGCCAAAGGAAATTCACATTCTATTAACTAGTATGCATTTACTGTATTTGGCTTGCCTGGTGACTCAGTGGTAAAGAGTTGCCTGCTGATGCAGGAGAGGCAGGTTTGGTCCTTGGGTTAGGAAGATCTGCTGGAGAGCTTATTTGGCTTAATCATTCCCCTAGTGATGGACATTTCAAGAAGATATTCTAAGCCCTGATAATACAGTGTGTTCTAGTTATGACCCATCTCTATGGCAAAACAGATAACAAGAGAGGAAAGGGAAGCCATCCCTGATACTGTCTTGTTTAGGGGTTTTCAATGTTTCACAGCTGGCAAGAGTCGGACACGACTGAGCGACTGAACTGACAGTTGGGCAACGCCACTCCTAAATTCAGCATGATGTTTTAAAAAGCCTGATGAGGGTCTTTCCTGACAGTCCAGCTGTAAAGAATCCACCTTCCAATGTAGGGGACATTGGTTTGATCCCTGGTCAGGGAAACTAAGATCTCACATGCCTCAGGGCAACCAGAGAAAGCTTGCATACTGAAACAAAGACCCCAGACACTTCAACGAAGACCCAGTGCAGTCTAAAATAAAATAAAATAAAATAAAAAAGAGCCTTGTTGCTAGCATTTTCACATTGATGGGATTGAGTGTCTATTAGAGAAAGCCAGAAGTAGCTCATTGTATTGGTCAGGACTCTTTGAAATGCAAGACAGGGACTTGCCTGGTGGTCCAGTGGTTAAGACTCTGTGCTTAACAATGAAGGGGGCTCAGGTTTGATCCCGGGTCAGGAAAATAACATCCCACATTCCATGTGGCCAAAAAAATAAGTTAAAAATACATTTAAAAAAATGTAAGAGACAGAAAAGAAACTCATATGTGTTCAAAGGAAAGGAATTTATTGGCATATCTGAAAAATCCCTAACTTTTGGCACTGCCACCTTCAGAAGTTCAAATAGGTAAACATTTCCATTAAATTTATCTCTTCCTCCCAAATATTGAGATTCATTAAAGGGAGTGAATCATTTATTGGCTGGAGAAGTGTATCGATTAGTCATACATGCCTGTATATTTTAGTCTACGATGTATGTATCTGTAACAGCATTTCCTGAAATGGGTTCCTTAGGACATTAATTCTGTTATTAGATGTTCTGTGAAAAAGGGTCGGATATGTTTGGGAAACACTGAACTCTGTGCTATACAATAGAACCTCGCTGTTCACCCATCCTATGTAAAAGCTTACGTTCTGTATAAAAGCTTGCATCTGCTAACTCCAGCTTCTCATTCCATCCCTCCTCCGATCCCTTCTCTGGCAGCCACCTGTCAGTTCTCTGTGTCCATGGTTCTGTTTCTGGTTCATTTGTGCCATATTTTGCATTCCACACGTAAGTGGTATCATACGGTGTTGTCTTTCTCTTTCTGACTTACTTCACTCAGTATAATCATCTCTGGGTCCACTCAGATTGGGGAACATCTCATTCCTTTTTATGGCTGAGCAGTATTCTATTGTGTACACGTATCACACCCTCTTTGGCTTCCCAGGTGGCCCAGTGGTAAAGAATCCCCCTGCCAATGCTGGAGATGCAGGAGACATGGGTTCGATCTCTGGGTCAGGAATATCCCCGAGAGTAGGAAACGGCTACCGACTCCAATATCCTTGCCTGGAAAATTCCATGGACAGAGGAAACTGGGGGGCTACGGTTCATGAGGTCACAAAGAGTCGGAATGGCTGAGTGACTGAGCTCTCACGCACACCACACCTTTATGCATTTATCTGTCCATAGACGTTTAGGTTGTTTCCATGTCTTGGCTATTGTGAGTAATGCTGCTATGAACATGTGTCTTTTTGAATTATAGTTTTGTCTGATATATTCCCAGGAGTGGGATTGGTGGATCATTTTTTGTTGAACTTGACATCCTAATGGGATAGACAACTGTTAAATAATTATGCCATCTCTTTTGATAAGCCATAGGGTATTTTTTTAAGTTATTTATTTTTTAATTGAAGGATAATTGCTTTACAGAATTTTGTTGTTTTCTGTTAAACATCAACATGAATCAGTCATAGGTATACATATGTCCCCTCCCTCTTGAACCTCTCTCCTAGCTCCCTCCCCACCCCACCCCTCTAGGTTGATACAGAGCCCCCATGTGAGTTCCCTGAGACATCAGTAAATTCCCATTGGCTGTCTATTTTGCATATGGTGATGTAAGTGTCCATATTACTCTCTCCATACATTTCACCCTCATCTCCCTTCTCCCCATGTCCATAGGTCTGTTCTCTATGTCTGTTTATCCACTGCTGCCTTGCAAACAGATTCATTAGTACCATCTTTGTAGATTCCATTTATATGCAGTAGTATACAATATTTATCTTTCTCTTTCTGACTTCACTCTGTATAATAGGCTCTAGGTTCATCCACCCCATTAGAACTGATTTAAATGCGTTCCCTTTTAAGCCGTAAGTTTTTAGGCACTCAGTCATGTCCGACTCTTTGCAACATGGACTGTGGCCCTACCAGGCTCCTCTGTCCATGGATTTTCCAGGCAAGAGTACTGGAGTGGGCTGCCATTTCCTTCTCCAGAGGATCTTCCTGATCCAGGGATTGAATGCAGGTCTCCCATATTGTAGGCAGATGCTTTACCATCTGAGCTACCAGGGAAGTCATAAGGTATTTTAAGCAATAGGGTATTTATAAATAATATTCTTGGCATGTTAACTGATAATCTTTTTGAGATACAATATGTCCAGATTATTAGACTCCATGAAATATTGTTAAATATTTGTAGATGAACATTAATTGGTGACATGGAAAAAATCATGTAACAGTGTTCGTGATATTCACCTAAGTGATGTAGAAGTTGTATATTATGGAACTACTCAAACTTTAAAAATATTTATCAAACATGTATAACAAGCCCACTTGGAGACTGGTTCCTATGTTCTAGGCCCTGTAATAATTGTATTCTATAGATTGTTTTGCAATATCCTTACAACAGCCCTCTGAGGTAGACGGCTCAGTGGAGAAGGGAATAGCTATCTACTGCAGTGTTCTTACCTGAAAAATCCCATGGACAGAGGAGGCTGGCAGGCTATAGTCCATGGGGTTGCGGAGAGTCGGACACAGCTGAGCTACGGAACAGGCACACGTGCATGCATGAAGCAGGTGACTGATGAGGACCTACTGCACAGCACGGGGAATGCTCCTCAGTGCTCTGTGGTGGCCTAACTGGAAAGGAAATCCAAGGAAGAGGGGATACATGTGTATGTGTGGCTGACTCACTTTGCGGTACAGCAGAAGCTAACACAACATTGTAAAGCAGCTCTACTCCAATTAAATAATAAAAAAATAAAAGAAAGGCCCATGGAAATCATAGAGGGCTGCTTCCCAAACACACCTGGAGACTGGCAGTCATGACAGTGACCCCCGGAGGGGTGTGCCGCTGGGTTCCTGCCTTCCTGACCATCCCAGGTGCCACCGCTCATCACTGCTTCCCCACCGAGACTCCCAGTCGGGCCCAAGCACAGTCATGGGGCTAGCGCATCAAGCCCATTCCTGTGAGACCCAGGACCCCTTGTAGGAAGCTTGCGCTCAAGAACTGCTGCACTCCCCCTCCCCAATCAGCCTGGCCTTGGCTGCAGCCCGAGACATTTGCTACCCAGTGTCTTCCTTGCCTTCTTCAGTGGCATCAGATCTGCATTATGGCCTGAAGTTTCTTCCCCCTTCTCTAGCTCCTTTCTTGTGCTTTTCACAAGTGCGTGCACGCTAAGTCCCTTCAGTCGTGTCTGACTCCTTGCGACCCTGTGGACTGTAGCCCGCCAGGCTCCTCTGTCCACAGGATTCTCCAGGCAAGAATACTGGAGTAGGTTGCCATGTCCTCCTCCAGGGGATCTTCCTGACCCAGGGATCAAACCCTCATCTTTTATGTCTCCTGCATTGGCATTCTTTGCTACCAGCACCACCTGGGAAGCCCTATTCTTTACAAGCGCTTTTCTTCAAAACCTGTCGCAATCTAATTCCACTTTGGTGACTGCTTCTCAGAGGGCCTCCAACTCACAGTTGAGTTTCTTTCCACTGTACCTTCAGCCCTCACTCACCTCTTTTCAGGCTTTCTCTTAGCACCATGCTTTTCCCTTAATATCACTTTCACAATTTTAGGTAGTTAAAAAAAATTTTTTTTTCTGTGTCCTCCACTAGACTGTAAACTCTGTTAGGGCAGGAACCACATCTAAAATGAACTCACTGTTATATCCTGGTGCCTGACATAGCGCCTAGGACGAAGTGGGCACTCAGTCAGTATTTATAGAGTGGGAGGAATTTTCTCTGCTTCTCAAGTCATCTAGTGACCCAGGCCCCACTGGGTCAGCATGCTCTGTATGTTGAGGGTATTGGTATTTACAGTGGAGACAAAAAGTGTCATGGGGAGAAGTCATTAGTTTGAAAAACAAGAATTCAGATTTCTCTGCCATGATGAGTCTTAGAAATAGTCAGGACCCCCTGGAAATCAGAGTGAAGCCACTTTGAGAAATTACAAAGAGCTAATAGAAGGTGGCATTTCCAAAGAAGTTAGAGAAGGCAGGAGTTCAGAGAGGCTGGTCTTCAAAGGAAATCTTCTTGGAAAACTAGCAGACGACCTTGAGACTTGGCCCCAAATCAAATTAGCCTTTTCATGTTCACAAGCAAACAGGTGTCTGAGGGATGCAGAGATCTGAGTACGAGGGAGAGGGGGAGGAAGAAGGCCTTTGTATGGGACTCTGCCATTGCAGGATTTACCCAGCAGAGACGCTGATGCTTCACTAGATCCTGGCTCTGAGCTGTTCCATCTCCTCCAGCTCTCCTTAGCACAAGCCCAGCCTCCCCCAGGCTCTGTTTCAGGTCTAAGAAGAAACCCAATCATCTGCAATTTATGGATATATGCCAGAGGGCCAGTGTTTCTGGCTTAACGTTTGCTGTTCCTTTCTGTTCCTGTTAGTTTTGTGTTCTTTTGAAGTTTCTTTCATTTTGGACTGCAGTACACTAGCAAAGGGCTTCCTGGGTGGCTCAGTGGTAAAGAATCCACCTGCCAGTGTAGGAGACACGGGAGGTGCGGTGTTAGAACTGGCAACCCATTCCAGTATTCTTGCTTGGGAAATCCCTTGGACAGAGGAGCCTGGTGGGCTATATAGTGGATGGGGCAAAAGATTGGACACGACTTAGTGACAACACAACCACAACACTAGCAAAGGCTTGTTTGGAGATATTTAGTGCTCATAAAGAAGTTTTCAGTGGTAGTGAAGAGGCAGTGCTGCCCAATGGTTAATATCGTGGCTTTGGATGCTGTATCAGTCAGGGTACACAAGGCCATGATGCAGTAACAAACATCACCCAGGTCTCATTCACGCCACATGTCTCAGGATGCATGCATTACTATTACAGAATATCATAGGCTGGGTGGATTAAACAACAGACATTTATTTCTATTGTTTAGAAATAAATTCTAAGTCTGGGCAGTCCGAGATCAACGTGCCAGCAGGTGTGGTGTCTGAGAGCTCCCTTCCCGGCTCATAGCCAGCTGCCTTCTCCCTGTGGTCTCCCGTGGCACTTGAGTGCTCACGTTCTCTGGTGGGGACTCTGCTCAACGTCATGTGACAGTCTGGATAGGAGGGGAGTTTGGGGGAGAATGGATACATGTATACGTTTGGCTGGGTGGCTCTGCTGTGCACCTGAACCCATCACAACATTTTTCTCTTTGAATTTAGTCTTGGCTGCCCTGAGTCTTGCTGCTGCATGCGGGCTTGTCTAGTTGTGGCCAGCAGAGGCTACTCTCTAGTTGTGGTGTGCAGGCTTCTCGTGGTGGCTTCTCTTGTTGCAGAGCACAGACTCTAGGGTGTGCGGACTTCAGTAGTCGTGACTTCCATGGGCTTAGTTGTCCCATGGTATGTGGAATCTTCCTGGACCAGGGATTGAACCTGCGAACCTGGCACTGGCAGGCAGATTTTTAACCACTGGACCACCAGGGAAATGCTATCACAATATTGTCTATTGCTACGTTCCAATATAAAATAAAAAGTTTAAAACTTGTTTTAAAAAAAGAAGAAAGTTCCCTGGTATCTCTTCTTGTAAGGGCACTAATCTCATCATAATGGCCTTCCCCCTCATGACCTCATCTAAGCTTCATCACCTCCCAAAGGCCTCACCTCCAGATACCATCACATTGGGAATTCGGGCTTCAACAGATGAATCTGGGGCACAAACATTCAGCCCGTCACAGTTTCCTTCCTGGGTCATCTGGGGCTGTGCTTCTGTCATCCTCCCATTGGAATCCAGGCTCAGGAAGCTGTCAGCATCTGGGGCATTGCTATTCAGCATGGCAGAGGGAAAGAGAACATGGTTGAATTAAGCCCTGACCCCTGTCTTCAAGTGACATGTGTCTCTTCTGCCCGCATTCAAAAAAAGTCATTCATCTATGTATGACTTCAAAGAGGGGCATAGAAAGCACAATCCTGGCTTTTGCTTAGGCGAGCACTGTATTACTGGGCACAGCTCCAGCGATCGCCAGAGTCACACAGTCTAGACATTGCCATGAAAATATTTTCTAGATGTGACTAACATTCAAATCAGTGGACTGTCAATAATGCAGATTACCCTCAAGAGCAAAGACTGAAGTTTGCTTTTCCCCAAAATCATTTGGCCTCAAGCCTGCAACTTTTAAACCCTAGAATTTCCAGACTGCCTGGCTTGCTTTCTGGATTTTGGACTCAATACTGTAACATCAACTCTTCCCTGTATTTTTAGCCTGTTAGGCTGCCCTATGATTTTGGCCTTGTAGCCCCCGCAACTGCATGAGACAGTTCCTTAAAATACCTGTCTGTCTATCTATCTCTGTTTGAAATGTATGTATTTGTTGGCTATGCTGGGTCTTCGTTGCTGCAAGAGGGCTTTCTCTAGTTGAGGAGAGTGGGGGCCACTGTGATGCGTGGGCTTCTCTTGCTGCAGAGCACAGGCTCTAGGGCACTCGAGCTTCCCTCGTTGCAGCTCATGGACTCCATAGTTGCAGCTCTCAGGCATTAGAACACAGGCTCAGTAGTTGTGGTGCACGGATGTAGCTGCCTCAAAGCATCTTCCTGATCCAGGGATTGAACTCATGTCCCCTGCATTGGCAGACAGAGTCTTACCCACTGGACTACAAGGGAAGCCCTATCTATCTCCTTTTGGTTCTGTCTTTCTGGAATAACTTGGCTAATACACAGTTATACCCCGATTATACAATTAACCCCTCAACCTGTCAACGTCCAGTCCAGAGCTAAGCCTTGTTTTCTTGAACCTGCTTCCAGATCACCTAATACAAATGCAAATCCTGTAATGAGAACTGTCTAACCTTCTCTAATAAAAAGGATGCACTAAATAATAATTATCAAAATAATGTGTCATAATAAATACCATGTACATCTACCAAAGTAAATGACATTAAAAGTATCTAGCTTTTGACAGTATCGCAACAATATTTGAATTTCTAGAAGCTATTTTTCTACTTTGAGAGAAAGTAAGGGTTTTGGGCTAAACCTGTGGATTTCCTGTAGGCTATTATGCTAGCTCTGTGCTAGCAGAGTCATCAGTCATCCTATAAAAAGAGAATTCTTGGGACTTCCCTTGTGATCCCGTGGGTAGGACTCTGTGCTCCAATGCAGCAGGCCTGGGTTTGATCCCTGGTCAGGGAATTAGCTTCCACATGCTGCAACTAAAGATCCCACATGCTGTAAGGAAAATTGAAGATCCCATGTGCTGTAGCTAAGACCTGGAACAGCCAAATAAATAAATAAATATTAAAAAAGAAAAAAAGAACTCTTGCTTTTGCTCTCTACTCATTACTTTATACTAACCCCTTGCCTTAACGTATCTCTCAAACTCAAGTACATTCTGTCCTCCACCCTTGCAGTGACTCTTTCTTTCATCAGCCTTTGAAATTCTAGCATTTATATTTTTAAATAAATTAATTGATTTATTTGAAATTTCAGCAATTCATGAATGATATTGTTTTCCTGGCTTTAGTTTTGGGGAATCCCATTGGATAGCAAGGAGATCAAACCAGTCGATCCTAAAAGAAATCAACCCTGAACATTCATTGGAAGGACTGATGCTGAAGCTGAAATACTTTGGCCACCTGATGTGAAGAGCCGACTCATTGGAAAAGACCCTGATGCTTGGAAAGATTGGGGGCAAGAGGAGAAGGGGGCAACTGAGGATGAGATGGTTGGATGGCATCACTGACTCAATGGACATGAGTTTGAGCAAACTCTGGGAGATAGTGAGGGACAGGGAAGCCTGGTATGCTGCAGTCCATGGGGTTGCAAAGGGTTGGACACAACTTAGCAACTGAACAACGGCAGCATTTATGTGGGATCTCCTCCTGGTTATACTGCTCTAGCCAGCTTTGGACAAACAACCTTCCCAGAAGTTTATTAGCTCTGGGCTTCTTTTTAATAATAACAAAATCACTAAAATTTGCTGAGCACTTATTCTGGGCTTGAAACTGTGCTCATAAATTATTTGCACATAAACTTAAGTGTTCTAGAAATCATCTTACTTAATCCTTGCAACAGTTCCACAAAGTTGATATATTATCAAGGACATTTCTGTAGATAAGGAATTTGAGGCTCAGAGAGGTTAAGCTACTTGCCCAAGGTCACACATTGTGGTGGGGCTGGGCTTCAGATTTTTCTGGCTCCAAAGCTTGTGCCTTAATCATAATGTGCCACTATGCAGGCAGGATTCTGGACAGTTCTGAGAGAAACTCTCTTTCTTTTAAAACATTTATTTATTTATTTGGCTGTGTCAGGTCGTAGTTGCAACATATAGTCTTTCACTGCAGCGTGTGAGCTCCAGAACACTCAGACTGAGTAGTTGCGGGATGAGGCTTTGTTGACCCTGCAGCACGCGGAATCTGAATTTCCTCACTAAGGATCCAATCCGCATCTTCCACACTGGAAGGTGGATTTTAACCACTGGACCAGCAGGGAAGTCCCCAGGTGGATATTTCAACAGCAAGAGTAAAGAGGTATATTAGTCAGGGGTGGTCATGGGAGCTGAGCCACCGTGGGTAGTAGAGTATCTGGGACATATTATAGAAATAAGACCTTCCATAGTTGTGGAGGGAGCTGGGGAGCTGAAGACCAGCGGAATCACTGACCAGTTGATCTGAGGAGTCAGGAACGTCCAGCTGCTAACATGGCGCTGTGAGAGGGAGCTTATGGGATTTGTCTAGGTTGCCTCTGTGCAGCCCCTGCCTCTGTGAATCAGCAGGTAAGCTGATGGCAAAATGGTGGGGCTGGAGCCACTGTTGGTCAGCAGGGCGTCAGGTGGGAAGAAGAGCCAAATGCAGAGCAAAGGAGAATGAGGATGTGCCTGAACCCATGAGGCGTCTTTGTTACCATCCATCACTGCACGTGACAGTGATGCCCTTCAGAGAACAGGAAGCTGCCACTTCCTATGCTCTTTCCCAGTCTCATGCGTGCTCCTCTGTGGGTCAACTCTGCCCGGGAGCCGTGCGGGGATGCTGGGAGACACAGCTCCCAGAGAAACCTAGGGGACATAGGACTACAGAGCACAGAGCTCACTCAAGGTGGTCAACAGAAGGCAAGGACTGGGTATGCAGTTAAGGTGTTGCTGGAAGGGGGACCCCTTCCAGGGCTTGAGAGAGGGCTCTTGTCTAATACTCGGAAATGAATTGGCCAAGGAGACACATGTGCTGAAAAAGCAAGAGACTTTATTGGGAAGGGGCGCCCCAGGTGGAGAACAGGAGGGTCAGGGAACCCAGGAGAACTCCTGGGCCACGTAGCTTGCAGTCTGGGGTTTTATGGTGATGGGATTAGTTTCTGGGTTGTCTTTGGCCAATCACTCTGACTCAGGGTCTTTCCTGGTGGCGTATGCCTTGCTCAGCCAAGATAGGTTCCAACAAAAAGGATTCTGAGAGGGGGTAAGACACATGGTGTCTCCTTTTGTGCTTTCCCGAACTCATCCGGTTGGTGGTGGCTTATTAGTTCCATGTTCCTTACCAGGACCTCCTGTCGTAAAATAACCCATGGAAATAGATACTATGGTGCCTGGTCAGAGTGGGCAGTTTTAGTCAGTGTGTTTCCCCTAATGAAAGGCCCTGATTTTTGTTTTTTAAAATATTTATTATTTATTTATTTTGGCTGGGCCAGGTCTTAGTTGCAGCATGTGGGGTCTAGTTGTCTGACAAGGGGGTGAACCCCGGGCCCCTGAATTTGGTGCATGGAGTCTTAGCCACTGGACCACCAAGGAAGTCTCTTGTTCAGGGCCTTGTGATGGTGAATTTTGTGTGTCAGTTTGATGGGCCAAGGGGTACCCAGATACTTGGTCAAATGTTATTCTGGGTGGGTCTGTGTGGATGTTTTTGGATTTATTAACATCCAAATGGGGCTTCCCTGGTGGCTCAGACAGTAAAGAATCTGCTTGTAATGTGGGAGACTCGGGTTTGATCCCTGGATCAGGAAGATACCCTGGAGAAGGGAATGGCTACCCACTCCAGTATTCTTGCCTGAGAAACCCCATGGACAGAGGAGCCTGGCGAGCTACAGTCCATGGGGTTGCATAGAGTTGGACATGACTGAAGCAACTTAACACGGCACAGCATCTGAATGAATGTACTGAGTAAAGCAGATTGCCCTCGTCCAAAGAGTTGAAGGTCTGCCAGCCTGCTGAGCTGGGACCCCAGTCTTTTCCTGGCTGGACTCAAGCTGAAATATCAGCTCTGTTTGGGTCTGGAGCCTGCTGGTTCTTGAGCTGGAACTTTAAACTCAGACTGAAATGATACCATCACTGTTGATTTTCCTGGGTCCCCAGCTTGCCAACTGCACATCTTAGGACTTTTCAGCCTTCTTTTGCGAACCAATTTCTTATAGTAAATCTCTTTCTGTCTATATATACATCCTGTTCATTCTGTTTCTCTGGAGAACCCTGACAAACATAAGTCTAGAGAAATCTACTAAAACCCTTGGAAAAACTTGTGTACTGTTGGTTTGGAGTTAAGAGCTAAAGATCAGTGTGTTCTGCTGTGAAAACTTGCTAGTTGTTTCGTAATCTGGAAAAAAGATATTTTAATTGAGTGGATTTTCCTTGCAATTGGGAGCTGTTATACTAGTCGGTTATACTTACATAACACGCTAATGGCTTTGGAGTTTGAGGCAGCGTCTTTTCGCTTCTTTAGGGCGTTGAGTGACTGCTGAAGCTTGATACCAACTCAGGGATTGGTTTTCCTCCCTGTTTTCTCTGTGTAAAGTGAGGTCAGACTCAGGACTCTTTTGGTGATGTTATTATATCTACAAAATTTTTTCAGGAAACTTAAAAAAAAAATCCTTGTTGTTAAAACATGCTATTTACTTCTGTTTTATTATTTTGCTGAATCCCCAAATCACAGTCTTTGCAGACTAGAGAGAATTGTAGAGATAATCGGGCCTGACTTTTCCCAAATCGTGTTCACAAAACATTTATTCCTAAATTTTCATAGGTGATCCTTCAAAAAAGGGATTCAGTGACCATGTAGGTTTGAAAAGGCAGCATACACGCCCTCCCCCTTTTGAAGAGTCCAGCACTTTAATAAAGCTTGAGATACCTCTTTTAAAAAAATATTTATTTGTTTGGCTGTGCCGGGTCTTAGTTGCAGCACACTGCATCTTTAGTTGTTGTTGCAACATGTGGGATCTTGTTCCCCAACCAGGGATCAAACCTGGTTAGGAACACAGAGTTTTAGCCACTGGACCATCAGGGAAGTCCACCCAAATGCACTTTAGTAAAGTTTGAGATACTTCTTAAACTTTTAAATGGATGTATCAAGTAGGCAGTTGGTAGACGGGTCTGGATTTCAGGGTCAGGGTTGGAGTCGAATATACAGATTTGGAAGGTAAAATATTTAATATCATGGGAACAGAAGAGACAAGTAAGGAGGGTTTAGAAGGCATGAGTGTGTGAGGGCTGGAAGTGGTGCAGCTCCCTTGTGACCATGAGTGAAAGATCTAGGAATGGAGCCAAGATTCAGAAGATGTCATTGATGAGGCAACTGACAGAGAGAAACTTCAGCTATGATAGCTGATTCTACTATACTTTCCAGCTATAATACTAGTAAATTCTTTTTGAACTTAAGTTTTTATATTGTTTCTATGGGAAGAGTCCTGACTAACATAACATCTCCCAATCCCTTATCTCTGTCTCCTATATTTCCCCATCGCCTTTGCTGTCATGGAGGAGAATCAGCCGACCCAAAGATGCCAGAATCCATGTGTTCTGCTGTGAAAACTTGCTAGTTGTTTAGTAATTTGGGAAAAGGATCTTTTAATTGAGTGGAATTTTCCTTGCAATTGGAAGATGTTATACTAGTCCCCCTTATCCTCAGGAGCAAAGGGGAAGGCACAGCTTACCTCAGTCAGTGTCTGTTCTGGACATTTCAAGCAAGAGTGGAGGAATCAGTTAAGAATGGGTGAATATGGTTAAGGATTTTATGTTTGGATTATTAGCAATCAACCCAAACTGACTCTGGCTAACATAAGCCAAAAAGGAGCTTTATTGGAAGGATCACGGGTTTCCCCCACAAAGTCAGAGCAAGCTGAACAGCAAACCTGGGGAAGGCGAGGGACCAGAGCTGCCCTGGGGAGCCTCAGCAGGCTGGCATTACCCTCCTCTCTGGGCTGCCCATCCACTGATGGGATACAGCTGCAAGTTCTACTTTCTCTGGTTCAGGCTTGAAATGACTTGGAGAAAGATGCTTTTGGGGAGAGACTGTGAGGTAAGATGAAGATCCCCAGCCTGGTTCCCAGGCGTCCACCCAGCGCATCTGAGATGCTTGGCAACAGGTCAGGAGGCGATTGCCATGACCTCTGTGAGGATGGAGCCATTCTTGGGCTTCTCCAGGATGCTCGAGGCCTACAAGGGATTAAGAACAACCTCTGCAGGGACTTGCCTGGCAGTCCAGGGGCAAAGACTCTGTGCTCCCAATGCAGGGGACACAGGTTCAATCCCTGGTCAGGGAACTAGATCCCACATGCTGCAACTAAGAGTGCATGGCGCAACTAAAAAAGATCCTGTGTGCTGCAACTAAGACTTGGTGCAGCCGAAGAAATAAATTATTTTTGTTGTTCAATTGCCAAGTTGTGCCAGACTCTTGGTGAGCCCATGGACTGCAGCACACCAGGCCTCCTTCCCTGTCCTTCACTATCTCCCAGAGTTTGCTCAAATTCATGTCCATTGAGTCAGTGATAAATAAATACTTAAGAAAAGAAAAAGAACAAGCCCTGGAGGCCTTCATTGCTTGTAAGTCCCAGTGAGGGTGCTTTGGCCCTCACACTGTCTCAGGCTCTGCCCATCCTGGTCTGACATCTTATAATCTTTATTCTTTCCCCTTTAGACTACGATCTTCATCTTTGGGTAACTTTCCTTTTACTCTACTCTTTTACTCTACTCTCCTCCGAGCTCCCCAGCTACTATAGACAGAATTAGTGAGAAGACAGCTCGCTGTGTGTGGGCTCTCACCAGACACCAAATCTGCTGACACCTTTATCTTAGAGTGCCCAGAGCTGGGGAAAATAGAGTTCTGCTGTTCATAAGCCATCCAGTCTATGGTATTTTATATAGTAGTCTGAATGGACTAATAGAGCACGCTTTAAAAAAAATGATTCTATTGAAAAAATAATCATTACTATTAAAAATAATTATTCACATAGTACCAAAATTTTTCAATGAAAAGTAAATTTGTTTTTCCATCCTGGACTTTTTGTCTCTTGCTGGAGGCAATGATTACTGTCTCCTGAGCATCTTTTCGGATGTAGTGTATGTTTATATCTCTATATAGACCCTACCTGGAGAAGGCAATGGCACCCCCACTCCAGTACTCTTGCCTGGCAAATCCCATGGATGGAGGAGCCTGGTAGACTGCAGTCCATGGGGTCGCTAGGAGTCGAACACGACTGAGTGACTTCACTTTCACTGTTCACTTTCATGCATTGGGGAAGGAAATGGGAGCCCACTCCACTGTTTTTGCCTGGAGAATCCCAGGGATGGAGGAGCCTGGTGGGCTGCCGTCTATGGGGTCGCACAGAGTCGGACACGACTGAAGGGACTTAGCAGCAGCAGACCCTACATTTTTTTGTTTGTTTGTCTTTTTAAATTTCACTTTTAAAAATATTTAAAAAACATTACATATTTTATTTGTAAACACAACAAAGAAGATTTGAAAACACACTCTTCAGTACTTTGCATTTTCCACTTAGTGATGTACTGTTCACATCAGAGGGCATTGGTTTCATTCTTTGCATAGTATTGAATTCTTCGCATAGAACTCTGCGTGGTTGCATAGTCTTCTGCTGTGAGGTTCCCCATGATGGAGAGGCTCGTGTGACCACCAGCGACGCTGCAGTGAACATCTCTCTACATAGTACTTCAGGCACCTGAGCCAGCACATCTGTCAGAAACAGCAGTGCTTTCCACCAGACTTCCCCAGCATGGCCTAGTTTGGCCACTTCCTCTTTCTCTCTGCTCCTTAAGTACCCTCAATATGCTGACTGACCGACTCAAAGGTCACCAGTGACCCCTTCCCTAGTGCATCAACTCTGACTTTTCCACAGAATTTGATCCCACTTCCTATCCTTCTCTGAAACTCTCCTTGCTTGGCTGATGGGAGAGATAACCTTTGTCCTGGCCTGTCTCTAATCGGGCTTTTCCTGTGTCCTTTCCTGTCTCCCAGGGTCACCATTTGGCAGGAGCCTGAGGGCGTGGGACCTGCTGGGCCGGCCCTTTCAGCTCTTGGTTGTCCCACCCAGGCTGTCACACCCATTGACCTCACCTCTGGAGGAATGTGAGATTTTGATCAATCTAAGTTCAAACTTTCCTCTAGGCTCAAGCCCTTCATTAAAAAAAAAAAAAAAAAAAAAGGTGTGCTCTTTTTAATTCTTGCATTTTATTTTATTATCATTGTTTTCATATCAAAAAGTGTAAAGAATAACCAAAAGTAAAACAAAAGAATAACACAGAAAATGTCAACTTGTCTACCACTCAGCTTAATAAAATGTGACCAACATAGGTGAAGCCTCTTTTGCCCCTTTTCTGCCCCCTAGAGATATGCACTGTCCTTAATCTGAGATTTTTTTTCTGTCCTTGCGGTTTACTTGAGTCCTGTATTTCTGATTGACTTCTTTGGACATTTCCATATGGGTATCTCTCAGTATGATTAAATGCAAACACACGTGATTCCATTTATGTAAAAGGAATGTGCTACATGAATCAATCAATCGATCAATCAATCTGGCCACCTACAGAAGTCCTTCCAGAAAGATCTATATCACAAATTGGCTAAATAGAACACGTTGGCAATAGCATGGGGGACTCCACTCTATAATAACCCATATGGGAAAAGAGTATGAAAAAGAATAGATATGAGAATATGTATAACTGAATCACTTCGTATAATACAACATCATAAATCAACTATACTCCAATATAAAGTGAAAACAAACAAACAAAGAACACACTGGTAGGCCTGTTTGCAAATTCTGTTTCACACACCCCAATATTAACAGTGATTGTTTCTGTATGCTACGACTATGGATAATTTTGCTATATGCACAACTGTTTTTTCAAAGTTTTTAACAGTGGAACACAGACATTGGAACATTCAATAGACATTGGCTAGACGTCCAACAGTGGAATATAGACATGACATAGACATATGTTATAATATTATGTTAATTTATTATTGTTGTTCAGTTGCTAAGTCTTGTCCGACTCTTTTTGACCCCATGGACTGTAGCACACCAGGCTTCCCTGTCCTTCACTATCTCCCAGAGTTTGGTCAAACTCATATACATTGAGTCGGTGATGCCATCCAACCATCTCACCCTCTGTCACCCCCTTCTTCTCCTGCCTTCAGTCCTTCCCAGCATCAGGGTCTTTTCCAATGAGCTGGCTCTTCACATCAGATGGCCAAAGTGCTGGGGCTTCGGCTTCAGCATCAGTCCTTCCAGTGAATACTCAGTGTTGATTTCTTTCAGGATTGACTGGTTTGATTTCCATGCTGTCCAAGGAACTCTCGAGAGTCTTCTCCAGTACCACAATTCGAAAGCATTATATTAATAGTCATATATTATTATTATGTCCCAAATATGTCTTCCTCTAGCCCTCTTTTACCTACCTCTTTTTTTTTTAACCTATTTTACCCTAGAAGTAAAAATAGAAGTTGCCTCTTTTACCCTAGAAGTCTCTATTTGTTGGAATTCTGGGATTCTTCCTAGGTTTAAAACTTGGTAGTCATGCTTCATACTCCTTTTTTCTCACATTCTTCTTTCTTAAAAAAAAATTGTTCATCTGGCTTCATGGTCTTAGTTTCGACATGCAGAATCTTTAGTTGCAGCAAATGAATGCTCAGTGGGATCTAGTTCCCTGACCAGAGATCGAACCCGGGCCCCCTGCATTGGGCATGTGGAGTCTTAGCCACTGGATTACCAGGGAAGTCTCCCCCTCTCACATCCTCTCTTCCCACTATACTTTGTGGTTATTTGAGTGCATTTCTATCTCCTCTAAGAAATGGCAACCCACTCCAGTATTCTTGCCTGAAAAATCCTATGGACAGAGGAGCCTGGTGGGCTCCAGTCCAAAGGGTCTCAAAGAGTTTGACACAACTGAGTGACTAAACAGGCCTCCTCACTGTCTCCTCTGTTAGGTTTTAAGTTCTTCAGTGGCTCAGACCTTGTCTTATCTCTCTCCTTGGGGCCCATCACACAGGACAGCTCACAGAACAGATGCTCCAGAAATGGTTACTGAACCTTTTGCTTGATGCTTCAGGCTTGTTGACAATGCCACAATTGTCACCTGCCTGAGAAATTTCTTCTATAAATAAATAGTTTCTGTTTCAAGTATGGTTTGCTCTTGCTGCATATACCCCCTCTCTTACTCCACTCAAGCCTCAAACTTAGAAACTGGAATTAGTGTTGGTATTCAAATCCTTAGCCACAGTGCAAAGAGTCAGCCCCCTTAAGAACCAAGTCATCAGTGTGAAGTTTGTTTTCTTCCTCGACATTCCGGCTGCCGTCACTACATTTGCTGAGGAATTCTCAACAAGAGCTCACTTGTCCTTCCATGCCATTCTTTCTGCGGTTTCCTTGTTTCTTTTTGTGATCCAGTTCCAGATGGCTCAGCGGTGCTCCCCAAACGAGTATTTTGACAGATTGCTGAATTCTTGCATATCGTGTCAACTTCGGTGCCCTAATACTCCTCCCGTAATATGTCAGCATTATTGTAACACAAGTAAGTAATCCTGTTTGAATGATCACTCATTGGTGTGAAGTATTTGCTCTGTGTGTGTGTGTGCTTAGTTGCTCAGCTGTGTCTGACCCTTTGTGACACTATGGACTGTAACCCACCAGGCTCCTCTATCCATGGGGATTCTCCAGGCAAGAATACTGGAGTGGGTTGCCATGCCTTCCTCCATGGGAATCTCCCCAACCCAGGTCTCCCACGTTGCAGGCAGATTCTTTACCCTCTGAGCCACCAGGGAAGCCCAAGAATACTGGAGTTGACTGTTTATTCAAAGAAGAAACATTATGGGAAGGTGGTGAGATTTTCTGAATCAAAAAGAGAAAGAAAATAAGGCAATCATTTAAATGCCAACAGGAATGGATACTTTTTCAGAGCTCAACTCTATTTTATTCTGCAATCTTAGCAACATAGATTTTTATCATCTCTCCTAATTAAGTATTAACTTAGAATTTAAAAGTCAAAGCTGAGGAATTAGGGGAACTGGATGGCAAATAATCTTTACCTGATGTGAATATTATGTTATCAAGTTCATTCTCTCTCTGACGTTCTTTTGATTCAGTGAAAGGAACAAATACATTTCTCTGGACCTGTTTGGGCCTGAGCTTGATAGTTTCCTTGACAGTTTTCGTATTGATGTTCTTGCTAAGGAAGATGAGCTCCGAACCATTAAAGGACAAACTTAAAAACACAGGTTGGTTTGATGGTTGATCTTTGAAATCTCTTTCCAAGAGGTGGCTATTGTGAATTTCAATTCCTTTTTTTCCTTTCATGTTGTGTATCTCATCTGGTAAGTGCCCTTTTGGGTATGTTAGATGACAGTTGGGTTAAATGAACTTGGGAGAAGGGAGCTTCCTTTCTGATGTTTACACCTTCTTTGTTGATATTGTACCATGTCAACCTTCCTCAACATTCTTCCTTTGGTATTTACTCTTTTGAAGTACTGAGGCCTCTTTGGGAAATATCCATCTCTTTGACCAACGTCAGGACATTGATTAAACATCACACTATCAGAAATAGCTAGCCGGGTCTGGTACTATCCGAAAAAAATGTATTTGACAAGATTGGTGGCCGTATTTTTATACAAATACAAGTGTTGTTTGCTCAGATGAACAGTCTACTGCTGAAAAAAAGCTAGAAATGAATACCAATTGCTCCTGGATTATTTAAGCAATCATCTCAAAGATCTTTATTAAGCAGTAGAGAATCAGTCCCAGAGAAGTGAATATTCTGCGGAAGAGTTTTTTTTTTTTTGAAGAGTTTCTTAAGAGAAAAATATTTCGGCACCTTTGCCCATGATCTAATTTCTAGTCTGCTTTGCAGTCATTGCCCTATTTCTTTATGTGTGTATTTTCCATGCAGAATCTATAAGGCAACATTTCGTCTGCTTTCTAGTGCAGAAAGGGGAGGAAGATGGCTGTTTCATATCATTTACTCATTTCTCTTTTTTTGCCTGGGGCCTGAGAGACAGGTGGGGAGTGACTTTAAGTGTGACATTTTGGACGATGGAGGTATACCATGGAACGTTGGGAAAGTATTAAAACATGCCTGCGCAGGAGTGTAATGGGGACACAGCGGAGACTCCTTCCTTATGGGATCATGAAAGTTTCATTAAAAAAAAAAAGTAATCTGCCCAATGTGCTGTAAGAGAAACATCTTTACTTTGAATTGTGAAGTGTCACCCAAGACTCATTTTGGTATGCTGTAACACACGCTGAGCCGTCAGTTCACAGTTGTAAAAAGGGTCGGTATCTTAATGCATCCAAGGGCCAAGTGGGTCAGAAACGAATGTAGTGGGTCACTGGAGGTTCGGTGATAGGGGACCGCGTGCCCAGCCTGAGGAAGACAAAGGCTATGGACTTCCAAGTGTTTTCTTGTGGGAATGTCAGTTCCCACTGGCCACATTTTTTGTCTTAAAAAAAAAATAAGGTAAAAGAGGGACTTCCAGGGTGGTCCACTGGTTAAGACTCTGTGCTTCCACCGAAGAGGGTATGACTTTGATCCCTGGTGGGGGAAATTCTGCGACCCTTTGGACTTTGTGACCCTGTGAACTGTAGCCCACCAAGCTCCTCTGTCTGTGGGATTCTCCAGGCAAGAATACTGGAGTGGGTTGCCATTTCCTCCTCCAGTGGATCTTCCTGACCCAGGGATTGAAACTGTGTCTCCGTGTCTCTGCAGTGCAGGCGGATTCTTTACCGCTAAATCACCTGGGAAGCACCCCCAAGTCATGAGATGTGGCCACAAAAAAGAGAGAGAGATCAGTTGTCTAGATTTGTATGTACAATCTCTTGATTTTCAAACGCGGGCCAACATTAAACAGATAAGCAAACACTGTAAAAATACTGTGTGCCATAAAGCGAGCATGTCTTTGAACCCAACATGGTCCATGGTCTTTCAGCTCATGACTTGGGGTGTAAGGCCTGCTTCTTTTGGGGAAAGACTTTTGGCTCCTGTTGCTTTGATCCCTGATGCATGCTGCTAAGTGTGGCACAACCAAGCACCCTGAAAGCTTTAGGATAACGGTTCTGTTTTTGTGCAATCAGGAGCGGTTCTCCAGAAGAATGCTAACGCAGACCTGGATGTTAACAATAACAGCAGTATTGTGGCTGAACCTCTTCTTTTGAGAGGCCTGGGGTACACAGTAGAAGAATGTACGTGTGAAGACTGTGTCAGGAGCAAACCGAAGGTCGATTCTGACCATTTCTTCCCCCTCCCAGCCATGGAGGAAGGCGCGACCATTCTTGTCACCACGAAAACAAATGGCTACTGCGACAGTCTGCTAGCTGCCACCAGTGTCACGGGGATGGAGAAATCAATTTATACCAGATAATTAACCATGTTAAGGGTATAGAGTTACTTGGAAAATCTTTGTCCTAAGGGAAGGATGGTGTCTCAGATCTCTTTAAGATGATTGTATTTATCAGCAGATGATATGGCTTTCCGTCCTCTAATTTTGGAAAATCTTTATGTTAGCTATATTTTTCTACCTTATTGTTGGGAGCTTAACTCTGAAAACTTCCTTGGTTTCATGATTAAATTGACTCACTGAAAAAAAAAACAAAAAATCACTGCGATGTGTAGATTCCATAGTCACATATTTCTATGGTTAGGCAGCTTCTCTCCTACACATGGGCACATACATTTCAGGACAGACTAGATTTCTCTCTTTATTGTTAAAGGAAAGCAATGTATTCTCTGTATATAGGAGAAGCCTGGAGTCAGCCACCCTCTTCAGTGTGCAGGGCATGACTGGTTCCTGACTTTGGGAGCTTTCAGCTTCATGGAGTCATACAGGCATTATTATAATCATATGAATGAATGTGTAGCTGCAAACTGTGATAAAGGTGTACTCGGTATCATTTTTTGCAGTTAACACAGGAAGTAATAATGACAGACAGCATTTATTTAGCCTTTCTAATGTACCAGGGGTTGTTCCAAGTGCTTTACCTGTACTAAGGCATTTAATGTACACAACAAATCACAAGGTAAGTGGACCATTACTATCGCCCTGTTACACATGACAGAAAGGGAGTCAGGGCAAGGGTCACATAGACGGTAAATGAAGAGCCAAAGTGAAACCCAGACATTCTGATCTATCCCTTTTTCTTCTTCTCACATCAATTTAATTCCATTTCTGAGTTTCTCATCTCACTGGGTTACCCATTATTGGGAGAGGGTTGCCTTCCTTGGGTTGTGCAAAGGTCCTGGGGTGTTATGGAAACAGGCAATGCCCTCTGGTGTCTGTTGACTTTGATCATTCTTAAGATAATGCCCATTAGCACTACATCAGAGAACCTCGAGGTCTTGGGGCTTTGTGGCTTTTGTGTTGGGTTTGGGATATGGAGAAACTTGGTGAGACATTTCTACCAACTTGGGGCCCATCATGGCTCCATTCCAGGGCCTTGAGGGCCATAGATGATACAACATAGTGGTGAAGACACTGGCTCTTCGAGTTTGAATCCTGACTCTGTTACTAGGAAGTTATAGACGCTGAGTGATTGAGAAAGTTAACCACCCCGCTTCAGTTTCCCCATCTGTAAAATGGGGATCATAAGAGTATCTACTTATAACATTGTTTTGAAGATTAAACGAAAATATACACACACGTACATTTATTATTTATTTTTTCCCATGATAAGTTTCTGGGTCATGATAAGCACCTTGTGTTAGTTCCATCGCCATTGTGGTTTTTATTAGTGCTTTGAGGTCTAGTTTCTCTGAGGGCAGGCAGATGCTCCTTGTCTGTTATATGGCCTGGGAATATTCCTCCTAGCTTCTCACAGCCCTTCTTCCTTCTCTCCTTATTGCTCCATTCCCCGCAATGAGTTTAGATTTTTCCAAAAGCCCAGAAGCGCTATTGACCTGAGGCTTTTGATTCTTGGTTCTCCAGTACCGGGCTAAGTCATAGGAGGAAGGAATTACCGTACTTAAAGGGAGTAGCTGGTGGTGGAGGATGTGAAGTACACGCTACATGTTCAAAGTGCCAAGAAGACAAGGCACAGGGCACTGTAAGAAGGTGTATCACTGCCTGACAACTCCGTGAATCAGGTATGTGATGGCTCAGCAAAGTCACAGAGGCAGACAGACCTCACCTAGACTTTCGGGGGGAAGAGAAGGGATTCAGACACACTAACGCTTTAACTAGAGTAACAGATTAGCAACAAGTGTAAAGCACAATTTTGAACATGGAGAAAAAAACTACCTTAACAACCAAAGAATTTTAAAGAATTCCCCAACACAAGAATTTCTACATTCTATCACAGTCCCTACACATGACTGTATTTTGACACAAGTGTAATCATAGCGTACAGACCATTTTGCATGTGGCTTTTTAAAATTACTGTATTATCTTTGGCCTTTCCTTGTGTTTCCGTTACCTTTATAATTAGCATTTTCAAATACTGTGAGGTGGGCCATGATTTGCTTAGCTATTCTCTAACCTGGCTTTGGTGCTTTCCACTTTCTATTATAAACAGCGCTGCAGAGAGAGCATCCTTCTAAAGATCTCTCAACCTCTGCTGAGTCCACAAGGTAAATTCCCAGGGGCCAGAGATGACGTGTAGAGAAGCAAGGTAATAGCAGAAGACCACGGGCTGTAGGTCATGCACAGCTGGGCTGGCATTCTGGCTCCATTTTCCCATGCAGCCTCAGTTCAGTGTTTTGTGGATCAAGTCTTGGGAGTGGATCAATCGTTCTCAGTCAACACTGGGAAAGAAAAACAAAAAATCGAAGAGAATACATTCCCTGCAGAATTTTGTTAAATAGTTTCTTAAACGTATGCATTTGTGTGCTGAGTTGTGGTGTAAAATGTTTTCTTTTACTCTGGGTGGAGGGCTACAGTTCACAGGATTGCAAAGAGTCCCACAGGACTAAGCGATTAACACTTTGCCTTTCTTTTCCTTGGGCCAAAAGAGTTGGGAAAATGCTTCTTCACTCTTTCTGACCCCTCTTTCTCTTATCTGTAAAATGGGGCAGTAAAAACTTTTCCAACACAACCCATCCACATTAATGCCACTGCTACCACCCTAGCCTCAGGCACTCACACTTCTTGCTGAACAACTGCAGTGACCCCCTAACCAGCAGCCCTTTCTTCCACCCTGACCCACACACTACAATTCACTCTCAACCCCGGAAGAGGAATCATCTTAAAACCTCCTTGTGTCCTCTGCTTCAGTTCAGTTCAGTTCAGTTCAATCACTCAGTCCTGTCCGACTCTTTGTGACCCCATGGACTGCAGCACCCCAGGCCTCCTGTCCATCACCAACTCACGAAGCCTACTCTAACTCATGTCCATCGCCTTGGTGATGCCATCCAACCAACTCATCCTCTGTCATTTCCTTCTCCTCCTGCCTTCAATCTTTCCCAGCGTCAGGGTCTTTACCAACGAGTCAGTTTTTCGCATCAGGGGCCAAAATACTGGAGTTTCAGCTTCAACATCAGTCCTTCCAATGAATATTCAGGACTGATTTCCTTTAAGATGGACTGGTTGGATCTCCTTGCAGTCCGAGTCCTCTGCTTAAACTCCTGTAATGATTTCCCACTCCCTACCTCCCTTCCCTGGTGGTTCAGACGGTAAAGAATTCGCCTGCACTGCAGGAGAGCTAGGTTTGATCCCTGGGTTAGGAAGATCCTCTGCAGAAGGGAACAGTTACCCACTCCAGTATTTTCCCCTGGATAATCCCCATGGACAGAGGAGCCTGGCGCTAAAGTCCATGGGCTCCCAAAGAGACACGACTGAGCGGCTTTCACTTTCACCTCCTTAGAGTGAGGCAGAAAAGCCCAACCTCTTCACCCACATCTTCCATCTCTTTCAAAGCCCTTTTCTGGCTCACCCTTTGGCTCCAGGCAACCCCTCCAGGCAGGAGGTTCCTTCCGGAACACCCTTCCTGCAGATCTTCCCGGGCAGCCGTCCTCTTACCATCCCCGGACTCTAAAGTCATCTGCAAAGAGAGGCCCTCCGGGACTTCCCGCCTCCCTTGTCCCCACGCTTTGGCCCATTCCTCTTTTTTAATTTCCCCGTTCCGCTCCTAGGGCTCTCGTAGCCACCTCCCCGCCTGGCTTCCCCACAGAGGTGTGAACTCAGGCTGGCGGGTAGGCGTCCCAGCCGGTGTGTCTACGGGGCACCTGCAACCTCGGCACAGCAATCCGCGCCTCAGTCTGGCCACCTCGCTCGGGTGCCCGTGTTTACCTTCCGGGTCGGGGGGCGGGACCGCGGCGTCCGCGCTCCACTTCCGGGGCGGGGCGGCAGGCGGGGCGGGGCGCGCCGTCTCCTGGCCTGTCTGGAGCGCAGCAGCGGCAGTGGCGGCAGTGGTGGCGGCGCGGTAGGCACCGGCCGGGGGGAGCAGCACCATGAGCGGTGAGTGGCGGCCTGGCCGCTGTCACCCGCCCCGGCCGCTCCAGCTCCCGCCGCTCCAGCTACACACTCCAGCCCCCGAGTCCCTGCGTCCCGCTTGCTCGCGGACCCCGTCCTGTCGCTCCCAGTTTCCGGACCCCTGTACCCCAGGTCCTGGCCCCTGGTCACCTGCACTTTTCTGGAGTGCCGAGTCCAGGCACTCCTAGTCCCTTGACCCCTGTCCATCACTTACACAGCCTGCTGCTGGACACCTGTCCCCCGGATCCCTCAGTCCCTTCCCATCCTCCGACCCCCTTGTCCAGTTACCAGACCCCCAGTTCTCAGACCTCCTGTATCTCAGTCCCTCCTAACTCCTCCTAACTCCTCGACCCTCTGAGTTGCACTCCTGGGCCCCCCTGCTCCCCAGCCACTCCCGAGGCCTCTGTCCCCAGTCACTCCAGTCTCCGCAGGGGCAAAGAGTGTTGCTGACCATTCTGTTGCCGGTCATTCTTAGTTTGCTGACCCCTGTGCTCCGCGTTCCCCCAGCTCTCGGTTCCCAGAGGACTTTGAGTTCTCCATCCTCTTTGTCTTCCCCGACTCTGCGGTTCCCTGCTCTCCTCCTCCCCCAGTTCTTTGCTGTTCCAGTCCCCAGTTGTTCCCAGTTTCTCATTGTCCCTCTCTGAGCCTTGCTTCTTGCATTTTGGTTATTTTTTCATTTTTCAGCTCCTTCCATTTCTTCTCCTGCTCATTTGAGGTCTCACTTGACCTGCCCTGCAGCCCTTCCCCTGCTGTCCAGTGTTGAGCCCATCTGGGGGTCTCCGCCCTTCCCGTCCACTCCTCTCCCTTCCACTGGAGTGCTGGGTGGTTTTGGTGGGAGGCTGGGAGGGGTGTGTGTACAGCCTGTCCTCAGCGTTTCTGAAGTTTAGTCCCTAGGCTTGGACGGGTATTCTCAGCCGTTTCCACTCACGAGATCTGTTGTGTTTTGCTGCTAAGTCATCCCTGGGTATAGTATGTGGAGACGGGAGTGACTCAGGGAAGCCTCCCAGCTACCCTGACTGGGATCTGGATTTACTTAGGAGGACCCGCCTACCCTCCTTCTGCCTGTTTTCCCCTCACTGTGGAATTGCCTCTACAGAATCCTTGCAACCAGCGCTGCTGGCCCTGACCTTGGACCCAGGCTTTTCTGGAGGTTGAGGCAGGGCAAAGTGAAGGCCCTGTGTCTCTCTTCATCTTTAACTTTTAAGTTAACTCTGTGGATCATTTCCAACAACTTAGGTGCCTTTTGTTTTGCTATTCATGAATAATGTTTGTGAAATTGATGATGCTGTAGCGGGGAGCTTGGGAGGGGCGTTTTCCTGGGAGGTGGTCCAGCTTCTGTTGTCAGACGATTTTTGGTCTACTTAAGGGTTTCTGGTCCTTGAACTTTAGTGATACCACAACAAAGATGTGATGATTTCATCCAGGAGGTAATGTAGCCTGGGGTAAGTGCAGACCCTGGGGGCAGACAGCTTGGGTTCAAATCCCAGCTTTGCCGCAGAAAGCCATGTGATTTAGGGCAAGGTGCTTGAACATTCTCGAAGTCGCGGCAAAATGAGGATAAATAATAGCATCTGACTCTTAGGCTTGTTGCAGTGACTAAATAACATTACTCAGGTAAAGTGATTGGTACTGTGCTTCTCACATGGTAAGGAGCTTGGAGCTGCTATTATTGTTTCTGTAAGGACCCTGTGGGGTTCAGTTAGGGTTGTTTTCTGGCTTCCCTTCTGGGACAAGGGCTGGAGCTAAGTAGCGCTGGAAATCTCTTCCTTTTTATGTGAGCATGGTGTCTCCACCTTAGACTGTCAATCCTGAACCCTTCTTTCTGCTGCCTACATTGTGAGAGCCAGTGAAATTGATAAGCCAAGGGAAAGACCAATGTAGCCTTCAGGGAGCAACTTAGTATCAAAATTAAAGAAATTTTAAAATTCAGTTGAAAAACCCCATTAGGTTTAAGGTTAAACAAATTATAGAAGGGAACTAACACATGAACTTTTTTTTAGGAAAAAGCATTAAGCAAGGATGAAAGTCTTCTTTTGGAAAGATTGTAACTGAGGCAGAAAAAGTGGTTGCTGATGGTTGGGAGGGAAAGTCCAAGGTGTTTTTCGCCTATGGGATTAATTGGCACAAAAAAACTGTGGCATGGAACTGTTTCCTGTCTTCTGTTCTTTTTTCTTTTTTTAATTTAAGAAAATTTCAAGGCAAAAAAAAAAAAGTGGTGAGAATAGTCTAATGAACCGTTACTGACTCATGACCATTTCACCCATATACCTATCTACTTCCTGCCTTCCTCCCCAGTTTAATTTGAAGCAAGTCCAAGATACTGTATCATTCCATCTGTAAGTTTTTAAAAAATATGTGTCTCTAAGCTATAGGGATCCTTTTTAAAAAACACAGTTCCATTATCATACCTCTGAGAAATAAGCAGTGATTCATTAATATCAGATATTCAATGTTCAAATTTCCATGATTGTCTTATAATTTTATTTTATAGTATATTTTTTTTTGGAAAAGGGGGGCCAAGCTGCACTACTTGCGGGAATTTAGATCCCCGACCAGGGACTGAACCCACCCCCGCACTAAAAGTGCTGAGTCCTAGCTGCTCGACTACCAGAGAATTCCTTATGGTGTACTTTTAAAATCTCAGGGTCTAAATAAGGTTTAAACAATGCAGATTGGTTTGTCTTTTACTTTTTTTTAGATCTCTCTTTTTTTGTTTCTTTAAATTTTTGCCATATTCACAGAATTGTGCAAGCATCACCATAATAAATTTTAGAACATTTTCATTACTCCAAAAAGAAACTTCATGCTGATTAACAGCTGTTCTTCATTTTCCATTTCCTCAGCCCCAAGCAACCGCTGATCTACTTTTTCTCTCAATGGATTTGCCTATTCTGGATATTTTGTATAAATCAAATCATATAATAGGCGGCCTTTTGTGTCTGACTCTTTTCACTAAGTATCATGTTTTGAAGCTTCATCATGTAGCATGTATATGCATTTCATTCTTTTTAGTGACCAAATAATATTCTGTTGTGTGGGTATTCCATATTTTGTTTGTCCATTCATCATTTGATGGACGTTGACTTGTTTCCACTTTTGGGGTATTATGAATAATGCCACTGTGAACATTCACATATAAGTTTTTGTGTGGATAGTAGGTTTTCATTTCTCTTGGGTAGATATCTAAGAATAGAATTGCTGAGTGCATTTTTAAAAGTAATTAATTAATTGTGCTGGGGCTGTGTTGCTTTGTGTGGGCTTTTCCTCTAGCTGCAGCCAGTGGGGGTTACTCTTCGTTGTGGTGTGCAGGCTTCTTGTTTTGGTGGCTTGTTGCAGGGCACAGGGTCTAGGCACGTGGGCTCAATAGTTGTGGCTCACAGGCTTAATTGTTCCAAGGCATGTGGAATCTTCCTGGACTGGAGATCACCCGTGTCCCCTGCATTGGCAGGCAGATTCTTTTTATTTATTTTTTCTTTTTAATTGGAGGCTAATTACTTTACAGTATTGTGGTGGTTTTTGCCATACATTCACATGAATCACCCATGGGTGTACATGTGCTCCCCATCCTGACCCTCCCTCCTGCATCTCTCTCCATCCCATCCCTCAGGGTCATCCCACTGCACCAGCCCTGAGCACGCTGCGTCATGCATTGAACCTGGACTGGCAATCTATTTCACATATGTCAATATACATGTTTCAATGCTATTTTCTCAAATCATCCCACCCTCGCCTTCTCCCTCAGAGTCCAACAGTCTGTTCTTTACATCTGTGTCTCTTTTGCTGTCTTGCATATAGGGTCATCATTACCATCTTTCTAAATTCCATATATATGCATTAATATACTGTATTTATATAGTTTATTATATACTGGTGTTTTTCTTTCTGACTTACTTTGCTCTGTATAATAGGCTCCAGTTTCCTCCACCTCATTAGAACTGGTTCAAATGCATTCTTTGTAATAGCTGAGTAATATTCCATTGTGTATATGTACCACAGCTTTTCTTATCCATTTGTCTGCCGAGGACATAGAAGCAACCTAGATGTCCATTGGCAGGCAGATTCTTATCCACTGAGCCACTGGGGAAGTCTTGTTGAGTGCATTTGAAGAACTGTCAGACTATTTTCCAAAGTAGCTGCACCATTTTCCATTCATCCAGCACTGTAAGAAGGTTCTGGTTTCTTCATGTCCTCACCAGTGCTCTTTTTGATAATAGCCATTCTAGTGAATGTGAACTGATATCTCTTTGTGGTTTTGATTTGCATTTCCCTGATGAGATCCAACCAGCCAATCCTAAAGGAAATCAGTCCTGAATATTCATTGGAAGGACTGATGCTGAAGCCCCAATACTTTGGCCACCTGATGCGAAGAACCAACTCATTAGAAAAGACCCTGATGCTGGGAAAGATCGAAGGCAGGAGAAGGGGACGATAGAGGATGAGACGGTTGGATGGACGTGAGTTTGAGTGGGCTCCAGGGGTTGGTAATGGACAGGGAAGCCTGGCCTGCTGTAGTCCATGGGGTCGCAAAGAGTCGGATACGACTGAGCGGCTGAACTGACTGATGAGTGTGGATACTGAGCATCTTTTCATGTGCTTGTTGGCCATTTGTGTATTTTCTCTGGAGAAAAGTCTGTTCAGATTCTTTGTCCATTTTTCTTTTTTTGAACTGGGTTTTTCTTTATTGCTGAGCTGTAAGAATTCTATATGATTTCTGGCTACAAGTCCCTTATTATAGCTTTACAATGTTTTTTTCTCCCGTCTGTAGGTTGTTTTTTCACATTCTTCATGGTATCCTTTGAAGCACAAAGTCTGTTTTTAAACTATGGATTCCCCTTTCATCTCTCTCTCCCTTTTTGCCCCCCTGACATTTTTATGGAAGGAAACACTTGACTTTGGTGGGATTTTGCTGATGGCATCCTTTTGGTGTGGTTCATTGACCTGTTTCTCAGTCTCTCACATAGCCTGTAAATTGGCAATTAGAGTTTGCTGTTTTGCAGTTGAAAATGTTCCAGTAGAGGCAGAGGTCAGATGGCTACAAGGCCCAATACATTAAGTGCAAATAACCAGGAAGTGGAGTGGTTAGGTAATGCACGCACAAGATAAATGGGCATCGCGGGGCCAGAAACAGCTAAGATGAGCACTGATAGGGCAGTGGACATGTGTGTGTGGCATGGTCACATGGTGGGAGACCGCAGAGATGTTAGAAGGGATGAAACAGATTTATACACATCAGCGTGACTATGTCTTACCGTTCAGTTCAGTTCATTTCAGTCGCTCAGTCGTGTCTGACTCTTTGCAACCCCATGAACTGCAGCACGCCAGGCCTCCCTGTCCATCACCATCTCCCGGAGTTCACTCAGACTCACGTTCATCGAGTCCGTGATGCCATCCAGCCATCTCATCCTCTGTCATCCCCTTCTCCTCCTGCCCCCAATCCCTCCCAGCATCAGTCTTTTCCAATGAGTCAGCTCTTCGCATGAGGTGGCCAAAGTACTGTTAGTGTTCTCTAAAAAGAAGCAGGGTGCAGAATTACACCTAAGATATACACCTTGATGTACATTAAGACGTGCACGTAAAACAGTGTTTATGGACTCGTGTGTGTGTAGAAGGAGACAAGTTGCCAGGATGATGGCCACCTGCTGGATGTGGGTGGTTGTCTTAGCACGATAGTGTCGTGATCTGCTTGTTTCTCATTGAAGAATCTGGTAGGTGGGAATGCTTGATCACCAGCCTGTCAGCTAAGGCATTCTGATTTTCAGATAACGCTTTTGCCCTTATTGGGAAAAGTAGCACTTGTAGGGGCAGAAAGTCATTATTATGGTTCTCAGGCACTGTCTTTGTAAGACTTTATGTTTGAAGCTCCTTGGTACTCATTTCAATCAGTAATTATTCTGTCATGAATCCTTCTTACATTAGAAAGACCCTGAAATCCTGGCTTCAAGGTCTGGGGAAAGCCAGACCCAGAGAGGTCAAATAATGAGTGAAACAGACAAGCTCTAAAGGGTGGAAACACCAGAGTTTGGGGGCTTAGTGGGTAGTTTACTGCTGCGACTTGCCTGATGTTTAGGTGCGTTCTGGCAGCTTTTTCTTATTTTTCTGGAATGTTGAAGATTTTCTCTCAGATTTTCATGACTTTTTTCATGGTTGTCATGATTTTCTGTCTGGCATTTACTTCCTCATCTCCAGCAGTGGCTTGTGTTTGGAATAAAGGAGCGGCTGATGGCAGGGTTGGGGGGAGACAAATTAGGAGTTTAGGATTAACAGCTAGACACTACTATATATAAAATAGTTAACAATAAGGACCTACTGTATAGCACAGGGAGCTATATTCAATATCTCTTAATCAACTGTAATGAGCCTATAATGGAAAAGAAAATGAAAAAGAACGTGTGTGTGTGTGTGTGTGTGTGTGTGTGTGTGTATATATATATATATATAATACATATAATATAGGTTTCCCTGGTGGCTCAGATGGTTATATATATTATATATCTGAATCACTTTGTTATATACCTGAAACTAACAGAACATTGTAAGTTGCCTATACTTCAATTAAAAAAAGTGGTTTAAAAGCAAAGAATGAGCTGAAATGCATGAGTGGAGAAGAGAACAGCTGTGGTTTCCATTCAGGGCAGAAAAGGGGCTGATGGCACACCTGGAGCCCCCCACCCCAGCTGAGGGCCCTGGGCTGGTCTGTTACAGCGGGTGTGAGAAGAAGGGGTCCCGCTGTCAGCAGACATTCGACGGCCTCCCTTGTCAGCAAGTGGCACTGGGCTCGGTTCCATGGATCCCCACTCCCACTTCCCTGTTGCATGGCTGTGCCTGGGTGACCAACAGGAAGTCAAATGCTCAGAGGGCTTGCATTTTGAAACTGAATCCGCTAAATTCTGGCAACGTGAACATTCGTCGTCATCATCGTCGTTGTTCCTTCGCTAAGTTGTGTCCGACTCTTGGCAACCCAATGGACTGCAGCGTGCCAGGCTCCTTTGTCCTTCACTGTCTGTCGGAGTTTGCTCAGACTCATGTCCACTGAGTTGGTGATGCCATCCAGCCGTCTCATCCTCTGCCACCCTCTTTTCCTTTTGCCTTCTGTCTTTCCCAGCATCAGGAGTTTTCCAGTGAGTTGGCTCTTTGCATCAGGTGGCTTCAGCTTCAGCATCAGTCCTTCTCGTGAATATTCAGGGTTGATTTCCTCGAGGATCGACTGGTTGGATCTCCTTGCAGTCCAAGGGACTCTCAGGAGTCTTCTTCAGCACCACAAAATCCCAGATAAAGCAGCTCCCGTCCTGCCTGCACATCAGTTGTGAGTTTTCAGCAGGTGATATCACCCCTGTGGAGGTGAAACATCTGCTCTTGTGCCCAAGGCACAGATCTGCATGATGTACAGATTATCGGTATTGAGATTTCATGGAGGGAGTGATGAAGAAAAAATGTCTAGGAAGGATCCTAGGAGGGAAGGAGAAAAAGCTTGAGAAACACATAGGCTGAAGTAATTTTAGCACTATCACATAAATTCGTGTTTGCTTTTACCCTTAACATTTCTGAATAATACTTTATCATATTGCTATGTGGTCTTCATATGGATCACTTATATGGACTTCACAATCCGTCAGTAATCCATCATTATGCATGTGACATATTTTTAAACCACTGACTTGCAGAAACTTTTCCACCCCCTCTATTTTTTCTTTTCCCCTTTTCTGGCTGTGCTGGGTCGTCTTTGCAGCGCACAGGCTTCACTAACTGCGGCATGCAGGCTTATCTGGCTGTGGCGCATGGGCTTAGCTGCCCCATGACATGTGGGGTCTTGATTCCCTGACTAGGGATTGAACCATGTACCCTGCACTGGAAGGCAAATTCTTTACCACTGGACCACCAAGGAAGTCCTTCCCCCCGCCTCACTCCCCCGCCCCGTTCAAGGTAGTCTTCCTTTCTTTCGATGATGTCTTGAGGATAATTTCCCTAAAGTAACCTTAATGTGAAAGTTTTGATGGTTCTTGATTTCTCTTTCTGCCAAAGCCATTGCAACGTGTTTAAAATGCTACCAGTGAGAGTGAGGCGCTAGTGGCAGCAGAGTCCGGCTGGAAATTCAGGGTTCAGCATTCCGCAGGCTTTTATTGGGTGACAGTTTGGCGCATCTTCTGTCACGTAACAAAAGGTTGCACTCTCAGTGTTTGTTGAAGGGAGTTGAATGAATGTACCCAAAGTGTTAGAGTAATGTATGTGTTAGCCAGGACTCTATAATTGCACGTGGTGGAAGCTGATTCCGGACACTAGGAATTTATTTATTTTTAACTGTACATAATTCTGTATATTTAATCATTTCTGGCTGTGCTGGGTCTTTGTTGCTGTGCTCGGGCTTTCTCTAGTTGTGGCAAGCAGGGGCTACTCTAGTTGCGTGCACGGGCCCAGTAATCGCGGTTGGTGGGCTTCAGTAGTTGTGGCACATTTTAGTTACCCTGTTGCATGTGGAGTCTGCCTGGACCAGGGATCAAACCCCTGTCCTCTGCACTGGCAGGCGGATTCTTAACCACTAGACCACCAGGGGAGTCCTCAATGGGAGTTTAAAATATCTTGTGCTGGGAAGGTCTAGCATAGGCGTCTTCAGGCTCAGCTGGCGCTTAGAGAGTCATCAGGATTACCTTTCTGTCTGGCTGGCCACTATCTTCATCTCTGTTGGCTTTGCCCTCAGGCAACCTCCCCACCATGGAGGCAGGAGGGCCACCAGCAGCTCTTGGGTCACATCCTACAATGTAGCAACACCCGAGCAGGGCAGGCCTTTCCCAATTGCTCCGGCAGAAATCCTGGGGCTCACTCAGCTGTCTGGCTTGCTGTGCAGCCATCCTGGAACTGACTGGTCACCGTGGCCCTAGCTGCCCAGGCCTGGGTTCTATGCCCAGTCCAGAGCCCAAGGGTGGCATCCGTCCTACCTGTCATCTGGTTGGAGGATGAACTAAAGGGGGAGGGCTCTTGCAGTTGGGAGCGGGGTGCTCAAGGAAGACCTCGTGGGAAGGTTCCGTTTCAGCAGAGACCTGAGGGAGGGGAGAGGCTCCTGAGCTGCTAGACGGGTCAGAATTCCTTTTGCAGAGGTGGGGAGGGGTGTGGGAGAAGCAGCTGAGGCCCCAAGGGGAGGGAGGACCCTTCCTCTCCCTGACTTCAGCTCGTCCATCTGTCCATCTCGAAGCCTTCCCCTCCCTGCCCCGCCACCCTTTGCTGGCTTCCCATGAGGGGGGAAACTTGCCCTCAATATCTCGTTTCTCCCTACCCACCTTGGCATATTTTGGAATCTTCCCTTTCCTCCTTCTCCTTAAAAAAATTAAGCAAAACTCTGAAATGATACCAAAGATTACTATGATAACATAACAGACCTATAAATATATTTACCTTTCTAGCATATTAACTGTTTAGATAACTTCTCTCTGTGCATTGCAGGCAGATTATTTACCATCTGATCCACCAGGGAAGGCCTGACTATGTTCAGAGCACAGGCATTTTACCCAGTTGCATTGAGTCTACACTTGAATTAGTATTTCCATTTATTATAACATTTTCCTGTGTTCCTTCTCCTCACAATTCTTTAGAAATGTGTAACATTCCACTAAATTGATGTGCCGCAGTCATTTAACCATTCTTCTAGTGCAGGAAAAGATAGTAAATTCCGTTTTTGATGTTCTGGGATGGAGCTGGCAAATGTTTTCTGTAAAGGGCCAGATAGTAAATATTTTGTGCTTTGCGGGCCATCTGGTCTCCGTCCCAGCTACGCATTGCTGTTGTACAAAAGCAGCACAGGCGATATGTAAGTGAAAGGACGTGGCTGTGTTCCAATAAAACTTTATTTAGAAGAACTGCAGTGGTTCGGATTGGCTTGGGGGCTGTTGTTTGCTGCCCCCTGTGCTAGAACAGGGCTGGAAAAATCTGCCCCGACACCGGGTTTAGGTAGGGGTCATGGGGTCACTAAGAGTCGGACGCGACTGAGTGAATTCACTTTCATGCATTGGAGAAGGAAATGGCAACCTACTCCAGTGTTCTTGCCTGGAGAATCCCAGGGACGGCGGAGCCTGGTGGGCTGCCGTCTACGGGGTCGCACAGAGTCGGACACGACTGAAGCGACTTAGCAGCAGCAGCAGCAGCATGTTGCAGTGGAAAGTGATGTGAACTCAAGCAGTCCCGCGTTTAGCTCCCTACTTGAAGAACCTGGGCAGGTTGTTGAACTCTGGCTCTTTATTGGTTTATTTTTGTTTTATTCTGTGGCTTCCTTGCTGCACGCGGGCTTTTCCTAGTCATGGAGAGCGAGGGCTGTTCTCTCGTCGTGGTACGCGAGCTTCTCATTGCAGTGGCCTCTCTTCCTGTGGAGCACAGGCTGTAGGCACAGGGGCTTCAGGAGTTGCGGCTTGCAGGCTCTCAGGCGCTCGGGCTTCAGTGGTTGTGGCTGGTGGGCTCGCTAGTTGCAGCATGAGGGCTCTGGAGCACATGCTCGGTACTTGTGGCCCACGGGCTTAGTTGCTCTGAGGCCTGTGGGATCTTCCCAGACCTTTCTTATCTACTGTGCCACCAGGGAAGTCCATGAACTTCTCTGACTCTTAATTCCCTCATCAGAAGATGGAGATGAAAGTGAGTGATGGCGGCTTGCTTGCCTGGTGGTCCAGTGGTTAAGAATTCAACTTGCAGAGCAGGGGATGTGGGTTCTCTCCCTGGTCAGGGAAGTGAGATCCCACATTCTGCAGAGCAACTAAGCCTGTGTTAGTTGGGATCTACTAGGGTCCTGCATGCTGAAACTAAGATGCCATGTAGCCAAATAAATAAATATTAAAAAAAAAAAAGAAAGTGAGTGATGACTGTGAGTGTTGTTACTTTCCTCATCACCCACGCTACACCCCACCCCTTTCCACCCCCTCCACCCTTTCCACCTTAGTTTAGGTTCCCAGGGGTCAGGAAGGTGCTTTGATATTCTTGTAGCTTTTGGTGTTTCCTATACCTTGCTTTCCAGTCTCTGGACCACTCCTCATTACCAGTAGTTCATTCCTATTTCCCTGAAGCTTTACCTGCAGTGGGGAATTCATTTTTTTTTTTTTAATAAATTGAAGTCTAATTGATTTATGATGTTGTACTAGTTTCAGATGTATACCAAAATGATTCAGTTATATGTGTATTCTTTTTTCCATTATAGGTCATAAGATATTGAATATAGTTCCCTATGCTATACAGTAGGACCTTGTTGTTTATCTACTTTATATATAGTAGTGTGTATCTGTTAATCCCAAACTCCTAATTTATCCCCCTCTCAAATTACTGTACAATTGCACTCATCTCACACGCTAGCAAAGTAATGCTCAAAATTCTCCAAGTCAGGCTCCAACAGTACGTGAACCAAGAACTTCCAGATGTTCAAACTGGATTTAGAAAAGGCAGAGGAACCAGAGATCAAATTGCCAACATCCGTTGAATCATAGAAAAAGCAAGAGAGTTCCAGAAAAACATCTACTTCTGTTTTATTGACTACACCAAAGCCTTTGACTTTGTTGTGTGGATCACAACAAACTGTGGAAAATTCTTTAAGAGATGGGAATACCAGACTGCTTTTACCTGCCTCCTGAGAAATCTGTGTGCAGGTCAAGGAGCAACAGTTAGAACCAGACATGGAACAATGGACTGATTCCAAATTGGGAAAGGAGTATGTCAAGGCTGTGTATTGTCACCCTGCTTATTTAACTTCTATGCAGAGTACATCATGTGAAATGCCAGGCTGGATGAAGCACAAGCTGGAATAAGTTGCTGGGAGAAATATCAATAACCTCAGATATGCAGATGACACCACTCTTATGGCAGAAAGCGAAGAAGAACTGAAGAGCCTCTTGATGAAAGTGAAAGAGGAGAGTGAAAAAGCTGGCTTAAGACTCAACGTTCAAAAAATGAAGATCATGGCATCCAGACCCATCATTTCATGGCAAATAGATGGGGAAACAATGGAAATGGTGACAGACTTTATTTTCTTGGGCTCCAAAATCACTGCAGATGGTGATTGCAGCCATGAAATTAAAAGACACTTGCTTCCTGGAAGAAAAGTTATGACAAACCTAGACAGCATATTAAAAAGGAGACACATTACTTTGCCGACAAAAGTCCGTCTAGTCAAAGCTATGGTTTTTCTAGTAGTCATGTACCGGAAAGTGTACATGTGAGAGCTGGACCAGACTGCCTTACCTGCCTCCTGAGAAATCTGTATGCAGGTCAAGAAGCAACAGTTCTTGACCTGCATACAAGCAAATGTACATGTGAGATATGAGAGTTGGACCATAAAGAAAGCTGAGCACTGAAGAACTGGTGCCTTTGAACTGTGGTGTTGGAGAAGACTCTTGAGAGTCCCTTGGACTGCAAGGAGATCAAACCAGTCAATCCTAAAGGAACTCAATCGTGAATATTCATTGGAAGAACTGATGCTGAAGCTGAAGCTCCAATACTTTGGCCACCTGATGCGAAGAACTGACTCATTGGAAAAGACCCTGATGCTGGGAAAGATTGAAGGCAGGAGGAGAAGGGACAACAGAGGATGAGATGGTTGGATGGCATCACTGACTGGATGGACATGAATTTGAGCAAGCTCCGGGAGTTGGTGATGGACAGGGAGTCCTGGCGTGCTGCAGTCCATGGGATCACAAAGAGTTGGACACAACTGAGCGACTGAACGGAATTGAACTGAACCCCCTCTCTGTCCCCACTGGTAGCCATAAGTTTGTTTTCTGCCTGTGAGTCTGTTTCTGTTTTGTAAATAAGTTCATTTGCATCAGTTTTTTAGATTCCATATATAAGTGGTATCATAGGGTATTCGTCTTTCTCTGTCTTGACTTCACTTAGTATGGTAATCTCTGGGTCCATCCATATTGCTGTAAATGCCAATATTTCATTCTTCTTTATGGTTGAGTAGGATTCCATTGTATATATGTACCACATCTTCTTTTTTAAATGAATTAATTAATTTGGCTGCAATGGATGTTTGCAGCTCAGGGAATTGTCGATCTTCATTGCAGCATGCAGGATCTTTAGTTGTGGCACGTGGGATCTAGTTCCTCGACCGGGGATCGACCCCCTGCCTCCTGCATTGAGAGTGCAGAGTCTTGGCCACTGGACCACCAGGGAAGTCTGTATGAAATCTTCTTTATCCATTCATCTACCTACGGACATTTATGTTGCATATCTTGGCTGTTGTAAATAGTGCCTTTGTGAGCATAGGGGTGGCAAGTATCTTTTTGAATTAGAGTTTTTCCCAGATATGTGCCTAGGAGTAGGATTGATCCACTCTCTGTTTGTAATAGTTTACATCTGCTAATCCCACATGCCCAGTCCTTGCCTCGCCCACCTCCACCCCCTTGGCAAACACGTGTCTGTTCTCTGTGTCTGTGAATCTGTTCCTGTTTTGTAGGTATATTTAAATAAATTTTTTTTTTTTTTCTCTGGGTCTCCCTTGCTTTGCGTGGGCTTTCTCTGGCTGTGGCAAGCAGGGGCTGCTCTGCAGTGTGTGGGCTTCTCTTGTTGTGGAGCCCAAGCTCTAGGCACACGGGCTGCAGTAGTTGCAGCGCGCGGAGTCAGTAGTTGAGGCTCGCGGGCTCTAGATCGCAGGCTCGGTAGTTGTGGCTCATAGGCTTTCATTGCTCCATGGCCTGTGGAATCTTCCTGGACCAGGGATCGGGCCTGTGTACCCTGCATGGGCAGGTGGATCTCATCTACTGCACCACCAGGGAAGTCCTTTGCCACATTTTAGATTCCACATAATTAATACCGTATGGTATTTGTCTTTCTGACTTACTTCACTTAGTATGATAGTCTCTAGTTGCGTCCGTGTTGCTGCAGATGGCATTACTTCATTCTTCTTTATGGCTGAGTAGTATTCCATTGTATATACCCACCACACCTTCTTCACCCAGTCATCTGTGGATAGGGATTTAGGTTGTTCCCTTGTACTGGCAGTTGTGAATAGTGCTGCTATGAACAGAGGAGTGCATGTGTCTCTTGGAATTACGGTTTTGTCCAGGTATATGCCCAGGAGTAGGATTGTTGGATCATATAAATTTCTATTTTCAATTTTCTGAGGCACCGCCACACTGTACCAATTTACATTCCCATCAACCGTGTGGGAGGGTCCCCTTTTCTCTACATCCTCTCTGGTATTTGTTATTTGTAGACTTTCTGATGATGGCCATTCTGATCATTGTGTTTCCCTGGAGCTTCCCCTGTGGCTCAGCTGGTAAAGAATCTGTGTGTAATGCGGGAGACCTGGGTTCGATCCCTGGTTTGGGAAGATCCCCTGAAGACAGGAAAGGCTACCCACTCCAGTGTTCCGGCCTGGAGAATCCCGTGGATTGTATAGTTCACGGGGTTGCAGAGAATTGGACACGACTGAGTGACTTTCACTTCACTTGCCAGCAAATGGGGAATTTCATTTTAAATGTTTCTTGGTGAATTTACTGGGTGTACAGTGATAACAAGTAAGACAAGGCTGTGGTCCTAGTGTGATTAGATTGACTAGTTTTCTGTGAGTACCCAAGATGGGCAGGTCATGGTGGAGAGGTCTGACAGAATGTGGTCCGCTGGAGAAGGGAATGGCAGACCACTTCAGTGTTCTTGCCTTGAGAACCCCATGAACAGTATGAGAAGGCAAAATGATAGGACACTGAAAGAGGAACTCCCCAGGTCAGTAGGTGCCCAATATGCTACTGGAGATCAGTGGAGAAATAACTCCAGAAAGAAGGAAGGGATGCAGCCAAAGCAAAAACAATACCCAGCTGTGGATGTGACTGGTGATAGAAGCAAGGTCTGATGCTGTAAAGAGCAATATTGCATAGGAACCTGGAATGTCAGGTCCATGAATCAAGGCAAATTGGAAGTGGTCAAACAGGAGTTGGCAAGAGTGAACGTCGACGTTCTAGGAATCAGCGAACTAAAATGGACTGGAATGGGTGAATTTAACTCAGATGACCATTATATCTACTCCTGTGGGCAGGAATCCCTCAGAAGAAATGGAGTAGCCATCATGGTCAACAAAAGAGTCCGAAATGCAATACTTGGATGCATCTCAAAAACGACAGAATGATCTCTGTTTGTCTCCAAGGCAAACCATTCAATATCACAGTTATCCAAGTCTATGCCCCAACCGGTATGCTAAAGAAGCTAAAGTTGAACGGTTCTATGAAGCCCTACAAGACCTTTAAGAACTAACACCCAAAAAAGATGTCCTTTTCGTTATAGGGGACTAGAATGCAAAAGTAGGAAGTCAAGAAACACATGGAGTAACAGGCAAATTTGGCCTTGGAATGCGGAAGTAAGCAGGACAAAGACTAATAGAGTTTTGCCAAGAAAATGCACTGGTCATAGCAAACACCCTCTTCCAACAACACAAGAGAAGACTCTGCACATGGACATCACCAGATGGTCAACACTGAAGTCAGATTGATTATATTCTTTGCAGCCAAAGATGGAGAAGCTCTATACAGTCAACAAAAACAAGACCGGGAGCTGACTGTGGCTCAGATCATGAACTCCTTATTGCCAAATTCACACTTAAAGAAAGTAGGGAAAACTGCTAGACCTTGGTGATGGACAGGGAGGCCTGGCGTGCTGTGATTCATGGGGTTGCAAAGAGTCGGACACGACTGAGAGACTGAACTGAACTGAACAGTGATAACACGTGATGGCTGCCGTGGTAAATTTGCAGTCTGCATTTCTCTAACCGTGAAGGAAGATACACTATCTCTTCATAGAGTTTGCAGCCTCACTTTTCCTACAGCAAAGATTGGCAAGCCTGTTTTGTAAATAAAGCTTTATTGGAACCCAGCCACACCCTTTCTAGCTGTTGCCTCTGGCTGCTTTTGCACTCTGATGGCAGAATCAAGTAGCTGTAACAGGGACCAACTGGTTTGAAAAGCCAAAAATATTTACCATCTTGCTCTTTACAGAAAATATGTGGCGACCTCTGCTCTAGAGCGAATCCTTTGCCTGTTTATGAGTCCACTGTTGAGCCAGCCTTTGTTTTCAGGCATCACAAGGCCACTTGGACGGCCTGAGCCCATCTGCCTCCAGCACAGGCTGCCTCTCTCCATTGTGTGGTGGCGGACAGCCTGTCCTTTTGTCCTCGTCCACTTGCGCCACTTTGCCCAACAGTACCGGGAACCAGCGCCCTGACTCTGGGGGTGAATGTCTGTCCGTTTTATCTGTTCATGTGCTAATGCAGTCAGAGCTGGTGCTTCACTCATGCTGCGCGTTGCACACTCGAGGCTGCTGCTATGTCCGGGCGTTCGGGTGTTCTCCCTTCCTTCTTTCCCTCCCTCCTTTCTTTCCATTTCTGCCTCTCTGTCTTTCTCTCTTTCCCCCTCCCTCCCACCATTCGTTCCTTCTTCCTTCCTTTTTCTCTTTCTGTCTTTTGCCACGCTCCACGTGGGATCTTTAGTTCCCTGTCCAGGGATCAGACCCGTGCTGCCTGAAGTGGAAGCTCACTCAGAGTCTTAACCACTGGACCACCAGGGAAGTCCCGAGACTGCTCCATTTAAAGCAGGCGCTTGGGGGACCAGAGAACGGAACCCGCGTCTTTTAGAGATTATTTATGCATTTATTGGCTTTGCTGGGTCTTCGTTGCTGTGTGGGCTTTGCTCCAGTGGCAAGCGGGGCTCCTCTCCAGCTGTGTGCACAGACGTCTCCTGTGGCGGCTTCTCCTGCTGCAGAGCGTGGGCTCAAGGGTGCTTGGACTTGAGTAGTTGCGGCGTGTGGGCTCGGTCATTGCAGCTCTCGGGCTGTAGCGCATACGCTCGATGGTTGCGGTGCTCGGCTTAGTGCGCTGAGGCACGTGGGGTCTTCCTGGATCAGGAGCTGAACCTATGTCTCGTGCATTGGCGTGCAGATTCAATACCACTGAGCCGGCAGGGAAGCCTCAACCCTGGAGTCTTGATCCAGCAGCTGTTGAGTTCCTTCTGTGAGGAGGGGAACCAGAAACACAAATCGTCCACGATAACATCCCCTGCCTACAGGACTCCACAGACACACCATGTGAATTGCAGTCACAGGGTATAATATCACTGCAGGTATCTTGTGTTTGTTGTATAATATCAGTGAGTCATCTGCTGTGTTTTCATCTGTGCTTTCAGGTGTTATGGCCCCAGTGTAGATAATTTGGTGCAGAAGGACATGGGAACAAAGGAGCTTTGGGCCAGAGCGGGGAACAGCTGTTGTGGAAGCAGTGGCCCTCACCGAGGGCCTGGCCGCTGTCGTGAAGGAAGAGCTCTGCTGGACAGGGCGGCAGAGGAGTGGGGTTGCGGCTGGAACAGCATGTGGGAGCATGGTTTTTATTAAACTGTGGGCAAATATTATGACATCCCCGTATGCCGCAAGAATTGCATACATGAGAAGAGAGAATTGAAGATGTAGGAAAAAGATGCTGGAGTATCTTGTATATCTGTCTTGGAGCAGGTGAGAAGAGGTGGGGTTCAGAGCACAAGTAGAGGTTTATGTGTTTTCGCCTCTCAGAGCCTCAGTTTCGTTATCTGTGCAATGGGATAATTGAACTTACGAGACAGCAGAATTTCCCAGTTTCGGCCCTCTTGACATTGTGCTGGATAATTGTGTCAGGCTGTCCTGTACATGTGGTAAACGCCAGCAGCAGCCCCCTAGTTGTGTCAAAAATGTCTCGATGTTGCCAAGCATCCTGTTAAGGGGAGGAATCCTGGTTGATGATTGCTTCTCCCTCCCACTCCTCTGTTGTTGTTGTTGTTTAGTTGCTAAGTTGTGCCTGACTCTTTGTGACCCCGTGAACTCTAGCAGCCCGCCAGGCTCCTCTGTCCGTGGGGATTCTCCAGGCAAGAATACTGGAGTGGGTTGCCACGTCCTTCTTCAGGGGATCTTCCCAACCCAGGGACCGAACCCTCATCTCCTGCATTGGCAGGTGGATTCTTTACCACTGAGCCACCTGGGAAGCCTCCTCCTCTGCAGGGATCCCTTGTATTAAGTAAACCTCCTTGAATTCTCCTCACTTGAGAGTGCCTGCCACTTCCTGTTAGGGGCCTGACTGGTACATCAGGCAGACACTCCCTCCTCTCAGTGTAATCAGAAACATGGAAGAGACGTGAGCTGGGCTTTTCTGCCCTGTGTCTCCAGCGGGGGCTGGGCACTCTCTGGAGTCCTGTCCCACCCCCAGGGGGTGCCTGCTGTGCTGGCTCCTTTGGCCTTAAATGGGCTCAATCTGTTGTCCTTCCCACAGAATATCGTCTTATTGAGGTGAAATTCAGATACCCTCATGTCAGGGAACCTTTTCTTTGGACTTTCCTGGTGGCTCAGTTGGTAAAGAATCTGCCTGTGATGCAGGAGGCGGGTTCGAGCCCTGGGTGGGGAAGATCCTCTGGAGAAGGGAATGGCACCCCACTCCAGTGTTCTTGCCTGGGAAATCCCGTGGACAGAAGAGCCTGGCAGGCTGCAGTCCACGGGAGTCACAAAGAGTCGGACCCGACTGAGTGACTAAACCACCACCGCAGTGTGAAACCCTGTATGCTTTTAATACAGTTAAAACAGTGAACAGTTATGAAGTTAGAAATTTAAGCATTATAAAAACAATTAACCAGTTTACAATTTTTAACTGTTTAAAAATGAACAGTTCAGGGGCAATTTAGCACATGGGAAATGTCATGTACTCACCACGTCCGTCTAGTTCCTAAACACCTTCCCCACCCCCAGAGGACACCCTGTACCCATTAAGCAGTTGTGTTCTCTCAGTGTGGATTTTCCTCTTCTTTCCTGTTTTTTATTTTATTTTTTCCCAATTATTTGTTTGTTTGTTTTTGGCTGTGCTGGGTCTTAGTTGCTGCATGTGGGCTTTTTTCTTTTCTCCATGCATGTGGAGCATGGGCTCCAGGGTGCACAGGCTTCACTAGTTGTGGTGCTTGGATTTTTAGTAGTCCCAAGACATGTGGAATCTTTCTGGACCAGGGATCAAACCCAGGTCCCCGGCATGGGCAGGTGAATCCCGAGCAGGTGGACCACCAGAGAAGTTGCCTTCCTGTTTTTTTTAAAGCACAGCTCAAGTTCCTGCCTTCCCTGGTGGCTCAGTCGGTAACGAATCTGCCTGCAATCCAGGAGACCACTTGCAATGCAAGAGACCTGAGTTTGATCACTGCATTGGGAAGATTCCCTGGAGAAGGAAATAGCAACCCACTGTAATATTTTTGTCTGGGAAATCCCATGGACAGAGGAACCTGGTGAGCTACAGCCACTGGGGTCGCAAAGAGTTGGATGTGACTTAGTGACTTAAACCACCACCAAAATCCCACTCTTGCAGTCTGCTTCCCCTGGCCCCCAGCAGGCCAGCAGTGTGGTGTGGAAGGTCAGCAGACCAGGTCTCAGCAGTGCTTTGCTCCCTGGTCCCCAGAGAACCTTGCCATATTCTTTTCTTATCTCTTGTACCCACTAAGTGAATTGCCAAGGCTGATGTTGTTGTTGTTTAATCCTTAAGTTGTGTCTGACTCTTTGTGAACCCATGGATCATGGCCCACCAGGCTCCTCTGTCCATGGGATTCTCCAGGCAAGAATACTGGAGAGGGTGGCCGTTTCCTTCTCCAGGGGATCTCCCCGACCCAGGGATTGAACCCACTATTCTTTACTGCTGAGCTACCAGGGAAGCCCAAGGGTTGGCCTTAGACCAGAGAAATGACGTTCCCTCGGCTACTGCGTAGAGAGGTAAGGAAATACTGCTCTGTCAGCCTTGACCAAGTGACCTGACTCCTCTGTGGACAGGAACCGTGTTTACCTTGACCTCCTGGATTTTGACAGGGGTGGGAGAAGGAATATACACCTTGGGGGCATCTTGCTGGTTTTTCCCTCCCCAGATGCCAGAGATGCGTTTTCACCTTCATACTCCCCTGGGCCACAGCTACAGAGACCTGGATTGGATTGCTTTGGCTGTGGTCCAGATGAAAGTACTTCTTAGAACTAGAGGTCTTAGACCTCTGGGATGTAGGGCTGCCCACAACAACAACAGCAACAACAACAAGTGAAGTGAAGTAGCTCAGTTGTGTCCGACGCTTTGCGACCCCATGGACTGTAGCCCACCAGGCTCCTCTGTCCATGGGGTTTTCCAGGCAAGGATACTGGAGTGGGCTGCCAGTTCCTTCTCCAGCAACCACAGTCAGCATGTATAAAGTGCTGGGTGTCTACCAGGCGCTGTTCTAGATGCGTGATGCCTGTTCACTCATTTACTAACTGTGGGAGGTGCAGAGAAGTTAAGTAACTTGTCCATGGTCCCACAGCTGGTGACTTTCGCTACTCTTAACCCTTGCTCTGCCTCCCCGGGAGGTCCCTGAAGGCTGGGGGTTTGTGGGAAAAAATTAGAGTAGGATCTGAAGGCTTCTAAAAATGAGAGACAACAGGGAGGCGCGTGAACCGGGTTTCTGATTTTCATCGCAGGTGATTTCTAAGTCAGAGCTTCAGGGGACCACTGTGGCCCCCGGGGGCATTCCCTGGGGCGCCGCTCAGTTTCTGTTTTCCTTTTGATGGTGCTCTAACAAGAAACTGGGCTTCCCTGGCGGCTCAGACGGTGGAGTCTACGTGCAGTGCAGGAGACCCAGGTTGATCCCTGGGCTGGGAAGATCCCCGGGAGAAGGGAATGGCAACCTACTCTAGTATTCTTGCTTGGAAAATTCCATGGACAAAGGAGCCTGGCGGGCTGCAGCCCATCAGATCACGAAGAGTCGGTCATGACTGAGCGACTAACACTTTCACTTCAACAAGAAATTAAAAAGAAGCCTGTTCCGTGAATCACTTTGCTGTACACCTGAAACTCACACAGTATTGTGAATCAACTCTACTCCAGTTTTTTTTTTTTTTTTTTAGAAAAGGAAGCCTGTTCTGGCTCATCTGACTGATAGTGTTGACTCAGGGCCATTGTTGCGGAAGGAAGGAAGCAGAAAGGCTGGGCTTTTATAGAGAAATTGTTCCTGAATTGGCGCTGGGGCTGTCTCTGCAGGTTTCTTACAGGTTGAGGGTGAGCAGGATTTAACAGAGGGCCGAATCAGTGGACTTGAAGTTGAATCCCTCCGTGAGCACTGGCCACGAGTGAAGGTCTTTCCCTCTCAGCCTCAGTGCTCTGTTGAGTGGAGCCCACCTTTCCTTCTTCGTGAAGGATTAGATGCGTGTGTACCCAGTCACTCAGTCGTGTCGGACTCTGTGTGACCCTGTGGACTGTAGCACTCCAGACTCCTCTGTCAATGGGATTTCCCAGGCAAGAATACTGGAATAGGTTGCCTTTTCCTTCCAGGGGATCTTCCAACCCAGGGATCAGACCCGCATTTTCTGCATTGGCAGGTGGATTCTTTACCTCTGAGCCACCTGGCAAGCCCTGAAGGGTTAGATGCTGGCCGCTTCATGGGCTTAGCCCAGCGTGAGGCTCAGCAGGTGGGCACCTGCTCTCGCTCCTCCTGGTCCTTGGAGAAGGTAGGAAAGAGCCTGGTAGCATTGCTTGCTTTGCCTGCCGTCCCAGAACAGAGGCCCCAGGTTTGCAGACTGCAGAGCTTGGAGGGTATGATCTCATGCAGAAACCAGTGTCCTGAGAAGGGAAGTGACTGTCTCCGTCACAGGGCCAGCAAGCAGCCTGGCCGGGATGAGAACTCATGATGCCTTGTGACTTCCCTCCAGCACTCCTTCCACGGAGCCTTGTGGCCCTGGGCCTCCTGGGCACCTCCTGCCATCGGTGAATGTTGCCAAGGGCACCTGTGCTCCCCCTGCCTTGGGAGATGCGGGTCCCTTAATCCCATTTAGGGCTGGGATGGTCATGGGCACCCCTCCACGGGTCAGGATTGTCTCCTTCAAGTGCACTTCTTGTCTGGGGAGGGTGCATGGCAGGCTGTTTCTCTAGAGAGCAGGCTTTCTTCCCACCGCAGAGAAGCTTTGCAGGGTGAGGCAGGGAAGGCTGCTGGCGGCTCCAGGAAAGTAGTGTTGCAGATTCCGTAGGAAAGCTCTGGGGTCCTTGCTAGGGGTAGACACTATCCTCGCTCTTCCCTTGTGCGTCAGGAACCAGCAGCATCAGCAGCACGTGGGAGCTTCTGAGAAATGCAGAGTCCCAGGCCCCACCCAGCCCTTGAATTAGAACCTGCCTTTTAGCCAAGACCCCAGGAGATTTCTGTGCAGGTGAAAGCTTGTGAATTACTGCACTAACAATGATCAGTAAGGAGATGATGGAGATTTTTATTTTCTTTGTCAATCCTGCGCCCCTCCCACGCTATGTTGTTATTGTACTTCTTCACGTGAATTACTTTATAAAAAAATTGTGGTGAAATACAGGTAACATAAAATTTGCCATCCTCACCATTTTTGGAATATTTATGTATTTATTTACTTTTGGCTGTGCTAGAGCGTCGTCGCTGTGTCGGGCTTTTTCTCTAGTTGTGATGAGCGGGGCCTACCTACTCCCTAGTTGCGATGCGAAGGCTTCTCATTGCGGTGGCTTCTCTTGTTGCAGAGCATGGCCTTTAGGGTGCTTGGGCTTCAGTAATTGTGGTTCCCGGGCTCTAGGTCACAGGCTCGGTAGTCGTGGCACGTGGGCTTGGTTGCTCTGCGGCACGTGGGACCTTCCCGGATCAGGGAGTAAACCCCTGTCTCCTGCACTGGCAGGCGGGTACTTTACCACTGAGTTGCAGCACACGCGATCTTTAGCTGTGGTGTGACTAGTTCCCTGATTGGGGATCGCACCTGGGCCCCTGCATTGGGAGCAGGGAGTCTTAGTCTGGACCGCCAGGGAGGTCCCCATCTTAAGCATTTTTAAGTGTACAGTTTGGTGGCATTAACTACCTCTGACTGTTGTGTGGCCGTCACCACCACCCATCCCCAGGCCTCTCTTCATCTTGTAAAAGTGCAGACGTGTAGCTGTGAAACTCTAACCCCCCATTCTCTTCCCTCGCCTCCCCTGACAACCACCATTATGCTTTCTTTCTTTATGAGTTTGATTACTCTTAGTATGTCATGTAATTGGAGTCATGCAGTGTTTTCTCTGTCTGTGTCTGCTTTATTTCACTTAGTGTGACGTTCTTCAAGGCTCATTTGTGTTGCAGCATACTGCAGAGTTGCCTTGCCTTTTAAGGCTGACTAATACCCATTGTATGTGCAAGCCACATTTTGCGTCTCCATTCAGCTGTTGATGTACACAGGAGTTGCTTCCACGTCTTAGCTACTGTGAATAATGCTGCTGTGAACGTAAGCATATAAATAGCTCTTCAAGACTGTGCTCTCAATTCTTTCGAGCATATACCCAGAAGTTCTGGGTTGTGTATGATAATTCTAAAACACGAATTATTTTTATGATCAGAAAAAATAGCAAAAGCACTTCAAGGGGGAAAACCTTGTCACGTTTCCAGTTGGCATCGCCCAAGGGCAAGTAGAGTTGTTGGGTGCAGTACTTGGAAAAAGGAAGAAAGCAAGACTGCCTTCCCCATTTTGGTGTTAGAGGGAAAAGAGCAGAAACTTGCCCTCCTGCTGCCTGAGGAGCAGGGTGTGTTGATAGAGGTGTGTGTGAGGCCCTCAGGCAGGTGGGGTTTCTAGCCATCCTGAAAGACGCTTCAGGATGGCCTCTTGTCTGGTGGGAAGGGTGCGTGGGCTGACCTCTCTCAAGACCTTTTCCAGAAAAAATTACAGTGGCAGTGTTTGGGAAGTCAGTTTCATTACTGTGTGTCCATAGAGAGTCTGTGGACTGGTTTAAACTCCTGGCCTGGGATAAGGCAGGAGCCCACACGATAGTCCTGCCATAGCCCTTAAGGGGCATGGTCTCCAGTTAGGGGGATGGTTCCAATGACTAGTGTTCAAATTAGAACAAAAACCTGAACCCGGTGTCATGGTCCACCAGGCCTTTGTGACTGGCCCCTGCCTGCCTCTCTGATCTTGGCTTCCCCTTTTCTGCTTTCTGCTTAAGTCACTGGAGGCTTCCTTCAGGTCCTGGGAGACGGAAGCCAGGCTGTTTTTGCCTCTCTTCCCTGGCTGTTTGCTCCGCCTGGAACGCTGCTACTGCTAAGTCACTTCAG